>NW_026527697.1:0-301728 GCF_022682495.2 Desmodus rotundus | reverse complement strand
GCCCTTCCTTGACCCCGCAGGACACTTGCATCCAGCAATAAGCAGCCGTCTGCCTCCACGGGGCTCAAACACCTGGGCCCGGTGTGCGGGCACCTGGCGTACGTGGAGGCAAACCCCTGACCCCTCTGGCCCGAACCCACCACTGCGAAGATCCCCCTTTTCTTCCATCCGTAAAGGGGCCCTCCCTGGGGAGTGGAGGAACATGGGGAGGCCCCCAGGAGATGGCTTTTCTCCGAGCCGCGGCTGGCTCCTTTCGGGCCTATACGTGGGCTGCGCATGCGCACTCAGGCTCCCAAGCACACGCCTCCCTCGGCTCACCTGACCCACCCTTTAGAGGTCGACAGCAGTTCCACAGGGTCCCTGGGCACCTGTCCGTGGACACAGGAGCCCTCCCTGCCACCTAAAGGACCACGCGATTTCCGCTGGGGAACACTCCCCAGAAGCAACTCCCAGCCTCACACAGACACTGTGCGCAGGATAGACTTGTGGACCGGGGCCTGGGCGGGGAATTTTTCCAGGGAACTCTCTAAAGGCCAGGTGCCCTCTGTCGCCCTGGGAGTGCCCACGCCATCCCTTAACCCTGCAGACACTATCATCCAGCAATAAGCAGCCCTCTGCCTCCACGGGGCTCAAACACCTGGGCCCGTTGTGCGAGCACCTGGCGTTCGTGCAGGCAAACCCGCAGACCCCTCTGGCCCGAACCCACCACTGCGAAGATCCCACTTTTCTTCCATCCGTAAAGGGGTCCTCCTTGAGGAGTGGAGGAACATGGGGAGGCCCCCAGGAGATGGCTTTTCTCCGAGCCGCGGCTGGCTCCTTTCGGGCCTATACGTGGGCCGCGGCGGTGCGCACTCAGGCTCCCCACAACAGGCCTCCCTCGGGTCACGGGACCCACCCTTGAGGTGTCTCCTGACCCACCCCTTGAGGGGTCACGTGACCCACACCTGGGGGGTCTCGTGACACACCCCTGAGGGGTCACGTGACCCTCCCTGGGGGGTCTCGTGACGCACCCCTGAGGTGTCACGTGACCCACCCCTGGGGGGTCTCGTGACGCACCCCTGAGGGGTCACGTGACCCACCCCTGAGGGGTCTCGTGACCCACCCCCGAGGGGTCACGTGACCCACACCTGCGGGGTCACGTGACCCACACCTGCGGGGTCACGTGACCCACCCCTGGGGGTTCACGTCGACGCACCCCTGAGGGGTCACGTGACCCACCCCTGAGGGGTCTCGTGACCCACCCCTGAGGGGTCACGTGACCCACCCTTGAGGGGTTTCGTGACCCACCCTTTTGGGGTCACGTGACCCACCCTTGCGGGGTCTCGTGACCCACCCTTGGGAGGTCACCTGTCCCACCCTGGAGGGGTCAGGTGACCCGCCCTTGAGAGGTCACAGCAGTTTCACAGGGTCCCTGCGCACCTGTCCATGGAAACAGAAGCCCTCCCTGCCACTCAGAGGACCGCGCTATTTCCCCTAGGCCACACTGCCCAGCAGCACTCTCAGCCCCGCACAGACAGTGTGCTAAGGACAGACTTGGATACCGGGGGCTCTGGGCGGGGGATTTTCCATGGAACTCTCTAAGGGCCCGGTGCCCTGTGTCGCCCCGGAGTGCCCATGCCCTTCCTTGACCCCGCAGGACACTTGCATCCAGCAATAAGCAGCCGTCTGCCTCCACGGGGCTCAAACACCTGGGCCCGGTGTGCGGGCACCTGGCGTACGTGGAGGCAAACCCCTGACCCCTCTGGCCCGAACCCACCACTGCGAAGATCCCCCTTTTCTTCCATCCGTAAAGGGCCCTCCCTGGGGAGTGGAGGAACATGGGAGGCCCCCAGGAGATGGCTTTTCTCCGAGCCCGCGGCTGGCTCCTTTCGGGCCTATACGTGGGCTGCGCATGCACACTCATGCTCCCAAGCACACGCCTCCCTCGGCTCACCTGACCCACCCTTTAGAGGTCACAGCAGTTCCACAGGGTCCCTGGGCACCTGTCCGTGGACACAGGAGCCCTCCCTGCCACCTAAAGGACCACGCGATTTCCGCTGGGGAACACTCCCCAGAAGCACTCCCAGCCTCACACAGACACTGTGCGCAGGATAGACTTGTGGACCAGGGGCCTGGGCGTGGAATTTTCCAGGGAACTCTCTAAAGGCCAGGTGCCCTCTGTCGCCCTGGGAGTGCCCACGCCATCCCTTAAACCTGCAGGACACTATCATCCAGCAATAAGCAGCCCTCTGCCTCCACGGGGCTCAAACACCTGGCCCGTTGTGCGAGCACCTGGCGTTCGTGCAGGGCAAACCCGCAGACCCCTCTGGCCCGAACCCACCACTGCGAAGGTCCCACTTTTCTTCCATCCATAAAGGGTGTCCTCCTTGAGGAGTGGAGGAACATGGGGAGGCCCCCAGGAGATGGCTTTTCTCCGAGCCGCGGCTGGCTCCTTTCGGGCCTATACGTGGGCCGCGCGTGCGCACTCAGGCTCCCCACAACAGGCCTCCCTCGGGTCACGGGACCCACCCTTGAGGTGTCTCCTGACCCACCCTTGAGGGGTCACGTGACCCACACCTGGGGGGTCTCGTGACACACCCCTGAGGGGTCACGTGACCCACCCCTGGGGGGTCTCGTGACCCACCCCTGAGGGGTCACGTGACCCACCCTTGAGGGGTCACGTGACCCACACCTGGGGGGCCTCGTGACGCACCCCTGAGGTGTCACGTGACCCACCCCTGGGGGGTCTCGTGACGCACCCCTGAGGGGTCACGTGACCCACCCCTGAGGGGTCTCGTGACCCACCCTTGAGGGGTTTCGTGACCCACCCTTGCGGGGTCTCGTGACCCACCCTTGGGAGGTCACCTGTCCCACCCTGGAGGGGTCAGGTGACCCGCCCTTGAGAGGTCACAGCAGTTTCACAGGGTCCCTGCGAACCTGTCCATGGAAACAGAAGCCCTCCCTGCCACTCAGAGGACCGCGCTATTTCCCCTAGGCCACACTGCCCAGCAGCACTCTCAGCCCCGCACAGACAGTGTGCTAAGGACAGACTTGGATACCGGGGGCCTGGGCGGGGGATTTTCCATGGAACTCTCTAAGGGCCCGGTGCCCTGTGTCGCCCCGGAGTGCCCATGCCCTTCCTTGACCCCGCAGGACACTTGCATCCAGCAATAAGCAGCCGTCTGCCTCCACGGGGCTCAAACACCTGGGCCCGGTGTGCGGGCACCTGGCGTACGTGGAGGCAAACCCCTGACCCCTCTGGCCCGAACCCACCACTGCGAAGATCCCCCTTTTCTTCCATCCGTAAAGGGGCCCTCCCTGGGGAGTGGAGGAACATGGGGAGGCCCCCAGGAGATGGCTTTTCTCCGAGCCGCGGCTGGCTCCTTTCGGGCCTATACGTGGGCTGCGCATGCGCACTCAGGCTCCCAAGCACACGCCTCCCTCGGCTCACCTGACCCACCCTTTAGAGGTCACAGCAGTTCCACAGGGTCCCTGGGCACCTGTCCGTGGACACAGGAGCCCTCCCTGCCACCTAAAGGACCACGCGATTTCCGCTGGGGAACACTCCCCAGAAGCACTCCCAGCCTCACACAGACACTGTGCGCAGGATAGACTTGTGGACCAGGGGCCTGGGCGGGGAATTTTCCAGGGAACTCTCTAAAGGCCAGGTGCCCTCTGTCGCCCTGGGAGTGCCCACGCCATCCCTTAACCCTGCAGGACACTATCATCCAGCAATAAGCAGCCCTCTGCCTCCACGGGGCTCAAACACCTGGGCCCGTTGTGCGAGCACCTGGCGTTCGTGCAGGCAAACCCGCAGACCCCTCTGGCCCGAACCCACCACTGCGAAGATCCCACTTTTCTTCCATCCGTAAAGGGGTCCTCCTTGAGGAGTGGAGGAACATGGGGAGGCCCCCAGGAGATGGCTTTTCTCCGAGCCGCGGCTGGCTCCTTTCGGGCCTATACGTGGGCCGCGCGTGCGCACTCAGGCTCCCCACAACAGGCCTCCCTCGGGTCACGGGACCCACCCTTGAGGTGTCTCCTGACCCACCCTTGAGGGGTCACGTGACCCACACCTGGGGGGTCTCGTGACACACCCCTGAGGGGTCACGTGACCCACCCCTGGGGGGTCTCGTGACCCACCCCTGAGGGGTCACGTGACCCACCCTTGAGGGGTCACGTGATCCACACCTGGGGGGTCTCGTGACGCACCCCTGAGGTGTCACATGACCCACCCCTGGGGGGTCTCGTGACGCACCCCTGAGGGGTCACGTGACCCACCCCTGAGGGGTCTCGTGACCCACCCCTGAGGGGTCACGTGACCCACCCTTGAGGGGTTTCGTGACCCACCCTTGCGGGGTCTCGTGACCCACCCTTGGGAGGTCACCTGTCCCACCCTGGAGGGGTCAGGTGACCCGCCCTTGAGAGGTCACAGCAGTTTCACAGGGTCCCTGCGAACCTGTCCATGGAAACAGAAGCCCTCCCTGCCACTCAGAGGACCGCGCTATTTCCCCTAGGCCACACTGCCCAGCAGCACTCTCAGCCCCGCACAGACAGTGTGCTAAGGACAGACTTGGATACCGGGGGCCTGGGCGGGGGATTTTCCATGGAACTCTCTAAGGGCCCGGTGCCCTGTGTCGCCCCGGAGTGCCCATGCCCTTCCTTGACCCCGCAGGACACTTGCATCCAGCAATAAGCAGCCGTCTGCCTCCACGGGGCTCAAACACCTGGGCCCGGTGTGCGGGCACCTGGCGTACGTGGAGGCAAGCCCCTGACCCCTCTGGCCCGAACCCACCACTGCGAAGATCCCCCTTTTCTTCCATCCGTAAAGGGGCCCTCCCTGGGGAGTGGAGGAACATGGGGAGGCCCCCAGGAGATGGCTTTTCTCCGAGCCGCGGCTGGCTCCTTTCGGGCCTATACGTGGGCTGCGCATGCGCACTCAGGCTCCCAAGCACACGCCTCCCTCGGCTCACCTGACCCACCCTTTAGAGGTCACAGCAGTTCCACAGGGTCCCTGGGCACCTGTCCGTGGACACAGGAGCCCTCCCTGCCACCTAAAGGACCACGCGATTTCCGCTGGGGAACACTCCCCAGAAGCACTCCCAGCCTCCCACAGACACTGTGCGCAGGATAGACTTGTGGACCAGGGGCCTGGGCGGGGAATTTTCCAGGGAACTCTCTAAAGGCCAGGTGCCCTCTGTCGCCCTGGGAGTGCCCACGCCATCCCTTAACCCTGCAGGACACTATCATCCAGCAATAAGCAGCCCTCTGCCTCCACGGGGCTCAAACACCTGGGCCCGTTGTGCGAGCACCTGGCGTTCGTGCAGGCAAACCCGCAGACCCCTCTGGCCCGAACCCACCACTGCGAAGATCCCACTTTTCTTCCATCCGTAAAGGGGTCCTCCTTGAGGAGTGGAGGAACATGGGGAGGCCCCCAGGAGATGGCTTTTCTCCGAGCCGCGGCTGGCTCCTTTCGGGCCTATACGTGGGCCGCGCGTGCGCACTCAGGCTCCCCACAACAGGCCTCCCTCGGGTCACGGGACCCACCCTTGAGGTGTCTCCTGACCCACCCTTGAGGGGTCACGTGACCCACACCTGGGGGGTCTCGTGACACACCCCTGAGGGGTCACGTGACCCACCCCTGGGGGGTCTCGTGACCCACCCCTGAGGGGTCACGTGACCCACCCTTGAGGGGTCACGTGACCCACACCTGGGGGGTCTCGTGACGCACCCCTGAGGTGTCACGTGACCCACCCCTGGGGGGTCTCGTGACGCACCCCTGAGGGGTCACGTGACCCACCCCTGAGGGGTCTCGTGACCCACCCTTGAGGGGTTTCGTGACCCACCCTTGCGGGGTCTCGTGACCCACCCTTGGGAGGTCACCTGTCCCACCCTGGAGGGGTCAGGTGACCCGCCCTTGAGAGGTCACAGCAGTTTCACAGGGTCCCTGCGAACCTGTCCATGGAAACAGAAGCCCTCCCTGCCACTCAGAGGACCGCGCTATTTCCCCTAGGCCACACTGCCCAGCAGCACTCTCAGCCCCGCACAGACAGTGTGCTAAGGACAGACTTGGATACCGGGGGCCTGGGCGGGGGATTTTCCATGGAACTCTCTAAGGGCCCGGTGCCCTGTGTCGCCCCGGAGTGCCCATGCCCTTCCTTGACCCCGCAGGACACTTGCATCCAGCAATAAGCAGCCGTCTGCCTCCACGGGGCTCAAACACCTGGGCCCGGTGTGCGGGCACCTGGCGTACGTGGAGGCAAACCCCTGACCCCTCTGGCCCGAACCCACCACTGCGAAGATCCCCCTTTTCTTCCATCCGTAAAGGGGCCCTCCCTGGGGAGTGGAGGAACATGGGGAGGCCCCCAGGAGATGGCTTTTCTCCGAGCCGCGGCTGGCTCCTTTCGGGCCTATACGTGGGCTGCGCATGCGCACTCAGGCTCCCAAGCACACGCCTCCCTCGGCTCACCTGACCCACCCTTTAGAGGTCACAGCAGTTCCACAGGGTCCCTGGGCACCTGTCCGTGGACACAGGAGCCCTCCCTGCCACCTAAAGGACCACGCGATTTCCGCTGGGGAACACTCCCCAGAAGCACTCCCAGCCTCACACAGACACTGTGCGCAGGATAGACTTGTGGACCAGGGGCCTGGGCGGGGAATTTTCCAGGGAACTCTCTAAAGGCCAGGTGCCCTCTGTCGCCCTGGGAGTGCCCACGCCATCCCTTAACCCTGCAGGACACTATCATCCAGCAATAAGCAGCCCTCTGCCTCCACGGGGCTCAAACACCTGGGCCCGTTGTGCGAGCACCTGGCGTTCGTGCAGGCAAACCCGCAGACCCCTCTGGCCCGAACCCACCACTGCGAAGATCCCACTTTTCTTCCATCCGTAAAGGGGTCCTCCTTGAGGAGTGGAGGAACATGGGGAGGCCCCCAGGAGATGGCTTTTCTCCGAGCCGCGGCTGGCTCCTTTCGGGCCTATACGTGGGCCGCGCGTGCGCACTCAGGCTCCCCACAACAGGCCTCCCTCGGGTCACGGGACCCACCCTTGAGGTGTCTCCTGACCCACCCTTGAGGGGTCACGTGACCCACACCTGGGGGGTCTCGTGACACACCCCTGAGGGGTCACGTGACCCTCCCCTGGGGGGTCTCGTGACCCACCCCTGAGGGGTCACGTGACCCACCCTTGAGGGGTCACGTGATCCACACCTGGGGGGTCTCGTGACGCACCCCTGAGGTGTCACATGACCCACCCCTGGGGGGTCTCGTGACGCACCCCTGAGGGGTCACGTGACCCACCCCTGAGGGGTCTCGTGACCCACCCCTGAGGGGTCACGTGACCCACCCTTGAGGGGTTTCGTGACCCACCCTTGCGGGGTCTCGTGACCCACCCTTGGGAGGTCACCTGTCCCACCCTGGAGGGGTCAGGTGACCCGCCCTTGAGAGGTCACAGCAGTTTCACAGGGTCCCTGCGAACCTGTCCATGGAAACAGAAGCCCTCCCTGCCACTCAGAGGACCGCGCTATTTCCCCTAGGCCACACTGCCCAGCAGCACTCTCAGCCCCGCACAGACAGTGTGCTAAGGACAGACTTGGATACCGGGGGCCTGGGCGGGGGATTTTCCATGGAACTCTCTAAGGGCCCGGTGCCCTGTGTCGCCCCGGAGTGCCCATGCCCTTCCTTGACCCCGCAGGACACTTGCATCCAGCAATAAGCAGCCGTCTGCCTCCACGGGGCTCAAACACCTGGGCCCGGTGTGCGGGCACCTGGCGTACGTGGAGGCAAACCCCTGACCCCTCTGGCCCGAACCCACCACTGCGAAGATCCCCCTTTTCTTCCATCCGTAAAGGGGCCCTCCCTGGGGAGTGGAGGAACATGGGGAGGCCCCCAGGAGATGGCTTTTCTCCGAGCCGCGGCTGGCTCCTTTCGGGCCTATACGTGGGCTGCGCATGCGCACTCAGGCTCCCAAGCACACGCCTCCCTCGGCTCACCTGACCCACCCTTTAGAGGTCACAGCAGTTCCACAGGGTCCCTGGGCACCTGTCCGTGGACACAGGAGCCCTCCCTGCCACCTAAAGGACCACGCGATTTCCGCTGGGGAACACTCCCCAGAAGCACTCCCAGCCTCACACAGACACTGTGCGCAGGATAGACTTGTGGACCAGGGGCCTGGGCGGGGAATTTTCCAGGGAACTCTCTAAAGGCCAGGTGCCCTCTGTCGCCCTGGGAGTGCCCACGCCATCCCTTAACCCTGCAGGACACTATCATCCAGCAATAAGCAGCCCTCTGCCTCCACGGGGCTCAAACACCTGGGCCCGTTGTGCGAGCACCTGGCGTTCGTGCAGGCAAACCCGCAGACCCCTCTGGCCCGAACCCACCACTGCGAAGATCCCACTTTTCTTCCATCCGTAAAGGGGTCCTCCTTGAGGAGTGGAGGAACATGGGGAGGCCCCCAGGAGATGGCTTTTCTCCGAGCCGCGGCTGGCTCCTTTCGGGCCTATACGTGGGCCGCGCGTGCGCACTCAGGCTCCCCACAACAGGCCTCCCTCGGGTCACGGGACCCACCCTTGAGGTGTCTCCTGACCCACCCTTGAGGGGTCACGTGACCCACACCTGGGGGGTCTCGTGACACACCCCTGAGGGGTCACGTGACCCTCCCCTGGGGGGTCTCGTGACGCACCCCTGAGGTGTCACGTGACCCACCCCTGGGGGGTCTCGTGACGCACCCCTGAGGGGTCACGTGACCCACCCCTGAGGGGTCTCGTGACCCACCCCCGAGGGGTCACGTGACCCACACCTGCGGGGTCACGTGACCCACACCTGCGGGGTCACGTGACCCACCCCTGGGGGTTCACGTGACGCACCCCTGAGGGGTCACGTGACCCACCCCTGAGGGGTCTCGTGACCCACCCCTGAGGGGTCACGTGACCCACCCTTGAGGGGTTTCGTGACCCACCCTTTTGGGGTCACGTGACCCACCCTTGCGGGGTCTCGTGACCCACCCTTGGGAGGTCACCTGTCCCACCCTGGAGGGGTCAGGTGACCCGCCCTTGAGAGGTCACAGCAGTTTCACAGGGTCCCTGCGCACCTGTCCATGGAAACAGAAGCCCTCCCTGCCACTCAGAGGACCGCGCTATTTCCCCTAGGCCACACTGCCCAGCAGCACTCTCAGCCCCGCACAGACAGTGTGCTAAGGACAGACTTGGATACCGGGGGCCTGGGCGGGGGATTTTCCATGGAACTCTCTAAGGGCCCGGTGCCCTGTGTCGCCCCGGAGTGCCCATGCCCTTCCTTGACCCCGCAGGACACTTGCATCCAGCAATAAGCAGCCGTCTGCCTCCACGGGGCTCAAACACCTGGGCCCGGTGTGCGGGCACCTGGCGTACGTGGAGGCAAACCCCTGACCCCTCTGGCCCGAACCCACCACTGCGAAGATCCCCCTTTTCTTCCATCCGTAAAGGGGCCCTCCCTGGGGAGTGGAGGAACATGGGGAGGCCCCCAGGAGATGGCTTTTCTCCGAGCCGCGGCTGGCTCCTTTCGGGCCTATACGTGGGCTGCGCATGCACACTCATGCTCCCAAGCACACGCCTCCCTCGGCTCACCTGACCCACCCTTTAGAGGTCACAGCAGTTCCACAGGGTCCCTGGGCACCTGTCCGTGGACACAGGAGCCCTCCCTGCCACCTAAAGGACCACGCGATTTCCGCTGGGGAACACTCCCCAGAAGCACTCCCAGCCTCACACAGACACTGTGCGCAGGATAGACTTGTGGACCAGGGGCCTGGGCGTGGAATTTTCCAGGGAACTCTCTAAAGGCCAGGTGCCCTCTGTCGCCCTGGGAGTGCCCACGCCATCCCTTAAACCTGCAGGACACTATCATCCAGCAATAAGCAGCCCTCTGCCTCCACGGGGCTCAAACACCTGGGCCCGTTGTGCGAGCACCTGGCGTTCGTGCAGGCAAACCCGCAGACCCCTCTGGCCCGAACCCACCACTGCGAAGGTCCCACTTTTCTTCCATCCATAAAGGGGTCCTCCTTGAGGAGTGGAGGAACATGGGGAGGCCCCCAGGAGATGGCTTTTCTCCGAGCCGCGGCTGGCTCCTTTCGGGCCTATACGTGGGCCGCGCGTGCGCACTCAGGCTCCCCACAACAGGCCTCCCTCGGGTCACGGGACCCACCCTTGAGGTGTCTCCTGACCCACCCTTGAGGGGTCACGTGACCCACACCTGGGGGGTCTCGTGACACACCCCTGAGGGGTCACGTGACCCACCCCTGGGGGGTCTCGTGACCCACCCCTGAGGGGTCACGTGACCCACCCTTGAGGGGTCACGTGACCCACACCTGGGGGGCCTCGTGACGCACCCCTGAGGTGTCACGTGACCCACCCCTGGGGGGTCTCGTGACGCACCCCTGAGGGGTCACGTGACCCACCCCTGAGGGGTCTCGTGACCCACCCTTGAGGGGTTTCGTGACCCACCCTTGCGGGGTCTCGTGACCCACCCTTGGGAGGTCACCTGTCCCACCCTGGAGGGGTCAGGTGACCCGCCCTTGAGAGGTCACAGCAGTTTCACAGGGTCCCTGCGAACCTGTCCATGGAAACAGAAGCCCTCCCTGCCACTCAGAGGACCGCGCTATTTCCCCTAGGCCACACTGCCCAGCAGCACTCTCAGCCCCGCACAGACAGTGTGCTAAGGACAGACTTGGATACCGGGGGCCTGGGCGGGGGATTTTCCATGGAACTCTCTAAGGGCCCGGTGCCCTGTGTCGCCCCGGAGTGCCCATGCCCTTCCTTGACCCCGCAGGACACTTGCATCCAGCAATAAGCAGCCGTCTGCCTCCACGGGGCTCAAACACCTGGGCCCGGTGTGCGGGCACCTGGCGTACGTGGAGGCAAACCCCTGACCCCTCTGGCCCGAACCCACCACTGCGAAGATCCCCCTTTTCTTCCATCCGTAAAGGGGCCCTCCCTGGGGAGTGGAGGAACATGGGGAGGCCCCCAGGAGATGGCTTTTCTCCGAGCCGCGGCTGGCTCCTTTCGGGCCTATACGTGGGCTGCGCATGCGCACTCAGGCTCCCAAGCACACGCCTCCCTCGGCTCACCTGACCCACCCTTTAGAGGTCACAGCAGTTCCACAGGGTCCCTGGGCACCTGTCCGTGGACACAGGAGCCCTCCCTGCCACCTAAAGGACCACGCGATTTCCGCTGGGGAACACTCCCCAGAAGCACTCCCAGCCTCACACAGACACTGTGCGCAGGATAGACTTGTGGACCAGGGGCCTGGGCGGGGAATTTTCCAGGGAACTCTCTAAAGGCCAGGTGCCCTCTGTCGCCCTGGGAGTGCCCACGCCATCCCTTAACCCTGCAGGACACTATCATCCAGCAATAAGCAGCCCTCTGCCTCCACGGGGCTCAAACACCTGGGCCCGTTGTGCGAGCACCTGGCGTTCGTGCAGGCAAACCCGCAGACCCCTCTGGCCCGAACCCACCACTGCGAAGATCCCACTTTTCTTCCATCCGTAAAGGGGTCCTCCTTGAGGAGTGGAGGAACATGGGGAGGCCCCCAGGAGATGGCTTTTCTCCGAGCCGCGGCTGGCTCCTTTCGGGCCTATACGTGGGCCGCGCGTGCGCACTCAGGCTCCCAACAACAGGCCTCCCTCGGGTCACGGGACCCACCCTTGAGGTGTCTCCTGACCCACCCTTGAGGGGTCACGTGACCCACACCTGGGGGGTCTCGTGACACACCCCTGAGGGGTCACGTGACCCACCCCTGGGGGGTCTCGTGACCCACCCCTGAGGGGTCACGTGACCCACCCTTGAGGGGTCACGTGATCCACACCTGGGGGGTCTCGTGACGCACCCCTGAGGTGTCACATGACCCACCCCTGGGGGGTCTCGTGACGCACCCCTGAGGGGTCACGTGACCCACCCCTGAGGGGTCTCGTGACCCACCCCTGAGGGGTCACGTGACCCACCCTTGAGGGGTTTCGTGACCCACCCTTGCGGGGTCTCGTGACCCACCCTTGGGAGGTCACCTGTCCCACCCTGGAGGGGTCAGGTGACCCGCCCTTGAGAGGTCACAGCAGTTTCACAGGGTCCCTGCGAACCTGTCCATGGAAACAGAAGCCCTCCCTGCCACTCAGAGGACCGCGCTATTTCCCCTAGGCCACACTGCCCAGCAGCACTCTCAGCCCCGCACAGACAGTGTGCTAAGGACAGACTTGGATACCGGGGGCCTGGGCGGGGGATTTTCCATGGAACTCTCTAAGGGCCCGGTGCCCTGTGTCGCCCCGGAGTGCCCATGCCCTTCCTTGACCCCGCAGGACACTTGCATCCAGCAATAAGCAGCCGTCTGCCTCCACGGGGCTCAAACACCTGGGCCCGGTGTGCGGGCACCTGGCGTACGTGGAGGCAAACCCCTGACCCCTCTGGCCCGAACCCACCACTGCGAAGATCCCCCTTTTCTTCCATCCGTAAAGGGGCCCTCCCTGGGGAGTGGAGGAACATGGGGAGGCCCCCAGGAGATGGCTTTTCTCCGAGCCGCGGCTGGCTCCTTTCGGGCCTATATGTGGGCTGCGCATGCGCACTCAGGCTCCCAAGCACACGCCTCCCTCGGCTCACCTGACCCACCCTTTAGAGGTCACAGCAGTTCCACAGGGTCCCTGGGCACCTGTCCGTGGACACAGGAGCCCTCCCTGCCACCTAAAGGACCACGCGATTTCCGCTGGGGAACACTCCCCAGAAGCACTCCCAGCCTCACACAGACACTGTGCGCAGGATAGACTTGTGGACCAGGGGCCTGGGCGGGGAATTTTCCAGGGAACTCTCTAAAGGCCAGGTGCCCTCTGTCGCCCTGGGAGTGCCCACGCCATCCCTTAACCCTGCAGGACACTATCATCCAGCAATAAGCAGCCCTCTGCCTCCACGGGGCTCAAACACCTGGGCCCGTTGTGCGAGCACCTGGCGTTCGTGCAGGCAAACCCGCAGACCCCTCTGGCCCGAACCCACCACTGCGAAGATCCCACTTTTCTTCCATCCGTAAAGGGGTCCTCCTTGAGGAGTGGAGGAACATGGGGAGGCCCCCAGGAGATGGCTTTTCTCCGAGCCGCGGCTGGCTCCTTTCGGGCCTATACGTGGGCCGCGCGTGCGCACTCAGGCTCCCCACAACAGGCCTCCCTCGGGTCACGGGACCCACCCTTGAGGTGTCTCCTGACCCAGCCTGGAGGGGTCATGTGACCCACACCTGGGGGGTCTCGTGACGCACCCTTGAGGGGTCACGTGACCCACACCTGGGGGGTCTCGTGACGCACCCCTGAGGTGTCACGTGACCCACCCCTGGGGGGTCTCGTGACGCACCCCTGAGGGGTCACGTGACCCACACCTGGGGGGTCTCGTGACCCACCCCCGAGGGGTCACGTGACCCACACCTGCGGGGTCACGTGACCCACACCTGCGGGGTCACGTGACCCACCCCTGGGGGTTCACGTGACGCACCCCTGAGGGGTCACGTGACCCACCCCTGAGGGGTCTCGTGACCCACCCCTGAGGGGTCACGTGACCCACCCTTGAGGGGTTTCGTGACCCACCCTTTTGGGGTCACGTGACCCACCCTTGCGGGGTCTCGTGACCCACCCTTGGGAGGTCACCTGTCCCACCCTGGAGGGGTCAGGTGACCCGCCCTTGAGAGGTCACAGCAGTTTCACAGGGTCCCTGCGCACCTGTCCATGGAAACAGAAGCCCTCCCTGCCACTCAGAGGACCGCGCTATTTCCCCTAGGCCACACTGCCCAGCAGCACTCTCAGCCCCGCACAGACAGTGTGCTAAGGACAGACTTGGATACCGGGTGCCTGGGCGGGGGATTTTCCATGGAACTCTCTAAGGGCCCGGTGCCCTGTGTCGCCCCGGAGTGCCCATGCCCTTCCTTGACCCCGCAGGACACTTGCATCCAGCAATAAGCAGCCGTCTGCCTCCACGGGGCTCAAACACCTGGGCCCGGTGTGCGGGCACCTGGCGTACGTGGAGGCAAACCCCTGACCCCTCTGGCCCGAACCCACCACTGCGAAGATCCCCCTTTTCTTCCATCCGTAAAGGGGCCCTCCCTGGGGAGTGGAGGAACATGGGGAGGCCCCCAGGAGATGGCTTTTCTCCGAGCCGCGGCTGGCTCCTTTCGGGCCTATACGTGGGCTGCGCATGCACACTCATGCTCCCAAGCACACGCCTCCCTCGGCTCACCTGACCCACCCTTTAGAGGTCACAGCAGTTCCACAGGGTCCCTGGGCACCTGTCCGTGGACACAGGAGCCCTCCCTGCCACCTAAAGGACCACGCGATTTCCGCTGGGGAACACTCCCCAGAAGCACTCCCAGCCTCACACAGACACTGTGCGCAGGATAGACTTGTGGACCAGGGGCCTGGGCGTGGAATTTTCCAGGGAACTCTCTAAAGGCCAGGTGCCCTCTGTCGCCCTGGGAGTGCCCACGCCATCCCTTAACCCTGCAGGACACTATCATCCAGCAATAAGCAGCCCTCTGCCTCCACGGGGCTCAAACACCTGGGCCCGTTGTGCGAGCACCTGGCGTTCGTGCAGGCAAACCCGCAGACCCCTCTGGCCCGAACCCACCACTGCGAAGGTCCCACTTTTCTTCCATCCATAAAGGGGTCCTCCTTGAGGAGTGGAGGAACATGGGGAGGCCCCCAGGAGATGGCTTTTCTCCGAGCCGCGGCTGGCTCCTTTCGGGCCTATACGTGGGCCGCGCGTGCGCACTCAGGCTCCCCACAACAGGCCTCCCTCGGGTCACGGGACCCACCCTTGAGGTGTCTCCTGACCCAGCCTGGAGGGGTCATGTGACCCACACCTGGGGGGTCTCGTGACGCACCCTTGAGGGGTCACGTGACCCACACCTGGGGGGTCTCGTGACGCACCCCTGAGGTGTCACGTGACCCACCCCTGGGGGGTCTCGTGACGCACCCCTGAGGGGTCACGTGACCCAACCCTGAGGGGTCTCGTGACCCACCCCTGAGGGGTCACGTGACCTACCCTTGAGGGGTTTCGTGACCCACCCTTGCGGGGTCTCGTGACCCACCTTGGGAGGTCACCTGTCCCACCCTGGAGGGGTCAGGTGACCCGCCCTTGAGAGGTCACAGCAGTTTCACAGGGTCCCTGCGCACCTGTCCATGGAAACAGAAGCCCTCCCTGCCACTCAGAGGACCGCGCTATTTCCCCTAGGCCACACTGCCCAGCAGCACTCTCAGCCCCGCACAGACAGTGTGCTAAGGACAGACTTGGATACCGGGGGCCTGGGCGGGGGATTTTCCATGGAACTCTCTAAGGGCCCGGTGCCCTGTGTCGCCCCGGAGTGCCCATGCCCTTCCTTGACCCCGCAGGACACTTGCATCCAGCAATAAGCAGCCGTCTGCCTCCACGGGGCTCAAACACCTGGGCCCGGTGTGCGGGCACCTGGTGTACGTGGAGGCAAACCCCTGACCCCTCTGGCCCGAACCCACCACTGCGAAGATCCCCCTTTTCTTCCATCCGTAAAGGGGCCCTCCCTGGGGAGTGGAGGAACATGGGGAGGCCCCCAGGAGATGGCTTTTCTCCGAGCCGCGGCTGGCTCCTTTCGGGCCTATACGTGGGCTGCGCATGCGCACTCAGGCTCCCAAGCACACGCCTCCCTCGGCTCACCTGACCCACACTTTAGAGGTCACAGCAGTTCCACAGGGTCCCTGGGCACCTGTCCGTGGACACAGGAGCCCTCCCTGCCACCTAAAGGACCACGCGATTTCCGCTGGGGAACACTCCCCAGAAGCACTCCCAGCCTCCCACAGACACTGTGCGCAGGATAGACTTGTGGACCAGGGGCCTGGGCGGGGAATTTTCCAGGGAACTCTCTAAAGGCCAGGTGCCCTCTGTCGCCCTGGGAGTGCCCACGCCATCCCTTAACCCTGCAGGACACTATCATCCAGCAATAAGCAGCCCTCTGCCTCCACGGGGCTCAAACACCTGGGCCCGTTGTGCGAGCACCTGGCGTTCGTGCAGGCAAACCCGCAGACCCCTCTGGCCCGAACCCACCACTGCGAAGATCCCACTTTTCTTCCATCCGTAAAGGGGTCCTCCTTGAGGAGTGGAGGAACATGGGGAGGCCCCCAGGAGATGGCTTTTCTCCGAGCCGCGGCTGGCTCCTTTCGGGCCTATACGTGGGCCGCGCGTGCGCACTCAGGCTCCCCACAACAGGCCTCCCTCGGGTCACGGGACCCACCCTTGAGGTGTCTCCTGACCCACCCTTGAGGGGTCACGTGACCCACACCTGGGGGGTCTCGTGACACACCCCTGAGGGGTCACGTGACCCACCCCTGGGGGGTCTCGTGACCCACCCCTGAGGGGTCACGTGACCCACCCTTGAGGGGTCACGTGACCCACACCTGGGGGGTCTCGTGACGCACCCCTGAGGTGTCACGTGACCCACCCCTGGGGGGTCTCGTGACGCACCCCTGAGGGGTCACGTGACCCACCCCTGAGGGGTCTCGTGACCCACCCTTGAGGGGTTTCGTGACCCACCCTTGCGGGGTCTCGTGACCCACCCTTGGGAGGTCACCTGTCCCACCCTGGAGGGGTCAGGTGACCCGCCCTTGAGAGGTCACAGCAGTTTCACAGGGTCCCTGCGCACCTGTCCATGGAAACAGAAGCCCTCCCTGCCACTCAGAGGACCGCGCTATTTCCCCTAGGCCACACTGCCCAGCAGCACTCTCAGCCCCGCACAGACAGTGTGCTAAGGACAGACTTGGATACCGGGGGCCTGGGCGGGGGATTTTCCATGGAACTCTCTAAGGGCCCGGTGCCCTGTGTCGCCCCGGAGTGCCCATGCCCTTCCTTGACCCCGCAGGACACTTGCATCCAGCAATAAGCAGCCGTCTGCCTCCACGGGGCTCAAACACCTGGGCCCGGTGTGCGGGCACCTGGCGTACGTGGAGGCAAACCCCTGACCCCTCTGGCCCGAACCCACCACTGCGAAGATCCCCCTTTTCTTCCATCCGTAAAGGGGCCCTCCCTGGGGAGTGGAGGAACATGGGGAGGCCCCCAGGAGATGGCTTTTCTCCGAGCCGCGGCTGGCTCCTTTCGGGCCTATACGTGGGCCGCGCATGCGCACTCAGGCTCCCAAGCACACGCCTTCCTCGGCTCACCTGACCCACCCTTTAGAGGTCACAGCAGTTCCACAGGGTCCCTGGGCACCTGTCCGTGGACACAGGAGCCCTCCCTGCCACCTAAAGGACCACGCGATTTCCGCTGGGGAACACTCCCCAGAAGCACTCCCAGCCTCACACAGACACTGTGCGCAGGATAGACTTGTGGACCAGGGGCCTGGGCGGGGAATTTTCCAGGGAACTCTCTAAAGGCCAGGTGCCCTCTGTCGCCCTGGGAGTGCCCACGCCATCCCTTAACCCTGCAGGACACTATCATCCAGCAATAAGCAGCCCTCTGCCTCCACGGGGCTCAAACACCTGGGCCCGTTGTGCGAGCACCTGGCGTTCGTGCAGGCAAACCCGCAGACCCCTCTGGCCCGAACCCACCACTGCGAAGATCCCACTTTTCTTCCATCCGTAAAGGGGTCCTCCTTGAGGAGTGGAGGAACATGGGGAGGCCCCCAGGAGATGGCTTTTCTCCGAGCCGCGGCTGGCTCCTTTCGGGCCTATACGTGGGCCGCGCGTGCGCACTCAGGCTCCCCACAACAGGCCTCCCTCGGGTCACGGGACCCACCCTTGAGGTGTCTCCTGACCCACCCTTGAGGGGTCACGTGACCCACACCTGGGGGGTCTCGTGACACACCCCTGAGGGGTCACGTGACCCACCCCTGGGGGGTCTCGTGACCCACCCCTGAGGGGTCACGTGACCCACCCTTGAGGGGTCACGTGATCCACACCTGGGGGGTCTCGTGACGCACCCCTGAGGTGTCACATGACCCACCCCTGGGGGGTCTCGTGACGCACCCCTGAGGGGTCACGTGACCCACCCCTGAGGGGTCTCGTGACCCACCCCTGAGGGGTCACGTGACCCAACCTTGAGGGGTTTCGTGACCCACCCTTGCGGGGTCTCGTGACCCACCCTTGGGAGGTCACCTGTCCCACCCTGGAGGGGTCAGGTGACCCGCCCTTGAGAGGTCACAGCAGTTTCACAGGGTCCCTGCGAACCTGTCCATGGAAACAGAAGCCCTCCCTGCCACTCAGAGGACCGCGCTATTTCCCCTAGGCCACACTGCCCAGCAGCACTCTCAGCCCCGCACAGACAGTGTGCTAAGGACAGACTTGGATACCGGGGGCCTGGGCGGGGGATTTTCCATGGAACTCTCTAAGGGCCAGGTGCCCTGTGTCGCCCCGGAGTGCCCATGCCCTTCCTTGACCCCGCAGGACACTTGCATCCAGCAATAAGCAGCCGTCTGCCTCCACGGGGCTCAAACACCTGGGCCCGGTGTGCGGGCACCTGGCGTACGTGGAGGCAAACCCCTGACCCCTCTGGCCCGAACCCACCACTGCGAAGATCCCCCTTTTCTTCCATCCGTAAAGGGGCCCTCCCTGGGGAGTGGAGGAACATGGGGAGGCCCCCAGGAGATGGCTTTTCTCCGAGCCGCGGCTGGCTCCTTTCGGGCCTATACGTGGGCTGCGCATGCGCACTCAGGCTCCCAAGCACACGCCTCCCTCGGCTCACCTGACCCACCCTTTAGAGGTCACAGCAGTTCCACAGGGTCCCTGGGCACCTGTCCGTGGACACAGGAGCCCTCCCTGCCACCTAAAGGACCACGCGATTTCCGCTGGGGAACACTCCCCAGAAGCACTCCCAGCCTCACACAGACACTGTGCGCAGGATAGACTTGTGGACCAGGGGCCTGGGCGGGGAATTTTCCAGGGAACTCTCTAAAGGCCAGGTGCCCTCTGTCGCCCTGGGAGTGCCCACGCCATCCCTTAACCCTGCAGGACACTATCATCCAGCAATAAGCAGCCCTCTGCCTCCACGGGGCTCAAACACCTGGGCCCGTTGTGCGAGCACCTGGCGTTCGTGCAGGCAAACCCGCAGACCCCTCTGGCCCGAACCCACCACTGCGAAGATCCCACTTTTCTTCCATCCGTAAAGGGGTCCTCCTTGAGGAGTGGAGGAACATGGGGAGGCCCCCAGGAGATGGCTTTTCTCCGAGCCGCGGCTGGCTCCTTTCGGGCCTATACGTGGGCCGCGCGTGCGCACTCAGGCTCCCCACAACAGGCCTCCCTCGGGTCACGGGACCCACCCTTGAGGTGTCTCCTGACCCAGCCTGGAGGGGTCATGTGACCCACACCTGGGGGGTCTCGTGACGCACCCTTGAGGGGTCACGTGACCCACACCTGGGGGGTCTCGTGACGCACCCCTGAGGTGTCACGTGACCCACCCCTGGGGGGTCTCGTGACGCACCCCTGAGGGGTCACGTGACCCACCCCTGAGGGGTCTCGTGACCCACCCCCGAGGGGTCACGTGACCCACACCTGCGGGGTCACGTGACCCACACCTGCTGGGTCACGTGACCCACCCCTGGGGGTTCACGTGACGCACCCCTGAGGGGTCACGTGACCCACCCCTGAGGGGTCTCGTGACCCACCCCTGAGGGGTCACGTGACCCACCCTTGAGGGGTTTCGTGACCCACCCTTTTGGGGTCACGTGACCCACCCTTGCGGGGTCTCGTGACCCACCCTTGGGAGGTCACCTGTCCCACCCTGGAGGGGTCAGGTGACCCGCCCTTGAGAGGTCACAGCAGTTTCACAGGGTCCCTGCGCACCTGTCCATGGAAACAGAAGCCCTCCCTGCCACTCAGAGGACCGCGCTATTTCCCCTAGGCCACACTGCCCAGCAGCACTCTCAGCCCCGCACAGACAGTGTGCTAAGGACAGACTTGGATACCGGGGGCCTGGGCGGGGGATTTTCCATGGAACTCTCTAAGGGCCCTGTGCCCTGTGTCGCCCGGGAGTGCCCATGCCCTTCCTTGACCCCGCAGGACACTTGCATCCAGCAATAAGCAGCCGTCTGCCTCCACGGGGCTCAAACACCTGGGCCCGGTGTGCGGGCACCTGGCGTACGTGGAGGCAAACCCCTGACCCCTCTGGCCCGAACCCACCACTGCGAAGATCCCCCTTTTCTTCCATCCGTAAAGGGGCCCTCCCTGGGGAGTGGAGGAACATGGGGAGGCCCCCAGGAGATGGCTTTTCTCCGAGCCGCGGCTGGCTCGTTTCGGGCCTATACGTGGGCCGCGCATGCGCACTCAGGCTCCCAAGCACACGCCTTCCTCGGCTCACCTGACCCACCCTTTAGAGGTCACAGCAGTTCCACAGGGTCCCTGGGCACCTGTCCGTGGACACAGGAGCCCTCCCTGCCACCTAAAGGACCACGCGATTTCCGCTGGGGAACACTCCCCAGAAGCACTCCCAGCCTCGCACAGACACTGTGCGCAGGATAGACTTGTGGACCAGGGGCCTGGGCGTGGAATTTTCCAGGGAACTCTCTAAAGGCCAGGTGCCCTCTGTCGCCCTGGGAGTGCCCACGCCATCCCTTAACCCTGCAGGACACTATCATCCAGCAATAAGCAGCCCTCTGCCTCCACGGGGCTCAAACACCTGGGCCCGTTGTGCGAGCACCTGGCGTTCGTGCAGGCAAACCCGCAGACCCCTCTGGCCCGAACCCACCACTGCGAAGATCCCACTTTTCTTCCATCCGTAAAGGGGTCCTCCTTGAGGAGTGGAGGAACATGGGGAGGCCCCCAGGAGATGGCTTTTCTCCAAGCCGCGGCTGGCTCCTTTCGGGCCTATACGTGGGCCGCGCGTGCGCACTCAGGCTCCCCACAACAGGCCTCCCTCGGGTCACGGGACCCACCCTTGAGGTGTCTCCTGACCCACCCTTGAGGGGTCACGTGACCCACACCGGGGGGGTCTCGTGACACACCCCTGAGGGGTCACGTGACCCACCCCTGAGGGGTCACGTGACCCACCCTTGAGGGGTCACGTGACCCACACCTGCGGGGTCACGTGACCCACCCCTGGGGGGTCTCGTGACGCACCCCTGAGGGGTCACGTGACCCACCCCTGGGGGGTCTCGTGACGCACCCCTGAGGGGTCACGTGATCCACCCTTGAGGGGTTTCGTGACCCACCCTTGGGAGGTCACCTGTCCCACCCTGGAGGGGTCAGGTGACCCGCCCTTGAGAGGTCACAGCAGTTTCACAGGGTCCCTGCGCACCTGTCCATGGAAACAGAAGCCCTCCCTTCCACTCAGAGGACCGCGCTATTTCCCCTAGGCCACACTGCCCAGCAGCACTCTCAGCCCCGCACAGACAGTGTGCTAAGGACAGACTTGGATACCGGGGGCCTGGGCGGGGGATTTTCCATGGAACTCTCTAAGGGCCCGGTGCCCTGTGTCGCCCGGGAGTGCCCATGCCCTTCCTTGACCCCGCAGGACACTTGCATCCAGCAATAAGCAGCCGTCTGCCTCCACGGGGCTCAAACACCTGGGCCCGGTGTGCGGGCACCTGGCGTACGTGGAGGCAAACACCTGACCCCTCTGGCCCGAACCCACCACTGCGAAGATCCCCCTTTTCTTCCATCCGTAAAGGGGCCCTCCCTGGGGAGTGGAGGAACATGGGGAGGCCCCCAGGAGATGGCTTTTCTCCGAGCCGCGGCTGGCTCCTTTCGGGCCTATACATGGGCTGCGCATGCGCACTCAGGCTCCCAAGCACACGCCTCCCTCGGCTCACCTGACCCACCCTTTAGAGGTCACAGCAGTTCCACAGGGTCCCTGGGCACCTGTCCGTGGACACAGGAGCCCTCCCTGCCACCTAAAGGACCACGCGATTTCCGCTGGGGAACACTCCCCAGAAGCACTCCCAGCCTCCCACAGACACTGTGCGCAGGATAGACTTGTGGACCAGGGGCCTGGGCGGGGAATTTTCCAGGGAACTCTCTAAAGGCCAGGTGCCCTCTGTCGCCCTGGGAGTGCCCACGCCATCCCTTAACCCTGCAGGACACTATCATCCAGCAATAAGCAGCCCTCTGCCTCCACGGGGCTCAAACACCTGGGCCCGTTGTGCGAGCACCTGGCGTTCGTGCAGGCAAACCCGCAGACCCCTCTGGCCCGAACCCACCACTGCGAAGATCCCACTTTTCTTCCATCCGTAAAGGGGTCCTCCTTGAGGAGTGGAGGAACATGGGGAGGCCCCCAGGAGATGGCTTTTCTCCGAGCCGCGGCTGGCTCCTTTCGGGCCTATACGTGGGCCGCGCGTGCGCACTCAGGCTCCCCACAACAGGCCTCCCTCGGGTCACGGGACCCACCCTTGAGGTGTCTCCTGACCCACCCTTGAGGGGTCACGTGACCCACACCTGGGGGGTCTCGTGACACACCACTGAGGGGTCACGTGACCCACCCCTGGGGGGTCTCGTGACCCACCCCTGAGGGGTCACGTGACCCACCCTTGAGGGGTCACGTGACCCACACCTGGGGGGTCTCGTGACGCACCCTTGAGGGGTCACGTGACCCACCCCTGGGGGGTCTCGTGACGCACCCCTGAGGGGTCACGTGACCCACCCCTGAGGGGTCTCGTGACCCACCCCTGAGGGGTCACGTGACCCACCCTTGAGGGGTTTCGTGACCCACCCTTGCGGGGTCTCGTGACCCACCCTTGGGAGGTCACCTGTCCCACCCTGGAGGGGTCAGGTGACCCGCCCTTGAGAGGTCACAGCAGTTTCACAGGGTCCCTGCGCACCTGTCCATGGAAACAGAAGCCCTCCCTGCCACTCAGAGGACCGCGCTATTTCCCCTAGGCCACACTGCCCAGCAGCACTCTCAGCCCCGCACAGACAGTGTGCTAAGGACAGATTTGGATACCGGGGGCCTGGGCGGGGGATTTTCCATGGAACTCTCTAAGGGCCCGGTGCCCTGTGTCGCCCCGGAGTGCCCATGCCCTTCCTTGACCCCGCAGGACACTTGCATCCAGCAATAAGCAGCCGTCTGCCTCCACGGGGCTCAAACACCTGGGCCCGGTGTGCGGGCACCTGGCGTTCGTGCAGGCAAACCCGCAGACCCCTCTGGCCCGAACCCACCACTGCGAAGATCCCACTTTTCTTCCATCCGTAAAGGGGTCCTCCTTGAGGAGTGGAGGAACATGGGGAGGCCCCCAGGAGATGGCTTTTCTCCGAGCCGCGGCTGGCTCCTTTCGGGCCTATACGTGGGCCGCGCGTGCGCACTCAGGCTCCCCACAACAGGCCTCCCTCGGGTCACGGGACCCACACTTGAGGTGTCTCCTGACCCACCCTTGAGGGGTCACGTGACCCACACCTGGGGGGTCTCGTGACACACCCCTGAGGGGTCACGTGACCCACCCCTGGGGGGTCTCGTGACCCACCCCTGAGGGGTCACGTGACCCACCCTTGAGGGGTCACGTGACCCACACCTGGGGGGTCTCGTGACGCACCCCTGAGGGGTCACGGGACCCACCCCTGAGGGGTCTCGTGACCCACCCCTGAGGGGTCACGTGACCCACCCTTGAGGGGTTTCGTGACCCACCCTTGCGGGGTCTCGTGACCCACCCTTGGGAGGTCACCTGTCCCACCCTGGAGGGGTCAGGTGACCCGCCCTTGAGAGGTCACAGCAGTTTCACAGGGTCCCTGCGAACCTGTCCATGGAAACAGAAGCCCTCCCTGCCACTCAGAGGACCGCGCTATTTCCCCTAGGCCACACTGCCCAGCAGCACTCTCAGCCCCGCACAGACAGTGTGCTAAGGACAGACTTGGATACCGGGGGCCTGGGCGGGGGATTTTCCATGGAACTCTCTAAGGGCCCGGTGCCCTGTGTCGCCCCGGAGTGCCCATGCCCTTCCTTGACCCCGCAGGACACTTGCATCCAGCAATAAGCAGCCGTCTGCCTCCACGGGGCTCAAACACCTGGGCCCGGTGTGCGGGCACCTGGCGTACGTGGAGGCAAACCCCTGACCCCTCTGGCCCGAACCCACCACTGCGAAGATCCCCCTTTTCTTCCATCCGTAAAGGGGCCCTCCCTGGGGAGTGGAGGAACATGGGGAGGCCCCCAGGAGATGGCTTTTCTCCGAGCCGCGGCTGGCTCCTTTCGGGCCTATACGTGGGCTGCGCATGCACACTCATGCTCCCAAGCACACGCCTCCCTCGGCTCACCTGACCCACCCTTTAGAGGTCACAGCAGTTCCACAGGGTCCCTGGGCACCTGTCCGTGGACACAGGAGCCCTCCCTGCCACCTAAAGGACCACGCGATTTCCGCTGGGGAACACTCCCCAGAAGCACTCCCAGCCTCCCACAGACACTGTGCGCAGGATAGACTTGTGGACCAGGGGCCTGGGCGGGGAATTTTCCAGGGAACTCTCTAAAGGCCAGGTGCCCTCTGTCGCCCTGGGAGTGCCCACGCCATCCCTTAACCCTGCAGGACACTATCATCCAGCAATAAGCAGCCCTCTGCCTCCACGGGGCTCAAACACCTGGGCCCGTTGTGCGAGCACCTGGCGTTCGTGCAGGCAAACCCGCAGACCCCTCTGGCCCGAACCCACCACTGCGAAGATCCCACTTTTCTTCCATCCATAAAGGGGTCCTCCTTGAGGAGTGGAGGAACATGGGGAGGCCCCCAGGAGATGGCTTTTCTCCGAGCCGCGGCTGGCTCCTTTCGGGCCTATACGTGGGCCGCGCGTGCGCACTCAGGCTCCCCACAACAGGCCTCCCTCGGGTCACGGGACCCACCCTTGAGGTGTCTCCTGACCCAGCCTGGAGGGGTCATGTGACCCACACCTGGGGGGTCTCGTGACGCACCCTTGAGGGGTCACGTGACCCACACCTGGGGGGTCTCGTGACGCACACCTGAGGTGTCACGTGACCCACCCCTGGGGGGTCTCGTGACGCACCCCTGAGGGGTCACGTGACCCACCCCTGAGGGGTCTCGTGACCCACCCCTGAGGGGTCACGTGACCTACCCTTGAGGGGTTTCCTGACCCACCCTTGCGGGGTCTCGTGACCCACCTTGGGAGGTCACCTGTCCCACCCTGGAGGGGTCAGGTGACCCGCCCTTGAGAGGTCACAGCAGTTTCACAGGGTCCCTGCGCACCTGTCCATGGAAACAGAAGCCCTCCCTGCCACTCAGAGGACCGCGCTATTTCCCCTAGGCCACACTGCCCAGCAGCACTCTCAGCCCCGCACAGACAGTGTGCTAAGGACAGACTTGGATACCGGGGGCATGGGCGGGGGATTTTCCATGGAACTCTCTAAGGGCCCGGTGCCCTGTGTCGCCCGGGAGTGCCCATGCCCTTCCTTGACCCCGCAGGACACTTGCATCCAGCAATAAGCAGCCGTCTGCCTCCACGGGGCTCAAACACCTGGGCCCGGTGTGCGGGCACCTGGCGTACGTGGAGGCAAACCCCTGACCCCTCTGGCCCGAACCCACCACTGCGAAGATCCCCCTTTTCTTCCATCCGTAAAGGGGCCCTCCCTGGGGAGTGGAGGAACATGGGGAGGCCCCCAGGAGATGGCTTTTCTCCGAGCCGCGGCTGGCTCCTTTCGGGCCTATACGTGGGCCGCGCATGCGCACTCAGGCTCCCAAGCACACGCCTTCCTCGGCTCACCTGACCCACCCTTTAGAGGTCACAGCAGTTCCACAGGGTCCCTGGGCACCTGTCCGTGGACACAGGAGCCCTCCCTGCCACCTAAAGGACCACGCGATTTCCGCTGGGGAACACTCCCCAGAAGCACTCCCAGCCTCACACAGACACTGTGCGCAGGATAGACTTGTGGACCAGGGGCCTGGGCGGGGAATTTTCCAGGGAACTCTCTAAAGGCCAGGTGCCCTCTGTCGCCCTGGGAGTGCCCACGCCATCCCTTAACCCTGCAGGACACTATCATCCAGCAATAAGCAGCCCTCTGCCTCCACGGGGCTCAAACACCTGGGCCCGTTGTGCGAGCACCTGGCGTTCGTGCAGGCAAACCCGCAGACCCCTCTGGCCCGAACCCACCACTGCGAAGATCCCACTTTTCTTCCATCCGTAAAGGGGTCCTCCTTGAGGAGTGGAGGAACATGGGGAGGCCCCCAGGAGATGGCTTTTCTCCAAGCCGCGGCTGGCTCCTTTCGGGCCTATACGTGGGCCGCGCGTGCGCACTCAGGCTCCCCACAACAGGCCTCCCTCGGGTCACGGGACCCACCCTTGAGGTGTCTCCTGACCCAGCCTGGAGGGGTCATGTGACCCACACCTGGGGGGTCTCGTGACGCACCCCTGAGGGGTCACGTGACCCACCCCTGGGGGGTCTCGTGACCCACCACTGAGGGGTCACGTGACCCACCCTTGAGGGGTGAAGTGACCCACACCTGGGGGTTCTCGTGACGCACCTCTGAGGTGTCACGTGACCCACCACTGGGGGGTCTCGTGACCCACCCCCGAGGGGTCACGTGACCCACACCTGCGGGGTCACGTGACCCACACCTGCGGGGTCACGTGACCCACCCCTGGGGGTTCACGTGACGCACCCCTGAGGGGTCACGTGACCCACCCCTGAGGGGTCTCGTGACCCACCCCTGAGGGGTCACGTGACCCACCCTTGAGGGGTTTCGTGACCCACCCTTTTGGGGTCACGTGACCCACCTCTGGGGGGTCTCGTGACCCACCCCTGAGGGGTCACGTGACCCACAACTGCGGGGTCACGTGACCCACCCCTGGGGGGTCTCGTGACGCACCCCTGAGGGGTCACGTGACCCACCCCTGGGGGGTCTCGTGACGCACCCCTGAGGGGTCACGTGATCCACCCTTGAGGGGTTTCGTGACCCACCCTTTTGGGGTCACGTGACCCACCCTTGCGGGGTCTCGTGACACACCCCTGAGGGGTCACGTGACCCACCCCTGGGGGGTCTCGTGACCCACCCCTGAGGGGTCACGTGACCCACCCTTGAGGGGTCACGTGACCCACACCTGGGGGGTCTCGTGACGCACCCCTGAGGTGTCACGTGACCCACCCCTGGGGGGTCTCGTGACGCACCCCTGAGGGGTCACGTGACCCACCCCTGAGGGGTCTCGTGACCCACCCTTGAGGGGTTTCGTGACCCACCCTTGCGGGGTCTCGTGACCCACCCTTGGGAGGTCACCTGTCCCACCCTGGAGGGGTCAGGTGACCCGCCCTTGAGAGGTCACAGCAGTTTCACAGGGTCCCTGCGAACCTGTCCATGGAAACAGAAGCCCTCCCTGCCACTCAGAGGACCGCGCTATTTCCCCTAGGCCACACTGCCCAGCAGCACTCTCAGCCCCGCACAGACAGTGTGCTAAGGACAGACTTGGATACCGGGGGCCTGGGCGGGGGATTTTCCATGGAACTCTCTAAGGGCCCGGTGCCCTGTGTCGCCCCGGAGTGCCCATGCCCTTCCTTGACCCCGCAGGACACTTGCATCCAGCAATAAGCAGCCGTCTGCCTCCACGGGGCTCAAACACCTGGGCCCGGTGTGCGGGCACCTGGCGTACGTGGAGGCAAACCCCTGACCCCTCTGGCCCGAACCCACCACTGCGAAGATCCCCCTTTTCTTCCATCCGTAAAGGGGCCCTCCCTGGGGAGTGGAGGAACATGGGGAGGCCCCCAGGAGATGGCTTTTCTCCGAGCCGCGGCTGGCTCCTTTCGGGCCTATACGTGGGCTGCGCATGCACACTCATGCTCCCAAGCACACGCCTCCCTCGGCTCACCTGACCCACCCTTTAGAGGTCACAGCAGTTCCACAGGGTCCCTGGGCACCTGTCCGTGGACACAGGAGCCCTCCCTGCCACCTAAAGGACCACGCGATTTCCGCTGGGGAACACTCCCCAGAAGCACTCCCAGCCTCCCACAGACACTGTGCGCAGGATAGACTTGTGGACCAGGGGCCTGGGCGGGGAATTTTCCAGGGAACTCTCTAAAGGCCAGGTGCCCTCTGTCGCCCTGGGAGTGCCCACGCCATCCCTTAACCCTGCAGGACACTATCATCCAGCAATAAGCAGCCCTCTGCCTCCACGGGGCTCAAACACCTGGGCCCGTTGTGCGAGCACCTGGCGTTCGTGCAGGCAAACCCGCAGACCCCTCTGGCCCGAACCCACCACTGCGAAGATCCCACTTTTCTTCCATCCATAAAGGGGTCCTCCTTGAGGAGTGGAGGAACATGGGGAGGCCCCCAGGAGATGGCTTTTCTCCGAGCCGCGGCTGGCTCCTTTCGGGCCTATACGTGGGCCGCGCGTGCGCACTCAGGCTCCCCACAACAGGCCTCCCTCGGGTCACGGGACCCACCCTTGAGGTGTCTCCTGACCCAGCCTGGAGGGGTCATGTGACCCACACCTGGGGGGTCTCGTGACGCACCCTTGAGGGGTCACGTGACCCACACCTGGGGGGTCTCGTGACGCACCCCTGAGGTGTCACGTGACCCACCCCTGGGGGGTCTCGTGACGCACCCCTGAGGGGTCACGTGACCCACCCCTGAGGGGTCTCGTGACCCACCCCTGAGGGGTCACGTGACCTACCCTTGAGGGGTTTCCTGACCCACCCTTGCGGGGTCTCGTGACCCACCTTGGGAGGTCACCTGTCCCACCCTGGAGGGGTCAGGTGACCCGCCCTTGAGAGGTCACAGCAGTTTCACAGGGTCCCTGCGCACCTGTCCATGGAAACAGAAGACCTCCCTGCCACTCAGAGGACCGCGCTATTTCCCCTAGGCCACACTGCCCAGCAGCACTCTCAGCCCCGCACAGACAGTGTGCTAAGGACAGACTTGGATACCGGGGGCCTGGGCGGGGGATTTTCCATGGAACTCTCTAAGGGCCCGGTGCCCTGTGTCGCCCGGGAGTGCCCATGCCCTTCCTTGACCCCGCAGGACACTTGCATCCAGCAATAAGCAGCCGTCTGCCTCCACGGGGCTCAAACACCTGGGCCCGGTGTGCGGGCACCTGGCGTACGTGGAGGCAAACCCCTGACCCCTCTGGCCCGAACCCACCACTGCGAAGATCCCCCTTTTCTTCCATCCGTAAAGGGGCCCTCCCTGGGGAGTGGAGGAACATGGGGAGGCCCCCAGGAGATGGCTTTTCTCCGAGCCGCGGCTGGCTCCTTTCGGGCCTATACGTGGGCCGCGCATGCGCACTCAGGCTCCCAAGCACACGCCTTCCTCGGCTCACCTGACCCACCCTTTAGAGGTCACAGCAGTTCCACAGGGTCCCTGGGCACCTGTCCGTGGACACAGGAGCCCTCCCTGCCACCTAAAGGACCACGCGATTTCCGCTGGGGAACACTCCCCAGAAGCACTCCCAGCCTCACACAGACACTGTGCGCAGGATAGACTTGTGGACCAGGGGCCTGGGCGGGGAATTTTCCAGGGAACTCTCTAAAGGCCAGGTGCCCTCTGTCGCCCTGGGAGTGCCCACGCCATCCCTTAACCCTGCAGGACACTATCATCCAGCAATAAGCAGCCCTCTGCCTCCACGGGGCTCAAACACCTGGGCCCGTTGTGCGAGCACCTGGCGTTCGTGCAGGCAAACCCGCAGACCCCTCTGGCCCGAACCCACCACTGCGAAGATCCCACTTTTCTTCCATCCGTAAAGGGGTCCTCCTTGAGGAGTGGAGGAACATGGGGAGGCCCCCAGGAGATGGCTTTTCTCCAAGCCGCGGCTGGCTCCTTTCGGGCCTATACGTGGGCCGCGCGTGCGCACTCAGGCTCCCCACAACAGGCCTCCCTCGGGTCACGGGACCCACCCTTGAGGTGTCTCCTGACCCAGCCTGGAGGGGTCATGTGACCCACACCTGGGGGGTCTCGTGACGCACCCCTGAGGGGTCACGTGACCCACCCCTGGGGGGTCTCGTGACCCACCACTGAGGGGTCACGTGACCCACCCTTGAGGGGTCAAGTGACCCACACCTGGGGGTTCTCGTGACGCACCTCTGAGGTGTCACGTGACCCACCACTGGGGGGTCTCGTGACCCACCCCCGAGGGGTCACGTGACCCACACCTGCGGGGTCACGTGACCCACACCTGCGGGGTCACGTGACCCACCCCTGGGGGTTCACGTGACGCACCCCTGAGGGGTCACGTGACCCACCCCTGAGGGGTCTCGTGACCCACCCCTGAGGGGTCACGTGACCCACCCTTGAGGGGTTTCGTGACCCACCCTTTTGGGGTCACGTGACCCACCTCTGGGGGGTCTCGTGACCCACCCCTGAGGGGTCACGTGACCCACAACTGCGGGGTCACGTGACCCACCCCTGGGGGGTCTCGTGACGCACCCCTGAGGGGTCACGTGACCCACCCCTGGGGGGTCTCGTGACGCACCCCTGAGGGGTCACGTGATCCACCCTTGAGGGGTTTCGTGACCCACCCTTTTGGGGTCACGTGAACCACCCTTGCGGGGTCTCGTGACTCACCCCTGAGGGGTCACGTGACCCACCCCTGGGGGGTCTCGTGACCCACCCCTGAGGGGTCACGTGACCCACCCTTGAGGGGTCACGTGACCCACACCTGGGGGGTCTCGTGACGCACCCCTGAGGTGTCACGTGACCCACCCCTGGGGGGTCTCGTGACGCACCCCTGAGGGGTCACGTGACCCACCCCTGAGGGGTCTCGTGACCCACCCTTGAGGGGTTTCGTGACCCACCCTTGCGGGGTCTCGTGACCCACCCTTGGGAGGTCACCTGTCCCACCCTGGAGGGGTCAGGTGACCCGCCCTTGAGAGGTCACAGCAGTTTCACAGGGTCCCTGCGAACCTGTCCATGGAAACAGAAGCCCTCCCTGCCACTCAGAGGACCGCGCTATTTCCCCTAGGCCACACTGCCCAGCAGCACTCTCAGCCCCGCACAGACAGTGTGCTAAGGACAGACTTGGATACCGGGGGCCTGGGCGGGGGATTTTCCATGGAACTCTCTAAGGGCCCGGTGCCCTGTGTCGCCCCGGAGTGCCCATGCCCTTCCTTGACCCCGCAGGACACTTGCATCCAGCAATAAGCAGCCGTCTGCCTCCACGGGGCTCAAACACCCGGGCCCGGTGTGCGGGCACCTGGCGTACGTGGAGGCAAACCCCTGACCCCTCTGGCCCGAACCCACCACTGCGAAGATCCCCCTTTTCTTCCATCCGTAAAGGGGCCCTCCCTGGGGAGTGGAGGAACATGGTGAGGCCCCCAGGAGATGGCTTTTCTCCGAGCCGCGGCTGGCTCCTTTCGGGCCTATACGTGGGCCGCGCGTGCGCACTCAGGCTCCCCACAACAGGCCTCCCTCGGGTCACGGGACCCACACTTGAGGTGTCTCCTGACCCACCCTTGAGGGGTCACGTGACCCACACCTGGGGGGTCTCGTGACACACCCCTGAGGGGTCACGTGACCCACCCCTGGGGGGTCTCGTGACCCACCCCTGAGGGGTCACGTGACCCACCCTTGAGGGGTCACGTGACCCACACCTGGGGGGTCTCGTGACGCACCCCTGAGGGGTCACGGGACCCACCCCTGAGGGGTCTCGTGACCCACCCCTGAGGGGTCACGTGACCCACCCTTGAGGGGTTTCGTGACCCACCCTTGCGGGGTCTCGTGACCCACCCTTGGGAGGTCACCTGTCCCACCCTGGAGGGGTCAGGTGACCCGCCCTTGAGAGGTCACAGCAGTTTCACAGGGTCCCTGCGAACCTGTCCATGGAAACAGAAGCCCTCCCTGCCACTCAGAGGACCGCGCTATTTCCCCTAGGCCACACTGCCCAGCAGCACTCTCAGCCCCGCACAGACAGTGTGCTAAGGACAGACTTGGATACCGGGGGCCTGGGCGGGGGATTTTCCATGGAACTCTCTAAGGGCCCGGTGCCCTGTGTCGCCCCGGAGTGCCCATGCCCTTCCTTGACCCCGCAGGACACTTGCATCCAGCAATAAGCAGCCGTCTGCCTCCACGGGGCTCAAACACCTGGGCCCGGTGTGCGGGCACCTGGCGTACGTGGAGGCAAACCCCTGACCCCTCTGGCCCGAACCCACCACTGCGAAGATCCCCCTTTTCTTCCATCCGTAAAGGGGCCCTCCCTGGGGAGTGGAGGAACATGGGGAGGCCCCCAGGAGATGGCTTTTCTCTGAGCCGCGGCTGGCTCCTTTCGGGCCTATACGTGGGCTGCGCATGCACACTCATGCTCCCAAGCACACGCCTCCCTCGGCTCACCTGACCCACCCTTTAGAGGTCACAGCAGTTCCACAGGGTCCCTGGGCACCTGTCCGTGGACACAGGAGCCCTCCCTGCCACCTAAAGGACCACGCGATTTCCGCTGGGGAACACTCCCCAGAAGCACTCCCAGCCTCCCACAGACACTGTGCGCAGGATAGACTTGTGGACCAGGGGCCTGGGCGGGGAATTTTCCAGGGAACTCTCTAAAGGCCAGGTGCCCTCTGTCGCCCTGGGAGTGCCCACGCCATCCCTTAACCCTGCAGGACACTATCATCCAGCAATAAGCAGCCCTCTGCCTCCACGGGGCTCAAACACCTGGGCCCGTTGTGCGAGCACCTGGCGTTCGTGCAGGCAAACCCGCAGACCCCTCTGGCCCGAACCCACCACTGCGAAGATCCCACTTTTCTTCCATCCATAAAGGGGTCCTCCTTGAGGAGTGGAGGAACATGGGGAGGCCCCCAGGAGATGGCTTTTCTCCGAGCCGCGGCTGGCTCCTTTCGGGCCTATACGTGGGCCGCGCGTGCGCACTCAGGCTCCCCACAACAGGCCTCCCTCGGGTCACGGGACCCACCCTTGAGGTGTCTCCTGACCCAGCCTGGAGGGGTCATGTGACCCACACCTGGGGGGTCTCGTGACGCACCCCTGAGGGGTCACGTGACCCACCCCTGAGGGGTCTCGTGACCCACCCTTGAGGGGTTTCGTGACCCACCCTTGCGGGGTCTCGTGACCCACCCTTGGGAGGTCACCTGTCCCACCCTGGAGGGGTCAGGTGACCCGCCCTTGAGAGGTCACAGCAGTTTCACAGGGTCCCTGCGAACCTGTCCATGGAAACAGAAGCCCTCCCTGCCACTCAGAGGACCGCGCTATTTCCCCTAGGCCACACTGCCCAGCAGCACTCTCAGCCCCGCACAGACAGTGTGCTAAGGACAGACTTGGATACCGGGGGCCTGGGCGGGGGATTTTCCATGGAACTCTCTAAGGGCCCGGTGCCCTGTGTCGCCCCGGAGTGCCCATGCCCTTCCTTGACCCCGCAGGACACTTGCATCCAGCAATAAGCAGCCGTCTGCCTCCACGGGGCTCAAACACCTGGGCCCGGTGTGCGGGCACCTGGCGTACGTGGAGGCAAACCCCTGACCCCTCTGGCCCGAACCCACCACTGCGAAGATCCCCCTTTTCTTCCATCCGTAAAGGGGCCCTCCCTGGGGAGTGGAGGAACATGGTGAGGCCCCCAGGAGATGGCTTTTCTCCGAGCCGCGGCTGGCTCCTTTCGGGCCTATACGTGGGCCGCGCGTGCGCACTCAGGCTCCCCACAACAGGCCTCCCTCGGGTCACGGGACCCACACTTGAGGTGTCTCCTGACCCACCCTTGAGGGGTCACGTGACCCACACCTGGGGGGTCTCGTGACACACCCCTGAGGGGTCACGTGACCCACCCCTGGGGGGTCTCGTGACCCACCCCTGAGGGGTCACGTGACCCACCCTTGAGGGGTCACGTGACCCACACCTGGGGGGTCTCGTGACGCACCCCTGAGGGGTCACGGGACCCACCCCTGAGGGGTCTCGTGACCCACCCCTGAGGGGTCACGTGACCCACCCTTGAGGGGTTTCGTGACCCACCCTTGCGGGGTCTCGTGACCCACCCTTGGGAGGTCACCTGTCCCACCCTGGAGGGGTCAGGTGACCCGCCCTTGAGAGGTCACAGCAGTTTCACAGGGTCCCTGCGAACCTGTCCATGGAAACAGAAGCCCTCCCTGCCACTCAGAGGACCGCGCTATTTCCCCTAGGCCACACTGCCCAGCAGCACTCTCAGCCCCGCACAGACAGTGTGCTAAGGACAGACTTGGATACCGGGGGCCTGGGCGGGGGATTTTCCATGGAACTCTCTAAGGGCCCGGTGCCCTGTGTCGCCCCGGAGTGCCCATGCCCTTCCTTGACCCCGCAGGACACTTGCATCCAGCAATAAGCAGCCGTCTGCCTCCACGGGGCTCAAACACCTGGGCCCGGTGTGCGGGCACCTGGCGTACGTGGAGGCAAACCCCTGACCCCTCTGGCCCGAACCCACCACTGCGAAGATCCCCCTTTTCTTCCATCCGTAAAGGGGCCCTCCCTGGGGAGTGGAGGAACATGGGGAGGCCCCCAGGAGATGGCTTTTCTCCGAGCCGCGGCTGGCTCCTTTCGGGCCTATACGTGGGCTGCGCATGCACACTCATGCTCCCAAGCACACGCCTCCCTCGGCTCACCTGACCCACCCTTCAGAGGTCACAGCAGTTCCACAGGGTCCCTGGGCACCTGTCCGTGGACACAGGAGCCCTCCCTGCCACCTAAAGGACCACGCGATTTCCGCTGGGGAACACTCCCCAGAAGCACTCCCAGCCTCCCACAGACACTGTGCGCAGGATAGACTTGTGGACCAGGGGCCTGGGCGGGGAATTTTCCAGGGAACTCTCTAAAGGCCAGGTGCCCTCTGTCGCCCTGGGAGTGCCCACGCCATCCCTTAACCCTGCAGGACACTATCATCCAGCAATAAGCAGCCCTCTGCCTCCACGGGGCTCAAACACCTGGGCCCGTTGTGCGAGCACCTGGCGTTCGTGCAGGCAAACCCGCAGACCCCTCTGGCCCGAACCCACCACTGCGAAGATCCCACTTTTCTTCCATCCATAAAGGGGTCCTCCTTGAGGAGTGGAGGAACATGGGGAGGCCCCCAGGAGATGGCTTTTCTCCGAGCCGCGGCTGGCTCCTTTCGGGCCTATACGTGGGCCGCGCGTGCGCACTCAGGCTCCCCACAACAGGCCTCCCTCGGGTCACGGGACCCACCCTTGAGGTGTCTCCTGACCCAGCCTGGAGGGGTCATGTGACCCACACCTGGGGGGTCTCGTGACGCACCCTTGAGGGGTCACGTGACCCACACCTGGGGGGTCTCGTGACGCACACCTGAGGTGTCACGTGACCCACCCCTGGGGGGTCTCGTGACGCACCCCTGAGGGGTCACGTGACCCACCCCTGAGGGGTCTCGTGACCCACCCCTGAGGGGTCACGTGACCTACCCTTGAGGGGTTTCCTGACCCACCCTTGCGGGGTCTCGTGACCCACCTTGGGAGGTCACCTGTCCCACCCTGGAGGGGTCAGGTGACCCGCCCTTGAGAGGTCACAGCAGTTTCACAGGGTCCCTGCGCACCTGTCCATGGAAACAGAAGCCCTCCCTGCCACTCAGAGGACCGCGCTATTTCCCCTAGGCCACACTGCCCAGCAGCACTCTCAGCCCCGCACAGACAGTGTGCTAAGGACAGACTTGGATACCGGGGGCCTGGGCGGGGGATTTTCCATGGAACTCTCTAAGGGCCCGGTGCCCTGTGTCGCCCGGGAGTGCCCATGCCCTTCCTTGACCCCGCAGGACACTTGCATCCAGCAATAAGCAGCCGTCTGCCTCCACGGGGCTCAAACACCTGGGCCCGGTGTGCGGGCACCTGGCGTACGTGGAGGCAAACCCCTGACCCCTCTGGCCCGAACCCACCACTGCGAAGATCCCCCTTTTCTTCCATCCGTAAAGGGGCCCTCCCTGGGGAGTGGAGGAACATGGGGAGGCCCCCAGGAGATGGCTTTTCTCCGAGCCGCGGCTGGCTCCTTTCGGGCCTATACGTGGGCCGCGCATGCGCACTCAGGCTCCCAAGCACACGCCTTCCTCGGCTCACCTGACCCACCCTTTAGAGGTCACAGCAGTTCCACAGGGTCCCTGGGCACCTGTCCGTGGACACAGGAGCCCTCCCTGCCACCTAAAGGACCACGCGATTTCCGCTGGGGAACACTCCCCAGAAGCACTCCCAGCCTCACACAGACACTGTGCGCAGGATAGACTTGTGGACCAGGGGCCTGGGCGGGGAATTTTCCAGGGAACTCTCTAAAGGCCAGGTGCCCTCTGTCGCCCTGGGAGTGCCCACGCCATCCCTTAACCCTGCAGGACACTATCATCCAGCAATAAGCAGCCCTCTGCCTCCACGGGGCTCAAACACCTGGGCCCGTTGTGCGAGCACCTGGCGTTCGTGCAGGCAAACCCGCAGACCCCTCTGGCCCGAACCCACCACTGCGAAGATCCCACTTTTCTTCCATCCGTAAAGGGGTCCTCCTTGAGGAGTGGAGGAACATGGGGAGGCCCCCAGGAGATGGCTTTTCTCCAAGCCGCGGCTGGCTCCTTTCGGGCCTATACGTGGGCCGCGCGTGCGCACTCAGGCTCCCCACAACAGGCCTCCCTCGGGTCACGGGACCCACCCTTGAGGTGTCTCCTGACCCAGCCTGGAGGGGTCATGTGACCCACACCTGGGGGGTCTCGTGACGCACCCCTGAGGGGTCACGTGACCCACCCCTGGGGGGTCTCGTGACCCACCACTGAGGGGTCACGTGACCCACCCTTGAGGGGTCAAGTGACCCACACCTGGGGGTTCTCGTGACGCACCTCTGAGGTGTCACGTGACCCACCACTGGGGGGTCTCGTGACCCACCCCCGAGGGGTCACGTGACCCACACCTGCGGGGTCACGTGACCCACACCTGCGGGGTCACGTGACCCACCCCTGGGGGTTCACGTGACGCACCCCTGAGGGGTCCCGTGACCCACCCCTGAGGGGTCTCGTGACCCACCCCTGAGGGGTCACGTGACCCACCCTTGAGGGGTTTCGTGACCCACCCTTTTGGGGTCACGTGACCCACCTCTGGGGGGTCTCGTGACCCACCCCTGAGGGGTCACGTGACCCACAACTGCGGGGTCACGTGACCCACCCCTGGGGGGTCTCGTGACGCACCCCTGAGGGGTCACGTGACCCACCCCTGGGGGGTCTCGTGACGCACCCCTGAGGGGTCACGTGATCCACCCTTGAGGGGTTTCGTGACCCACCCTTTTGGGGTCACGTGACCCACCCTTGCGGGGTCTCGTGACACACCCCTGAGGGGTCACGTGACCCACCCCTGGGGGGTCTCGTGACCCACCCCTGAGGGGTCACGTGACCCACCCTTGAGGGGTCACGTGACCCACACCTGGGGGGTCTCGTGACGCACCCCTGAGGTGTCACGTGACCCACCCCTGGGGGGTCTCGTGACGCACCCCTGAGGGGTCACGTGACCCACCCCTGAGGGGTCTCGTGACCCACCCTTGAGGGGTTTCGTGACCCACCCTTGCGGGGTCTCGTGACCCACCCTTGGGAGGTCACCTGTCCCACCCTGGAGGGGTCAGGTGACCCGCCCTTGAGAGGTCACAGCAGTTTCACAGGGTCCCTGCGAACCTGTCCATGGAAACAGAAGCCCTCCCTGCCACTCAGAGGACCGCGCTATTTCCCCTAGGCCACACTGCCCAGCAGCACTCTCAGCCCCGCACAGACAGTGTGCTAAGGACAGACTTGGATACCGGGGGCCTGGGCGGGGGATTTTCCATGGAACTCTCTAAGGGCCCGGTGCCCTGTGTCGCCCCGGAGTGCCCATGCCCTTCCTTGACCCCGCAGGACACTTGCATCCAGCAATAAGCAGCCGTCTGCCTCCACGGGGCTCAAACACCTGGGCCCGGTGTGCGGGCACCTGGCGTACGTGGAGGCAAACCCCTGACCCCTCTGGCCCGAACCCACCACTGCGAAGATCCCCCTTTTCTTCCATCCGTAAAGGGGCCCTCCCTGGGGAGTGGAGGAACATGGGGAGGCCCCCAGGAGATGGCTTTTCTCCGAGCCGCGGCTGGCTCCTTTCGGGCCTATACGTGGGCTGCGCATGCACACTCATGCTCCCAAGCACACGCCTCCCTCGGCTCACCTGACCCACCCTTTAGAGGTCACAGCAGTTCCACAGGGTCCCTGGGCACCTGTCCGTGGACACAGGAGCCCTCCCTGCCACCTAAAGGACCACGCGATTTCCGCTGGGGAACACTCCCCAGAAGCACTCCCAGCCTCCCACAGACACTGTGCGCAGGATAGACTTGTGGACCAGGGGCCTGGGCGGGGAATTTTCCAGGGAACTCTCTAAAGGCCAGGTGCCCTCTGTCGCCCTGGGAGTGCCCACGCCATCCCTTAACCCTGCAGGACACTATCATCCAGCAATAAGCAGCCCTCTGCCTCCACGGGGCTCAAACACCTGGGCCCGTTGTGCGAGCACCTGGCGTTCGTGCAGGCAAACCCGCAGACCCCTCTGGCCCGAACCCACCACTGCGAAGATCCCACTTTTCTTCCATCCATAAAGGGGTCCTCCTTGAGGAGTGGAGGAACATGGGGAGGCCCCCAGGAGATGGCTTTTCTCCGAGCCGCGGCTGGCTCCTTTCGGGCCTATACGTGGGCCGCGCGTGCGCACTCAGGCTCCCCACAACAGGCCTCCCTCGGGTCACGGGACCCACCCTTGAGGTGTCTCCTGACCCAGCCTGGAGGGGTCATGTGACCCACACCTGGGGGGTCTCGTGACGCACCCTTGAGGGGTCACGTGACCCAAACCTGGGGGGTCTCGTGACGCACCCCTGAGGTGTCACGTGACCCACCCCTGGGGGGTCTCGTGACGCACCCCTGAGGGGTCACGTGACCCACCCCTGAGGGGTCTCGTGACCCACCCCTGAGGGGTCACGTGACCTACCCTTGAGGGGTTTCCTGACCCACCCTTGCGGGGTCTCGTGACCCACCTTGGGAGGTCACCTGTCCCACCCTGGAGGGGTCAGGTGACCCGCCCTTGAGAGGTCACAGCAGTTTCACAGGGTCCCTGCGCACCTGTCCATGGAAACAGAAGCCCTCCCTGCCACTCAGAGGACCGCGCTATTTCCCCTAGGCCACACTGCCCAGCAGCACTCTCAGCCCCGCACAGACAGTGTGCTAAGGACAGACTTGGATACCGGGGGCCTGGGCGGGGGATTTTCCATGGAACTCTCTAAGGGCCCGGTGCCCTGTGTCGCCCGGGAGTGCCCATGCCCTTCCTTGACCCCGCAGGACACTTGCATCCAGCAATAAGCAGCCGTCTGCCTCCACGGGGCTCAAACACCTGGGCCCGGTGTGCGGGCACCTGGCGTACGTGGAGGCAAACCCCTGACCCCTCTGGCCCGAACCCACCACTGCGAAGATCCCCCTTTTCTTCCATCCGTAAAGGGGCCCTCCCTGGGGAGTGGAGGAACATGGGGAGGCCCCCAGGAGATGGCTTTTCTCCGAGCCGCGGCTGGCTCCTTTCGGGCCTATACGTGGGCCGCGCATGCGCACTCAGGCTCCCAAGCACACGCCTTCCTCGGCTCACCTGACCCACCCTTTAGAGGTCACAGCAGTTCCACAGGGTCCCTGGGCACCTGTCCGTGGACACAGGAGCCCTCCCTGCCACCTAAAGGACCACGCGATTTCCGCTGGGGAACACTCCCCAGAAGCACTCCCAGCCTCACACAGACACTGTGCGCAGGATAGACTTGTGGACCAGGGGCCTGGGCGGGGAATTTTCCAGGGAACTCTCTAAAGGCCAGGTGCCCTCTGTCGCCCTGGGAGTGCCCACGCCATCCCTTAACCCTGCAGGACACTATCATCCAGCAATAAGCAGCCCTCTGCCTCCACGGGGCTCAAACACCTGGGCCCGTTGTGCGAGCACCTGGCGTTCGTGCAGGCAAACCCGCAGACCCCTCTGGCCCGAACCCACCACTGCGAAGATCCCACTTTTCTTCCATCCGTAAAGGGGTCCTCCTTGAGGAGTGGAGGAACATGGGGAGGCCCCCAGGAGATGGCTTTTCTCCAAGCCGCGGCTGGCTCCTTTCGGGCCTATACGTGGGCCGCGCGTGCGCACTCAGGCTCCCCACAACAGGCCTCCCTCGGGTCACGGGACCCACCCTTGAGGTGTCTCCTGACCCAGCCTGGAGGGGTCATGTGACCCACACCTGGGGGGTCTCGTGACGCACCCCTGAGGGGTCACGTGACCCACCCCTGGGGGGTCTCGTGACCCACCACTGAGGGGTCACGTGACCCACCCTTGAGGGGTGAAGTGACCCACACCTGGGGGTTCTCGTGACGCACCTCTGAGGTGTCACGTGACCCACCACTGGGGGGTCTCGTGACCCACCCCCGAGGGGTCACGTGACCCACACCTGCGGGGTCACGTGACCCACACCTGCGGGGTCACGTGACCCACCCCTGGGGGTTCACGTGACGCACCCCTGAGGGGTCACGTGACCCACCCCTGAGGGGTCTCGTGACCCACCCCTGAGGGGTCACGTGACCCACCCTTGAGGGGTTTCGTGACCCACCCTTTTGGGGTCACGTGACCCACCTCTGGGGGGTCTCGTGACCCACCCCTGAGGGGTCACGTGACCCACAACTGCGGGGTCACGTGACCCACCCCTGGGGGGTCTCGTGACGCACCCCTGAGGGGTCACGTGACCCACCCCTGGGGGGTCTCGTGACGCACCCCTGAGGGGTCACGTGATCCACCCTTGAGGGGTTTCGTGACCCACCCTTTTGGGGTCACGTGAACCACCCTTGCGGGGTCTCGTGACTCACCCCTGAGGGGTCACGTGACCCACCCCTGGGGGGTCTCGTGACCCACCCCTGAGGGGTCACGTGACCCACCCTTGAGGGGTCACGTGACCCACACCTGGGGGTCTCGTGACGCACCCCTGAGGTGTCACGTTACCCACCCCTGGGGGGTCTCGTGACGCACCCCTGAGGGGTCACGTGACCCACCCCTGAGGGGTCTCGTGACCCACCCTTGAGGGGTTTCGTGACCCACCCTTGCGGGGTCTCGTGACCCACCCTTGGGAGGTCACCTGTCCCACCCTGGAGGGGTCAGGTGACCCGCCCTTGAGAGGTCACAGCAGTTTCACAGGGTCCCTGCGAACCTGTCCATGGAAACAGAAGCCCTCCCTGCCACTCACAGGACCGCGCTATTTCCCCTAGGCCACACTGCCCAGCAGCACTCTCAGCCCCGCACAGACAGTGTGCTAAGGACAGACTTGGATACCGGGGGCCTGGGCGGGGGATTTTCCATGGAACTCTCTAAGGGCCCGGTGCCCTGTGTCGCCCCGGAGTGCCCATGCCCTTCCTTGACCCCGCAGGACACTTGCATCCAGCAATAAGCAGCCGTCTGCCTCCACGGGGCTCAAACACCTGGGCCCGGTGTGCGGGCACCTGGCGTACGTGGAGGCAAACCCCAGACCCCTCTGGCCCGAACCCACCACTGCGAAGATCCCCCTTTTCTTCCATCCGTAAAGGGGCCCTCCCTGGGGAGTGGAGGAACATGGTGAGGCCCCCAGGAGATGGCTTTTCTCCGAGCCGCGGCTGGCTCCTTTCGGGCCTATACGTGGGCCGCGCATGCGCACTCAGGCTCCCAAGCACACGCCTCCCTCGGCTCACCTGACCCACCCTTTAGAGGTCACAGCAGTTCCACAGGGTCCCTGGGCACCTGTCCGTGGACACAGGAGCCCTCCCTGCCACCTAAAGGACCACGCGATTTCCGCTGGGGAACACTCCCCAGAAGCACTCCCAGCCTCCCACAGACACTGTGCGCAGGATAGACTTGTGGACCAGGGGCCTGGGCGGGGAATTTTCCAGGGAACTCTCTAAAGGCCAGGTGCCCTCTGTCGCCCTGGGAGTGCCCACGCCATCCCTTAACCCTGCAGGACACTATCATCCAGCAATAAGCAGCCCTCTGCCTCCACGGGGCTCAAACACCTGGGCCCGTTGTGCGAGCACCTGGCGTTCGTGCAGGCAAACCCGCAGACCCCTCTGGCCCGAACCCACCACTGCGAAGATCCCACTTTTCTTCCATCCGTAAAGGGGTCCTCCTTGAGGAGTGGAGGAACATGGGGAGGCCCCCAGGAGATGGCTTTTCTCCGAGCCGCGGCTGGCTCCTTTCGGGCCTATACGTGGGCCGCGCGTGCGCACTCAGGCTCCCCACAACAGGCCTCCCACGGGTCACGGGACCCACCCTTGAGGTGTCTCCTGACCCACCCTTGAGGGGTCACGTGACCCACACCTGGGGGGTCTCGTGACACACCCCTGAGGGGTCACGTGACCCACCCCTGGGGGGTCTCGTGACCCACCCCTGAGGGGTCACGTGACCCACCCTTGAGGGGTCACGTGACCCACACCTGGGGGGTCTCGTGACGCACCCCTGAGGTGTCACGTGACCCACCCCTGGGGGGTCTCGTGACGCACCCCTGAGGGGTCACGTGACCCACCCCTGAGGGGTCTCGTGACCCACCCCTGAGGGGTCACGTGACCCACCCTTGAGGGGTTTCGTGACCCACCCTTGCGGGGTCTCGTGACCCACCCTTGGGAGGTCACCTGTCCCACCCTGGAGGGGTCAGGTGACCCGCCCTTGAGAGGTCACAGCAGTTTCACAGGGTCCCTGCGAACCTGTCCATGGAAACAGAAGCCCTCCCTGCCACTCAGAGGACCGCGCTATTTCCCCTAGGCCACACTGCCCAGCAGCACTCTCAGCCCCGCACAGACAGTTTGCTAAGGACAGACTTGGATACCGGGGGCCTGGGCGGGGGATTTTCCATGGAACTCTCTAAGGGCCCGGTGCCCTGTGTCGCCCCGGAGTGCCCATGCCCTTCCTTGACCCCGCAGGACACTTGCATCCAGCAATAAGCAGCCGTCTGCCTCCACGGGGCTCAAACACCTGGGCCCGGTGTGCGGGCACCTGGCGTACGTGGAGGCAAACCCCTGACCCCTCTGGCCCGAACCCACCACTGCGAAGATCCCCCTTTTCTTCCATCCGTAAAGGGGCCCTCCCTGGGGAGTGGAGGAACATGGGGAGGCCCCCAGGAGATGGCTTTTCTCCGAGCCGCGGCTGGCTCCTTTCGGGCCTATACGTGGGCCGCGCGTGCGCACTCAGGCTCCCCACAACAGGCCTCCCTCGGGTCACGGGACCCACCCTTGAGGTGTCTCCTGACCCACCCTTGAGGGGTCACGTGACCCACACCTGGGGGGTCTCGTGACACACCCCTGAGGGGTCACGTGACCCACCCCTGGGGGGTCTCGTGACCCACCCCTGAGGGGTCACGTGACCCACCCTTGAGGGGTCACGTGACCCACACCTGGGGGGTCTCGTGACGCACCCTTGAGGGGTCACGTGACCCACCCCTGGGGGGTCTCGTGACGCACCCCTGAGGGGTCACGTGACCCACCCCTGAGGGGTCTCGTGACCCACCCCTGAGGGGTCACGTGACCCACCCTTGAGGGGTTTCGTGACCCACCCTTGCGAGGTCTCGTGACCCACCCTTGGGAGGTCACCTGTCCCACCCTGGAGGGGTCAGGTGACCCGCCCTTGAGAGGTCACAGCAGTTTCACAGGGTCCCTGCGCACCTGTCCATGGAAACAGAAGCCCTCCCTGCCACTCAGAGGACCGCGCTATTTCCCCTAGGCCACACTGCCCAGCAGCACTCTCAGCCCCGCACAGACAGTGTGCTAAGGACAGATTTGGATACCGGGGGCCTGGGCGGGGGATTTTCCATGGAACTCTCTAAGGGCCCGGTGCCCTGTGTCGCCCCGGAGTGCCCATGCCCTTCCTTGACCCCGCAGGACACTTGCATCCAGCAATAAGCAGCCGTCTGCCTCCACGGGGCTCAAACACCTGGGCCCGGTGTGCGGGCACCTGGCGTACGTGGAGGCAAACACCTGACCCCTCTGGCCCGAACCCACCACTGCGAAGATCCCCCTTTTCTTCCATCCGTAAAGGGGCCCTCCCTGGGGAGTGGAGGAACATGGGGAGGCCCCCAGGAGATGGCTTTTCTCCGAGCCGCGGCTGGCTCCTTTCGGGCCTATACGTGGGCTGCGCATGCGCACTCAGGCTCCCAAGCACACGCCTCCCTCGGCTCACCTGACCCACCCTTTAGAGGTCACAGCAGTTCCACAGGGTCCCTGGGCACCTGTCCGTGGACACAGGAGCCCTCCCTGCCACCTAAAGGACCACGCGATTTCCGCTGGGGAACACTCCCCAGAAGCACTCCCAGCCTCCCACAGACACTGTGCGCAGGATAGACTTGTGGACCAGGGGCCTGGGCGGGGAATTTTCCAGGGAACTCTCTAAAGGCCAGGTGCCCTCTGTCGCCCTGGGAGTGCCCACGCCATCCCTTAACCCTGCAGGACACTATCATCCAGCAATAAGCAGCCCTCTGCCTCCACGGGGCTCAAACACCTGGGCCCGTTGTGCGAGCACCTGGCGTTCGTGCAGGCAAACCCGCAGACCCCTCTGGCCCGAACCCACCACTGCGAAGATCCCACTTTTCTTCCATCCGTAAAGGGGTCCTCCTTGAGGAGTGGAGGAACATGGGGAGGCCCCCAGGAGATGGCTTTTCTCCGAGCCGCGGCTGGCTCCTTTCGGGCCTATACGTGGGCCGCGCGTGCGCACTCAGGCTCCCCACAACAGGCCTCCCTCGGGTCACGGGACCCACACTTGAGGTGTCTCCTGACCCACCCTTGAGGGGTCACGTGACCCACACCTGGGGGGTCTCGTGACACACCCCTGAGGGGTCACGTGACCCACCCCTGGGGGGTCTCGTGACCCACCCCTGAGGGGTCACGTGACCCACCCTTGAGGGGTCACGTGACCCACACCTGGGGGGTCTCGTGACGCACCCCTGAGGGGTCACGTGACCCACCCCTGAGGGGTCTCGTGACCCACCCCTGAGGGGTCACGTGACCCACCCTTGAGGGGTTTCGTGACCCACCCTTGCGGGGTCTCGTGACCCACCCTTGGGAGGTCACCTGTCCCACCCTGGAGGGGTCAGGTGACCCGCCCTTGAGAGGTCACAGCAGTTTCACAGGGTCCCTGCGAACCTGTCCATGGAAACAGAAGCCCTCCCTGCCACTCAGAGGACCGCGCTATTTCCCCTAGGCCACACTGCCCAGCAGCACTCTCAGCCCCGCACAGACAGTGTGCTAAGGACAGACTTGGATACCGGGGGCCTGGGCGGGGGATTTTCCATGGAACTCTCTAAGGGCCCGGTGCCCTGTGTCGCCCCGGAGTGCCCATGCCCTTCCTTGACCCCGCAGGACACTTGCATCCAGCAATAAGCAGCCGTCTGCCTCCACGGGGCTCAAACACCTGGGCCCGGTGTGCGGGCACCTGGCGTACGTGGAGGCAAACCCCTGACCCCTCTGGCCCGAACCCACCACTGCGAAGATCCCCCTTTTCTTCCATCCGTAAAGGGGCCCTCCCTGGGGAGTGGAGGAACATGGGGAGGCCCCCAGGAGATGGCTTTTCTCCGAGCCGCGGCTGGCTCCTTTCGGGCCTATACGTGGGCTGCGCATGCGCACTCAGGCTCCCAAGCACACGCCTCCCTCGGCTCACCTGACCCACCCTTTAGAGGTCACAGCAGTTCCACAGGGTCCCTGGGCACCTGTCCGTGGACACAGGAGCCCTCCCTGCCACCTAAAGGACCACGCGATTTCCGCTGGGGAACACTCCCCAGAAGCACTCCCAGCCTCCCACAGACACTGTGCGCAGGATAGACTTGTGGACCAGGGGCCTGGGCGGGGAATTTTCCAGGGAACTCTCTAAAGGCCAGGTGCCCTCTGTCGCCCTGGGAGTGCCCACGCCATCCCTTAACCCTGCAGGACACTATCATCCAGCAATAAGCAGCCCTCTGCCTCCACGGGGCTCAAACACCTGGGCCCGTTGTGCGAGCACCTGGCGTTCGTGCAGGCAAACCCGCAGACCCCTCTGGCCCGAACCCACCACTGCGAAGATCCCACTTTTCTTCCATCCGTAAAGGGGTCCTCCTTGAGGAGTGGAGGAACATGGGGAGGCCCCCAGGAGATGGCTTTTCTCCGAGCCGCGGCTGGCTCCTTTCGGGCCTATACGTGGGCCGCGCGTGCGCACTCAGGCTCCCCACAACAGGCCTCCCTCGGGTCACGGGACCCACCCTTGAGGTGTCTCCTGACCCACCCTTGAGGGGTCACGTGACCCACACCTGGGGGGTCTCGTGACACACCCCTGAGGGGTCACGTGACCCACCCCTGGGGGGTCTCGTGACCCACCCCTGAGGGGTCACGTGACCCACCCTTGAGGGGTCACGTGACCCACACCTGGGGGGTCTCGTGACGCACCCTTGAGGGGTCACGTGACCCACCCCTGGGGGGTCTCGTGACGCACCCCTGAGGGGTCACGTGACCCACCCCTGAGGGGTCTCGTGACCCACCCCTGAGGGGTCACGTGACCCACCCTTGAGGGGTTTCGTGACCCACCCTTGCGGGGTCTCGTGACCCACCCTTGGGAGGTCACCTGTCCCACCCTGGAGGGGTCAGGTGACCCGCCCTTGAGAGGTCACAGCAGTTTCACAGGGTCCCTGCGCACCTGTCCATGGAAACAGAAGCCCTCCCTGCCACTCAGAGGACCGCGCTATTTCCCCTAGGCCACACTGCCCAGCAGCACTCTCAGCCCCGCACAGACAGTGTGCTAAGGACAGATTTGGATACCGGGGGCCTGGGCGGGGGATTTTCCATGGAACTCTCTAAGGGCCCGGTGCCCTGTGTCGCCCCGGAGTGCCCATGCCCTTCCTTGACCCCGCAGGACACTTGCATCCAGCAATAAGCAGCCGTCTGCCTCCACGGGGCTCAAACACCTGGGCCCGGTGTGCGGGCACCTGGCGTACGTGGAGGCAAACACCTGACCCCTCTGGCCCGAACCCACCACTGCGAAGATCCCCCTTTTCTTCCATCCGTAAAGGGGCCCTCCCTGGGGAGTGGAGGAACATGGGGAGGCCCCCAGGAGATGGCTTTTCTCCGAGCCGCGGCTGGCTCCTTTCGGGCCTATACGTGGGCTGCGCATGCGCACTCAGGCTCCCAAGCACACGCCTCCCTCGGCTCACCTGACCCACCCTTTAGAGGTCACAGCAGTTCCACAGGGTCCCTGGGCACCTGTCCGTGGACACAGGAGCCCTCCCTGCCACCTAAAGGACCACGCGATTTCCGCTGGGGAACACTCCCCAGAAGCACTCCCAGCCTCCCACAGACACTGTGCGCAGGATAGACTTGTGGACCAGGGGCCTGGGCGGGGAATTTTCCAGGGAACTCTCTAAAGGCCAGGTGCCCTCTGTCGCCCTGGGAGTGCCCACGCCATCCCTTAACCCTGCAGGACACTATCATCCAGCAATAAGCAGCCCTCTGCCTCCACGGGGCTCAAACACCTGGGCCCGTTGTGCGAGCACCTGGCGTTCGTGCAGGCAAACCCGCAGACCCCTCTGGCCCGAACCCACCACTGCGAAGATCCCACTTTTCTTCCATCCGTAAAGGGGTCCTCCTTGAGGAGTGGAGGAACATGGGGAGGCCCCCAGGAGATGGCTTTTCTCCGAGCCGCGGCTGGCTCCTTTCGGGCCTATACGTGGGCCGCGCGTGCGCACTCAGGCTCCCCACAACAGGCCTCCCTCGGGTCACGGGACCCACACTTGAGGTGTCTCCTGACCCACCCTTGAGGGGTCACGTGACCCACACCTGGGGGGTCTCGTGACACACCCCTGAGGGGTCACGTGACCCACCCCTGGGGGGTCTCGTGACCCACCCCTGAGGGGTCACGTGACCCACCCTTGAGGGGTCACGTGACCCACACCTGGGGGGTCTCGTGACGCACCCCTGAGGGGTCACGTGACCCACCCCTGAGGGGTCTCGTGACCCACCCCTGAGGGGTCACGTGACCCACCCTTGAGGGGTTTCGTGACCCACCCTTTTGGGGTCACGTGACCCACCTCTGGGGGTCTCGTGACCCACCCCTGAGGGGTCACGTGACCCACAACTGCGGGGTCACGTGACCCACCCCTGGGGGGTCTCGTGACGCACCCCTGAGGGGTCACGTGACCCACCCCTGGGGGGTCTCGTGACGCACCCCTGAGGGGTCACGTGATCCACCCTTGAGGGGTTTCGTGACCCACCCTTTTGGGGTCACGTGACCCACCCTTGCGGGGTCTCGTGACACACCCCTGAGGGGTCACGTGACCCACCCCTGGGGGGTCTCGTGACCCACCCCTGAGGGGTCACGTGACCCACCCTTGAGGGGTCACGTGACCCACACCTGGGGGGTCTCGTGACGCACCCCTGAGGTGTCACGTGACCCACCCCTGGGGGGTCTCGTGACGCACCCCTGAGGGGTCACGTGACCCACCCCTGAGGGGTCTCGTGACCCACCCTTGAGGGGTTTCGTGACCCACCCTTGCGGGGTCTCGTGACCCACCCTTGGGAGGTCACCTGTCCCACCCTGGAGGGGTCAGGTGACCCGCCCTTGAGAGGTCACAGCAGTTTCACAGGGTCCCTGCGAACCTGTCCATGGAAACAGAAGCCCTCCCTGCCACTCAGAGGACCGCGCTATTTCCCCTAGGCCACACTGCCCAGCAGCACTCTCAGCCCCGCACAGACAGTGTGCTAAGGACAGACTTGGATACCGGGGGCCTGGGCGGGGGATTTTCCATGGAACTCTCTAAGGGCCCGGTGCCCTGTGTCGCCCCGGAGTGCCCATGCCCTTCCTTGACCCCGCAGGACACTTGCATCCAGCAATAAGCAGCCGTCTGCCTCCACGGGGCTCAAACACCTGGGCCCGGTGTGCGGGCACCTGGCGTACGTGGAGGCAAACCCCTGACCCCTCTGGCCCGAACCCACCACTGCGAAGATCCCCCTTTTCTTCCATCCGTAAAGGGGCCCTCCCTGGGGAGTGGAGGAACATGGGGAGGCCCCCAGGAGATGGCTTTTCTCCGAGCCGCGGCTGGCTCCTTTCGGGCCTATACGTGGGCTGCGCATGCACACTCATGCTCCCAAGCACACGCCTCCCTCGGCTCACCTGACCCACCCTTTAGAGGTCACAGCAGTTCCACAGGGTCCCTGGGCACCTGTCCGTGGACACAGGAGCCCTCCCTGCCACCTAAAGGACCACGCGATTTCCACTGGGGAACACTCCCCAGAAGCACTCCCAGCCTCCCACAGACACTGTGCGCAGGATAGACTTGTGGACCAGGGGCCTGGGCGGGGAATTTTCCAGGGAACTCTCTAAAGGCCAGGTGCCCTCTGTCGCCCTGGGAGTGCCCACGCCATCCCTTAACCCTGCAGGACACTATCATCCAGCAATAAGCAGCCCTCTGCCTCCACGGGGCTCAAACACCTGGGCCCGTTGTGCGAGCACCTGGCGTTCGTGCAGGCAAACCCGCAGACCCCTCTGGCCCGAACCCACCACTGCGAAGATCCCACTTTTCTTCCATCCATAAAGGGGTCCTCCTTGAGGAGTGGAGGAACATGGGGAGGCCCCCAGGAGATGGCTTTTCTCCGAGCCGCGGCTGGCTCCTTTCGGGCCTATACGTGGGCCGCGCGTGCGCACTCAGGCTCCCCACAACAGGCCTCCCTCGGGTCACGGGACCCACCCTTGAGGTGTCTCCTGACCCAGCCTGGAGGGGTCATGTGACCCACACCTGGGGGGTCTCGTGACGCACCCTTGAGGGGTCACGTGACCCACACCTGGGGGGTCTCGTGACGCACCCCTGAGGTGTCACGTGACCCACCCCTGGGGGGTCTCGTGACGCACCCCTGAGGGGTCACGTGACCCACCCCTGAGGGGTCTCGTGACCCACCCCTGAGGGGTCACGTGACCTACCCTTGAGGGGTTTCCTGACCCACCCTTGCGGGGTCTCGTGACCCACCTTGGGAGGTCACCTGTCCCACCCTGGAGGGGTCAGGTGACCCGCCCTTAGGAGGTCACAGCAGTTTCACAGGGTCCCTGCGCACCTGTCCATGGAAACAGAAGCCCTCCCTGCCACTCAGAGGACCGCGCTATTTCCCCTAGGCCACACTGCCCAGCAGCACTCTCAGCCCCGCACAGACAGTGTGCTAAGGACAGACTTGGATACCGGGGGCATGGGCGGGGGATTTTCCATGGAACTCTCTAAGGGCCCGGTGCCCTGTGTCGCCCGGGAGTGCCCATGCCCTTCCTTGACCCCGCAGGACACTTGCATCCAGCAATAAGCAGCCGTCTGCCTCCACGGGGCTCAAACACCTGGGCCCGGTGTGCGGGCACCTGGCGTACGTGGAGGCAAACCCCTGACCCCTCTGGCCCGAACCCACCACTGCGAAGATCCCCCTTTTCTTCCATCCGTAAAGGGGCCCTCCCTGGGGAGTGGAGGAACATGGGGAGGCCCCCAGGAGATGGCTTTTCTCCGAGCCGCGGCTGGCTCCTTTCGGGCCTATACGTGGGCCGCGCATGCGCACTCAGGCTCCCAAGCACACGCCTTCCTCGGCTCACCTGACCCACCCTTTAGAGGTCACAGCAGTTCCACAGGGTCCCTGGGCACCTGTCCGTGGACACAGGAGCCCTCCCTGCCACCTAAAGGACCACGCGATTTCCGCTGGGGAACACTCCCCAGAAGCACTCCCAGCCTCACACAGACACTGTGCGCAGGATAGACTTGTGGACCAGGGGCCTGGGCGGGGAATTTTCCAGGGAACTCTCTAAAGGCCAGGTGCCCTCTGTCGCCCTGGGAGTGCCCACGCCATCCCTTAACCCTGCAGGACACTATCATCCAGCAATAAGCAGCCCTCTGCCTCCACGGGGCTCAAACACCTGGGCCCGTTGTGCGAGCACCTGGCGTTCGTGCAGGCAAACCCGCAGACCCCTCTGGCCCGAACCCACCACTGCGAAGATCCCACTTTTCTTCCATCCGTAAAGGGGTCCTCCTTGAGGAGTGGAGGAACATGGGGAGGCCCCCAGGAGATGGCTTTTCTCCAAGCCGCGGCTGGCTCCTTTCGGGCCTATACGTGGGCCGCGCGTGCGCACTCAGGCTCCCCACAACAGGCCTCCCTCGGGTCACGGGACCCACCCTTGAGGTGTCTCCTGACCCAGCCTGGAGGGGTCATGTGACCCACACCTGGGGGGTCTCGTGACGCACCCCTGAGGGGTCACGTGACCCACCCCTGGGGGGTCTCGTGACCCACCACTGAGGGGTCACGTGACCCACCCTTGAGGGGTCAAGTGACCCACACCTGGGGGTTCTCGTGACGCACCTCTGAGGTGTCACGTGACCCACCACTGGGGGGTCTCGTGACCCACCCCCGAGGGGTCACGTGACCCACACCTGCGGGGTCACGTGACCCACACCTGCGGGGTCACGTGACCCACCCCTGGGGGTTCACGTGACGCACCCCTGAGGGGTCACGTGACCCACCCCTGAGGGGTCTCGTGACCCACCCCTGAGGGGTCACGTGACCCACCCTTGAGGGGTTTCGTGACCCACCCTTTTGGGGTCACGTGACCCACCTCTGGGGGGTCTCGTGACCCACCCCTGAGGGGTCACGTGACCCACAACTGCGGGGTCACGTGACCCACCCCTGGGGGGTCTCGTGACGCACCCCTGAGGGGTCACGTGACCCACCCCTGGGGGGTCTCGTGACGCACCCCTGAGGGGTCACGTGATCCACCCTTGAGGGGTTTCGTGACCCACCCTTTTGGGGTCACGTGACCCACCCTTGCGGGGTCTCGTGACCCACCCCTGAGGGGTCACGTGACCCACCCCTGGGGGGTCTCGTGACCCACCCCTGAGGGGTCACGTGACCCACCCTTGAGGGGTCACGTGACCCACACCTGGGGGGTCTCGTGACGCACCCCTGAGGTGTCACGTGACCCACCCCTGGGGGGTCTCGTGACGCACCCCTGAGGGGTCACGTGACCCACCCCTGAGGGGTCTCGTGACCCACCCTTGAGGGGTTTCGTGACCCACCCTTGCGGGGTCTCGTGACCCACCCTTGGGAGGTCACCTGTCCCACCCTGGAGGGGTCAGGTGACCCGCCCTTGAGAGGTCACAGCAGTTTCACAGGGTCCCTGCGAACCTGTCCATGGAAACAGAAGCCCTCCCTGCCACTCAGAGGACCGCGCTATTTCCCCTAGGCCACACTGCCCAGCAGCACTCTCAGCCCCGCACAGACAGTGTGCTAAGGACAGACTTGGATACCGGGGGCCTGGGCGGGGGATTTTCCATGGAACTCTCTAAGGGCCCGGTGCCCTGTGTCGCCCCGGAGTGCCCATGCCCTTCCTTGACCCCGCAGGACACTTGCATCCAGCAATAAGCAGCCGTCTGCCTCCACGGGGCTCAAACACCTGGGCCCGGTGTGCGGGCACCTGGCGTACGTGGAGGCAAACCCCTGACCCCTCTGGCCCGAACCCACCACTGCGAAGATCCCCCTTTTCTTCCATCCGTAAAGGGGCCCTCCCTGGGGAGTGGAGGAACATGGGGAGGCCCCCAGGAGATGGCTTTTCTCCGAGCCGCGGCTGGCTCCTTTCGGGCCTATACGTGGGCTGCGCATGCACACTCATGCTCCCAAGCACACGCCTCCCTCGGCTCACCTGACCCACCCTTTAGAGGTCACAGCAGTTCCACAGGGTCCCTGGGCACCTGTCCGTGGACACAGGAGCCCTCCCTGCCACCTAAAGGACCACGCGATTTCCGCTGGGGAACACTCCCCAGAAGCACTCCCAGCCTCCCACAGACACTGTGCGCAGGATAGACTTGTGGACCAGGGGCCTGGGCGGGGAATTTTCCAGGGAACTCTCTAAAGGCCAGGTGCCCTCTGTCGCCCTGGGAGTGCCCACGCCATCCCTTAACCCTGCAGGACACTATCATCCAGCAATAAGCAGCCCTCTGCCTCCACGGGGCTCAAACACCTGGGCCCGTTGTGCGAGCACCTGGCGTTCGTGCAGGCAAACCCGCAGACCCCTCTGGCCCGAACCCACCACTGCGAAGATCCCACTTTTCTTCCATCCATAAAGGGGTCCTCCTTGAGGAGTGGAGGAACATGGGGAGGCCCCCAGGAGATGGCTTTTCTCCGAGCCGCGGCTGGCTCCTTTCGGGCCTATACGTGGGCCGCGCGTGCGCACTCAGGCTCCCCACAACAGGCCTCCCTCGGGTCACGGGACCCACCCTTGAGGTGTCTCCTGACCCAGCCTGGAGGGGTCATGTGACCCACACCTGGGGGGTCTCGTGACGCACCCTTGAGGGGTCACGTGACCCACACCTGGGGGGTCTCGTGACGCACCCCTGAGGTGTCACGTGACCCACCCCTGGGGGGTCTCGTGACGCACCCCTGAGGGGTCACGTGACCCACCCCTGAGGGGTCTCGTGACCCACCCCTGAGGGGTCACGTGACCTACCCTTGAGGGGTTTCCTGACCCACCCTTGCGGGGTCTCGTGACCCACCTTGGGAGGTCACCTGTCCCACCCTGGAGGGGTCAGGTGACCCGCCCTTGAGAGGTCACAGCAGTTTCACAGGGTCCCTGCGCACCTGTCCATGGAAACAGAAGCCCTCCCTGCCACTCAGAGGACCGCGCTATTTCCCCTAGGCCACACTGCCCAGCAGCACTCTCAGCCCCGCACAGACAGTGTGCTAAGGACAGACTTGGATACCGGGGGCCTGGGCGGGGGATTTTCCATGGAACTCTCTAAGGGCCCGGTGCCCTGTGTCGCCCGGGAGTGCCCATGCCCTTCCTTGACCCCGCAGGACACTTGCATCCAGCAATAAGCAGCCGTCTGCCTCCACGGGGCTCAAACACCTGGGCCCGGTGTGCGGGCACCTGGCGTACGTGGAGGCAAACCCCTGACCCCTCTGGCCCGAACCCACCACTGCGAAGATCCCCCTTTTCTTCCATCCGTAAAGGGGCCCTCCCTGGGGAGTGGAGGAACATGGGGAGGCCCCCAGGAGATGGCTTTTCTCCGAGCCGCGGCTGGCTCCTTTCGGGCCTATACGTGGGCCGCGCATGCGCACTCAGGCTCCCAAGCACACGCCTTCCTCGGCTCACCTGACCCACCCTTTAGAGGTCACAGCAGTTCCACAGGGTCCCTGGGCACCTGTCCGTGGACACAGGAGCCCTCCCTGCCACCTAAAGGACCACGCGATTTCCGCTGGGGAACACTCCCCAGAAGCACTCCCAGCCTCACACAGACACTGTGCGCAGGATAGACTTGTGGACCAGGGGCCTGGGCGGGGAATTTTCCAGGGAACTCTCTAAAGGCCAGGTGCCCTCTGTCGCCCTGGGAGTGCCCACGCCATCCCTTAACCCTGCAGGACACTATCATCCAGCAATAAGCAGCCCTCTGCCTCCACGGGGCTCAAACACCTGGGCCCGTTGTGCGAGCACCTGGCGTTCGTGCAGGCAAACCCGCAGACCCCTCTGGCCCGAACCCACCACTGCGAAGATCCCACTTTTCTTCCATCCGTAAAGGGGTCCTCCTTGAGGAGTGGAGGAACATGGGGAGGCCCCCAGGAGATGGCTTTTCTCCAAGCCGCGGCTGGCTCCTTTCGGGCCTATACGTGGGCCGCGCGTGCGCACTCAGGCTCCCCACAACAGGCCTCCCTCGGGTCACGGGACCCACCCTTGAGGTGTCTCCTGACCCAGCCTGGAGGGGTCATGTGACCCACACCTGGGGGGTCTCGTGACGCACCCCTGAGGGGTCACGTGACCCACCCCTGGGGGGTCTCGTGACCCACCACTGAGGGGTCACGTGACCCACCCTTGAGGGGTCAAGTGACCCACACCTGGGGGTTCTCGTGACGCACCTCTGAGGTGTCACGTGACCCACCACTGGGGGTTCACGTGACGCACCCCTGAGGGGTCACGTGACCCACCCCTGAGGGGTCTCGTGACCCACCCCTGAGGGGTCACGTGACCCACCCTTGAGGGGTTTCGTGACCCACCCTTTTGGGGTCACGTGACCCACCTCTGGGGGGTCTCGTGACCCACCCCTGAGGGGTCACGTGACCCACAACTGCGGGGTCACGTGACCCACCCCTGGGGGGTCTCGTGACGCACCCCTGAGGGGTCACGTGACCCACCCCTGGGGGGTCTCGTGACGCACCCCTGAGGGGTCACGTGATCCACCCTTGAGGGGTTTCGTGACCCACCCTTTTGGGGTCACGTGAACCACCCTTGCGGGGTCTCGTGACACACCCCTGAGGGGTCACGTGACCCACCCCTGGGGGGTCTCGTGACCCACCCCTGAGGGGTCACGTGACCCACCCTTGAGGGGTCACGTGACCCACACCTGGGGGGTCTCGTGACGCACCCCTGAGGTGTCACGTGACCCACCCCTGGGGGGTCTCGTGACGCACCCCTGAGGGGTCACGTGACCCACCCCTGAGGGGTCTCGTGACCCACCCTTGAGGGGTTTCGTGACCCACCCTTGCGGGGTCTCGTGACCCACCCTTGGGAGGTCACCTGTCCCACCCTGGAGGGGTCAGGTGACCCGCCCTTGAGAGGTCACAGCAGTTTCACAGGGTCCCTGCGAACCTGTCCATGGAAACAGAAGCCCTCCCTGCCACTCAGAGGACCGCGCTATTTCCCCTAGGCCACACTGCCCAGCAGCACTCTCAGCCCCGCACAGACAGTGTGCTAAGGACAGACTTGGATACCGGGGGCCTGGGCGGGGGATTTTCCATGGAACTCTCTAAGGGCCCGGTGCCCTGTGTCGCCCCGGAGTGCCCATGCCCTTCCTTGACCCCGCAGGACACTTGCATCCAGCAATAAGCAGCCGTCTGCCTCCACGGGGCTCAAACACCTGGGCCCGGTGTGCGGGCACCTGGCGTACGTGGAGGCAAACCCCTGACCCCTCTGGCCCGAACCCACCACTGCGAAGATCCCCCTTTTCTTCCATCCGTAAAGGGGCCCTCCCTGGGGAGTGGAGGAACATGGTGAGGCCCCCAGGAGATGGCTTTTCTCCGAGCCGCGGCTGGCTCCTTTCGGGCCTATACGTGGGCCGCGCGTGCGCACTCAGGCTCCCCACAACAGGCCTCCCTCGGGTCACGGGACCCACACTTGAGGTGTCTCCTGACCCACCCTTGAGGGGTCACGTGACCCACACCTGGGGGGTCTCGTGACACACCCCTGAGGGGTCACGTGACCCACCCCTGGGGGGTCTCGTGACCCACCCCTGAGGGGTCACGTGACCCACCCTTGAGGGGTCACGTGACCCACACCTGGGGGGTCTCGTGACGCACCCCTGAGGGGTCACGGGACCCACCCCTGAGGGGTCTCGTGACCCACCCCTGAGGGGTCACGTGACCCACCCTTGAGGGGTTTCGTGACCCACCCTTGCGGGGTCTCGTGACCCACCCTTGGGAGGTCACCTGTCCCACCCTGGAGGGGTCAGGTGACCCGCCCTTGAGAGGTCACAGCAGTTTCACAGGGTCCCTGCGAACCTGTCCATGGAAACAGAAGCCCTCCCTGCCACTCAGAGGACCGCGCTATTTCCCCTAGGCCACACTGCCCAGCAGCACTCTCAGCCCCGCACAGACAGTGTGCTAAGGACAGACTTGGATACCGGGGGCCTGGGCGGGGGATTTTCCATGGAACTCTCTAAGGGCCCGGTGCCCTGTGTCGCCCCGGAGTGCCCATGCCCTTCCTTGACCCCGCAGGACACTTGCATCCAGCAATAAGCAGCCGTCTGCCTCCACGGGGCTCAAACACCTGGGCCCGGTGTGCGGGCACCTGGCGTACGTGGAGGCAAACCCCTGACCCCTCTGGCCCGAACCCACCACTGCGAAGATCCCCCTTTTCTTCCATCCGTAAAGGGGCCCTCCCTGGGGAGTGGAGGAACATGGGGAGGCCCCCAGGAGATGGCTTTTCTCCGAGCCGCGGCTGGCTCCTTTCGGGCCTATACGTGGGCTGCGCATGCACACTCATGCTCCCAAGCACACGCCTCCCTCGGCTCACCTGACCCACCCTTTAGAGGTCACAGCAGTTCCACAGGGTCCCTGGGCACCTGTCCGTGGACACAGGAGCCCTCCCTGCCACCTAAAGGACCACGCGATTTCCGCTGGGGAACACTCCCCAGAAGCACTCCCAGCCTCCCACAGACACTGTGCGCAGGATAGACTTGTGGACCAGGGGCCTGGGCGGGGAATTTTCCAGGGAACTCTCTAAAGGCCAGGTGCCCTCTGTCGCCCTGGGAGTGCCCACGCCATCCCTTAACCCTGCAGGACACTATCATCCAGCAATAAGCAGCCCTCTGCCTCCACGGGGCTCAAACACCTGGGCCCGTTGTGCGAGCACCTGGCGTTCGTGCAGGCAAACCCGCAGACCCCTCTGGCCCGAACCCACCACTGCGAAGATCCCACTTTTCTTCCATCCATAAAGGGGTCCTCCTTGAGGAGTGGAGGAACATGGGGAGGCCCCCAGGAGATGGCTTTTCTCCGAGCCGCGGCTGGCTCCTTTCGGGCCTATACGTGGGCCGCGCGTGCGCACTCAGGCTCCCCACAACAGGCCTCCCTCGGGTCACGGGACCCACCCTTGAGGTGTCTCCTGACCCAGCCTGGAGGGGTCATGTGACCCACACCTGGGGGGTCTCGTGACGCACCCTTGAGGGGTCACGTGACCCACACCTGGGGGGTCTCGTGACGCACACCTGAGGTGTCACGTGACCCACCCCTGGGGGGTCTCGTGACGCACCCCTGAGGGGTCACGTGACCCACCCCTGAGGGGTCTCGTGACCCACCCCTGAGGGGTCACGTGACCTACCCTTGAGGGGTTTCCTGACCCACCCTTGCGGGGTCTCGTGACCCACCTTGGGAGGTCACCTGTCCCACCCTGGAGGGGTCAGGTGACCCGCCCTTGAGAGGTCACAGCAGTTTCACAGGGTCCCTGCGCACCTGTCCATGGAAACAGAAGCCCTCCCTGCCACTCAGAGGACCGCGCTATTTCCCCTAGGCCACACTGCCCAGCAGCACTCTCAGCCCCGCACAGACAGTGTGCTAAGGACAGACTTGGATACCGGGGGCCTGGGCGGGGGATTTTCCATGGAACTCTCTAAGGGCCCGGTGCCCTGTGTCGCCCGGGAGTGCCCATGCCCTTCCTTGACCCCGCAGGACACTTGCATCCAGCAATAAGCAGCCGTCTGCCTCCACGGGGCTCAAACACCTGGGCCCGGTGTGCGGGCACCTGGCGTACGTGGAGGCAAACCCCTGACCCCTCTGGCCCGAACCCACCACTGCGAAGATCCCCCTTTTCTTCCATCCGTAAAGGGGCCCTCCCTGGGGAGTGGAGGAACATGGGGAGGCCCCCAGGAGATGGCTTTTCTCCGAGCCGCGGCTGGCTCCTTTCGGGCCTATACGTGGGCCGCGCATGCGCACTCAGGCTCCCAAGCACACGCCTTCCTCGGCTCACCTGACCCACCCTTTAGAGGTCACAGCAGTTCCACAGGGTCCCTGGGCACCTGTCCGTGGACACAGGAGCCCTCCCTGCCACCTAAAGGACCACGCGATTTCCGCTGGGGAACACTCCCCAGAAGCACTCCCAGCCTCACACAGACACTGTGCGCAGGATAGACTTGTGGACCAGGGGCCTGGGCGGGGAATTTTCCAGGGAACTCTCTAAAGGCCAGGTGCCCTCTGTCGCCCTGGGAGTGCCCACGCCATCCCTTAACCCTGCAGGACACTATCATCCAGCAATAAGCAGCCCTCTGCCTCCACGGGGCTCAAACACCTGGGCCCGTTGTGCGAGCACCTGGCGTTCGTGCAGGCAAACCCGCAGACCCCTCTGGCCCGAACCCACCACTGCGAAGATCCCACTTTTCTTCCATCCGTAAAGGGGTCCTCCTTGAGGAGTGGAGGAACATGGGGAGGCCCCCAGGAGATGGCTTTTCTCCAAGCCGCGGCTGGCTCCTTTCGGGCCTATACGTGGGCCGCGCGTGCGCACTCAGGCTCCCCACAACAGGCCTCCCTCGGGTCACGGGACCCACCCTTGAGGTGTCTCCTGACCCAGCCTGGAGGGGTCATGTGACCCACACCTGGGGGGTCTCGTGACGCACCCCTGAGGGGTCACGTGACCCACCCCTGGGGGGTCTCGTGACCCACCACTGAGGGGTCACGTGACCCACCCTTGAGGGGTGAAGTGACCCACACCTGGGGGTTCTCGTGACGCACCTCTGAGGTGTCACGTGACCCACCACTGGGGGGTCTCGTGACCCACCCCCGAGGGGTCACGTGACCCACACCTGCGGGGTCACGTGACCCACACCTGCGGGGTCACGTGACCCACCCCTGGGGGTTCACGTGACGCACCCCTGAGGGGTCCCGTGACCCACCCCTGAGGGGTCTCGTGACCCACCCCTGAGGGGTCACGTGACCCACCCTTGAGGGGTTTCGTGACCCACCCTTTTGGGGTCACGTGACCCACCTCTGGGGGGTCTCGTGACCCACCCCTGAGGGGTCACGTGACCCACAACTGCGGGGTCACGTGACCCACCCCTGGGGGGTCTCGTGACGCACCCCTGAGGGGTCACGTGACCCACCCCTGGGGGGTCTCGTGACGCACCCCTGAGGGGTCACGTGATCCACCCTTGAGGGGTTTCGTGACCCACCCTTTTGGGGTCACGTGACCCACCCTTGCGGGGTCTCGTGACACACCCCTGAGGGGTCACGTGACCCACCCCTGGGGGGTCTCGTGACCCACCCCTGAGGGGTCACGTGACCCACCCTTGAGGGGTCACGTGACCCACACCTGGGGGGTCTCGTGACGCACCCCTGAGGTGTCACGTGACCCACCCCTGGGGGGTCTCGTGACGCACCCCTGAGGGGTCACGTGACCCACCCCTGAGGGGTCTCGTGACCCACCCTTGAGGGGTTTCGTGACCCACCCTTGCGGGGTCTCGTGACCCACCCTTGGGAGGTCACCTGTCCCACCCTGGAGGGGTCAGGTGACCCGCCCTTGAGAGGTCACAGCAGTTTCACAGGGTCCCTGCGAACCTGTCCATGGAAACAGAAGCCCTCCCTGCCACTCAGAGGACCGCGCTATTTCCCCTAGGCCACACTGCCCAGCAGCACTCTCAGCCCCGCACAGACAGTGTGCTAAGGACAGACTTGGATACCGGGGGCCTGGGCGGGGGATTTTCCATGGAACTCTCTAAGGGCCCGGTGCCCTGTGTCGCCCCGGAGTGCCCATGCCCTTCCTTGACCCCGCAGGACACTTGCATCCAGCAATAAGCAGCCGTCTGCCTCCACGGGGCTCAAACACCTGGGCCCGGTGTGCGGGCACCTGGCGTACGTGGAGGCAAACCCCTGACCCCTCTGGCCCGAACCCACCACTGCGAAGATCCCCCTTTTCTTCCATCCGTAAAGGGGCCCTCCCTGGGGAGTGGAGGAACATGGGGAGGCCCCCAGGAGATGGCTTTTCTCCGAGCCGCGGCTGGCTCCTTTCGGGCCTATACGTGGGCTGCGCATGCACACTCATGCTCCCAAGCACACGCCTCCCTCGGCTCACCTGACCCACCCTTTAGAGGTCACAGCAGTTCCACAGGGTCCCTGGGCACCTGTCCGTGGACACAGGAGCCCTCCCTGCCACCTAAAGGACCACGCGATTTCCGCTGGGGAACACTCCCCAGAAGCACTCCCAGCCTCCCACAGACACTGTGCGCAGGATAGACTTGTGGACCAGGGGCCTGGGCGGGGAATTTTCCAGGGAACTCTCTAAAGGCCAGGTGCCCTCTGTCGCCCTGGGAGTGCCCACGCCATCCCTTAACCCTGCAGGACACTATCATCCAGCAATAAGCAGCCCTCTGCCTCCACGGGGCTCAAACACCTGGGCCCGTTGTGCGAGCACCTGGCGTTCGTGCAGGCAAACCCGCAGACCCCTCTGGCCCGAACCCACCACTGCGAAGATCCCACTTTTCTTCCATCCATAAAGGGGTCCTCCTTGAGGAGTGGAGGAACATGGGGAGGCCCCCAGGAGATGGCTTTTCTCCGAGCCGCGGCTGGCTCCTTTCGGGCCTATACGTGGGCCGCGCGTGCGCACTCAGGCTCCCCACAACAGGCCTCCCTCGGGTCACGGGACCCACCCTTGAGGTGTCTCCTGACCCAGCCTGGAGGGGTCATGTGACCCACACCTGGGGGGTCTCGTGACGCACCCTTGAGGGGTCACGTGACCCAAACCTGGGGGGTCTCGTGACGCACCCCTGAGGTGTCACGTGACCCACCCCTGGGGGGTCTCGTGACGCACCCCTGAGGGGTCACGTGACCCACCCCTGAGGGGTCTCGTGACCCACCCCTGAGGGGTCACGTGACCTACCCTTGAGGGGTTTCCTGACCCACCCTTGCGGGGTCTCGTGACCCACCTTGGGAGGTCACCTGTCCCACCCTGGAGGGGTCAGGTGACCCGCCCTTGAGAGGTCACAGCAGTTTCACAGGGTCCCTGCGCACCTGTCCATGGAAACAGAAGCCCTCCCTGCCACTCAGAGGACCGCGCTATTTCCCCTAGGCCACACTGCCCAGCAGCACTCTCAGCCCCGCACAGACAGTGTGCTAAGGACAGACTTGGATACCGGGGGCCTGGGCGGGGGATTTTCCATGGAACTCTCTAAGGGCCCGGTGCCCTGTGTCGCCCGGGAGTGCCCATGCCCTTCCTTGACCCCGCAGGACACTTGCATCCAGCAATAAGCAGCCGTCTGCCTCCACGGGGCTCAAACACCTGGGCCCGGTGTGCGGGCACCTGGCGTACGTGGAGGCAAACCCCTGACCCCTCTGGCCCGAACCCACCACTGCGAAGATCCCCCTTTTCTTCCATCCGTAAAGGGGCCCTCCCTGGGGAGTGGAGGAACATGGGGAGGCCCCCAGGAGATGGCTTTTCTCCGAGCCGCGGCTGGCTCCTTTCGGGCCTATACGTGGGCCGCGCATGCGCACTCAGGCTCCCAAGCACACGCCTTCCTCGGCTCACCTGACCCACCCTTTAGAGGTCACAGCAGTTCCACAGGGTCCCTGGGCACCTGTCCGTGGACACAGGAGCCCTCCCTGCCACCTAAAGGACCACGCGATTTCCGCTGGGGAACACTCCCCAGAAGCACTCCCAGCCTCACACAGACACTGTGCGCAGGATAGACTTGTGGACCAGGGGCCTGGGCGGGGAATTTTCCAGGGAACTCTCTAAAGGCCAGGTGCCCTCTGTCGCCCTGGGAGTGCCCACGCCATCCCTTAACCCTGCAGGACACTATCATCCAGCAATAAGCAGCCCTCTGCCTCCACGGGGCTCAAACACCTGGGCCCGTTGTGCGAGCACCTGGCGTTCGTGCAGGCAAACCCGCAGACCCCTCTGGCCCGAACCCACCACTGCGAAGATCCCACTTTTCTTCCATCCGTAAAGGGGTCCTCCTTGAGGAGTGGAGGAACATGGGGAGGCCCCCAGGAGATGGCTTTTCTCCAAGCCGCGGCTGGCTCCTTTCGGGCCTATACGTGGGCCGCGCGTGCGCACTCAGGCTCCCCACAACAGGCCTCCCTCGGGTCACGGGACCCACCCTTGAGGTGTCTCCTGACCCAGCCTGGAGGGGTCATGTGACCCACACCTGGGGGGTCTCGTGACGCACCCCTGAGGGGTCACGTGACCCACCCCTGGGGGGTCTCGTGACCCACCACTGAGGGGTCACGTGACCCACCCTTGAGGGGTGAAGTGACCCACACCTGGGGGTTCTCGTGACGCACCTCTGAGGTGTCACGTGACCCACCACTGGGGGGTCTCGTGACCCACCCCCGAGGGGTCACGTGACCCACACCTGCGGGGTCACGTGACCCACACCTGCGGGGTCACGTGACCCACCCCTGGGGGTTCACGTGACGCACCCCTGAGGGGTCACGTGACCCACCCCTGAGGGGTCTCGTGACCCACCCCTGAGGGGTCACGTGACCCACCCTTGAGGGGTTTCGTGACCCACCCTTTTGGGGTCACGTGACCCACCTCTGGGGGGTCTCGTGACCCACCCCTGAGGGGTCACGTGACCCACAACTGCGGGGTCACGTGACCCACCCCTGGGGGGTCTCGTGACGCACCCCTGAGGGGTCACGTGACCCACCCCTGGGGGGTCTCGTGACGCACCCCTGAGGGGTCACGTGATCCACCCTTGAGGGGTTTCGTGACCCACCCTTTTGGGGTCACGTGAACCACCCTTGCGGGGTCTCGTGACTCACCCCTGAGGGGTCACGTGACCCACACCTGGGGGGTCTCGTGACGCACCCCTGAGGTGTCACGTGACCCACCCCTGGGGGGTCTCGTGACGCACCCCTGAGGGGTCACGTGACCCACCCCTGAGGGGTCTCGTGACCCACCCTTGAGGGGTTTCGTGACCCACCCTTGCGGGGTCTCGTGACCCACCCTTGGGAGGTCACCTGTCCCACCCTGGAGGGGTCAGGTGACCCGCCCTTGAGAGGTCACAGCAGTTTCACAGGGTCCCTACGAACCTGTCCATGGAAACAGAAGCCCTCCCTGCCACTCACAGGACCGCGCTATTTCCCCTAGGCCACACTGCCCAGCAGCACTCTCAGCCCCGCACAGACAGTGTGCTAAGGACAGACTTGGATACCGGGGGCCTGGGCGGGGGATTTTCCATGGAACTCTCTAAGGGCCCGGTGCCCTGTGTCGCCCCGGAGTGCCCATGCCCTTCCTTGACCCCGCAGGACACTTGCATCCAGCAATAAGCAGCCGTCTGCCTCCACGGGGCTCAAACACCTGGGCCCGGTGTGCGGGCACCTGGCGTACGTGGAGGCAAACCCCAGACCCCTCTGGCCCGAACCCACCACTGCGAAGATCCCCCTTTTCTTCCATCCGTAAAGGGGCCCTCCCTGGGGAGTGGAGGAACATGGGGAGGCCCCCAGGAGATGGCTTTTCTCCGAGCCGCGGCTGGCTCCTTTCGGGCCTATACGTGGGCCGCGCGTGCGCACTCAGGCTCCCCACAACAGGCCTCCCACGGGTCACGGGACCCACCCTTGAGGTGTCTCCTGACCCACCCTTGAGGGGTCACGTGACCCACACCTGGGGGGTCTCGTGACACACCCCTGAGGGGTCACGTGACCCACCCCTGGGGGGTCTCGTGACCCACCCCTGAGGGGTCACGTGACCCACCCTTGAGGGGTCACGTGACCCACACCTGGGGGGTCTCGTGACGCACCCCTGAGGTGTCACGTGACCCACCCCTGGGGGGTCTCGTGACGCACCCCTGAGGGGTCACGTGACCCACCTCTGAGGGGTCTCGTGACCCACCCCTGAGGGGTCACGTGACCCACCCTTGAGGGGTTTCGTGACCCACCCTTGCGGGGTCTCGTGACCCACCCTTGGGAGGTCACCTGTCCCACCCTGGAGGGGTCAGGTGACCCGCCCTTGAGAGGTCACAGCAGTTTCACAGGGTCCCTGCGAACCTGTCCATGGAAACAGAAGCCCTCCCTGCCACTCAGAGGACCGCGCTATTTCCCCTAGGCCACACTGCCCAGCAGCACTCTCAGCCCCGCACAGACAGTTTGCTAAGGACAGACTTGGATACCGGGGGCCTGGGCGGGGGATTTTCCATGGAACTCTCTAAGGGCCCGGTGCCCTGTGTCGCCCCGGAGTGCCCATGCCCTTCCTTGACCCCGCAGGACACTTGCATCCAGCAATAAGCAGCCGTCTGCCTCCACGGGGCTCAAACACCTGGGCCCGGTGTGCGGGCACCTGGCGTACGTGGAGGCAAACCCCTGACCCCTCTGGCCCGAACCCACCACTGCGAAGATCCCCCTTTTCTTCCATCCGTAAAGGGGCCCTCCCTGGGGAGTGGAGGAACATGGGGAGGCCCCCAGGAGATGGCTTTTCTCCGAGCCGCGGCTGGCTCCTTTCGGGCCTATACGTGGGCCGCGCGTGCGCACTCAGGCTCCCCACAACAGGCCTCCCTCGGGTCACGGGACCCACCCTTGAGGTGTCTCCTGACCCACCCTTGAGGGGTCACGTGACCCACACCTGGGGGGTCTCGTGACACACCCCTGAGGGGTCACGTGACCCACCCCTGGGGGGTCTCGTGACCCACCCCTGAGGGGTCACGTGACCCACCCTTGAGGGGTCACGTGACCCACACCTGGGGGGTCTCGTGACGCACCCTTGAGGGGTCACGTGACCCACCCCTGGGGGGTCTCGTGACGCACCCCTGAGGGGTCACGTGACCCACCCCTGAGGGGTCTCGTGACCCACCCCTGAGGGGTCACGTGACCCACCCTTGAGGGGTTTCGTGACCCACCCTTGCGAGGTCTCGTGACCCACCCTTGGGAGGTCACCTGTCCCACCCTGGAGGGGTCAGGTGACCCGCCCTTGAGAGGTCACAGCAGTTTCACAGGGTCCCTGCGCACCTGTCCATGGAAACAGAAGCCCTCCCTGCCACTCAGAGGACCGCGCTATTTCCCCTAGGCCACACTGCCCAGCAGCACTCTCAGCCCCGCACAGACAGTGTGCTAAGGACAGATTTGGATACCGGGGGCCTGGGCGGGGGATTTTCCATGGAACTCTCTAAGGGCCCGGTGCCCTGTGTCGCCCCGGAGTGCCCATGCCCTTCCTTGACCCCGCAGGACACTTGCATCCAGCAATAAGCAGCCGTCTGCCTCCACGGGGCTCAAACACCTGGGCCCGGTGTGCGGGCACCTGGCGTACGTGGAGGCAAACACCTGACCCCTCTGGCCCGAACCCACCACTGCGAAGATCCCCCTTTTCTTCCATCCGTAAAGGGGCCCTCCCTGGGGAGTGGAGGAACATGGGGAGGCCCCCAGGAGATGGCTTTTCTCCGAGCCGCGGCTGGCTCCTTTCGGGCCTATACGTGGGCTGCGCATGCGCACTCAGGCTCCCAAGCACACGCCTCCCTCGGCTCACCTGACCCACCCTTTAGAGGTCACAGCAGTTCCACAGGGTCCCTGGGCACCTGTCCGTGGACACAGGAGCCCTCCCTGCCACCTAAAGGACCACGCGATTTCCGCTGGGGAACACTCCCCAGAAGCACTCCCAGCCTCCCACAGACACTGTGCGCAGGATAGACTTGTGGACCAGGGGCCTGGGCGGGGAATTTTCCAGGGAACTCTCTAAAGGCCAGGTGCCCTCTGTCGCCCTGGGAGTGCCCACGCCATCCCTTAACCCTGCAGGACACTATCATCCAGCAATAAGCAGCCCTCTGCCTCCACGGGGCTCAAACACCTGGGCCCGTTGTGCGAGCACCTGGCGTTCGTGCAGGCAAACCCGCAGACCCCTCTGGCCCGAACCCACCACTGCGAAGATCCCACTTTTCTTCCATCCGTAAAGGGGTCCTCCTTGAGGAGTGGAGGAACATGGGGAGGCCCCCAGGAGATGGCTTTTCTCCGAGCCGCGGCTGGCTCCTTTCGGGCCTATACGTGGGCCGCGCGTGCGCACTCAGGCTCCCCACAACAGGCCTCCCTCGGGTCACGGGACCCACACTTGAGGTGTCTCCTGACCCACCCTTGAGGGGTCACGTGACCCACACCTGGGGGGTCTCGTGACACACCCCTGAGGGGTCACGTGACCCACCCCTGGGGGGTCTCGTGACCCACCCCTGAGGGGTCACGTGACCCACCCTTGAGGGGTCACGTGACCCACACCTGGGGGGTCTCGTGACGCACCCCTGAGGGGTCACGGGACCCACCCCTGAGGGGTCTCGTGACCCACCCCTGAGGGGTCACGTGACCCACCCTTGAGGGGTTTCGTGACCCACCCTTGCGGGGTCTCGTGACCCACCCTTGGGAGGTCACCTGTCCCACCCTGGAGGGGTCAGGTGACCCGCCCTTGAGAGGTCACAGCAGTTTCACAGGGTCCCTGCGAACCTGTCCATGGAAACAGAAGCCCTCCCTGCCACTCAGAGGACCGCGCTATTTCCCCTAGGCCACACTGCCCAGCAGCACTCTCAGCCCCGCACAGACAGTGTGCTAAGGACAGACTTGGATACCGGGGGCCTGGGCGGGGGATTTTCCATGGAACTCTCTAAGGGCCCGGTGCCCTGTGTCGCCCCGGAGTGCCCATGCCCTTCCTTGACCCCGCAGGACACTTGCATCCAGCAATAAGCAGCCGTCTGCCTCCACGGGGCTCAAACACCTGGGCCCGGTGTGCGGGCACCTGGCGTACGTGGAGGCAAACCCCTGACCCCTCTGGCCCGAACCCACCACTGCGAAGATCCCCCTTTTCTTCCATCCGTAAAGGGGCCCTCCCTGGGGAGTGGAGGAACATGGGGAGGCCCCCAGGAGATGGCTTTTCTCCGAGCCGCGGCTGGCTCCTTTCGGGCCTATACGTGGGCTGCGCATGCGCACTCATGCTCCCAAGCACACGCCTCCCTCGGCTCACCTGACCCACCCTTTAGAGGTCACAGCAGTTCCACAGGGTCCCTGGGCACCTGTCCGTGGACACAGGAGCCCTCCCTGCCACCTAAAGGACCACGCGATTTCCGCTGGGGAACACTCCCCAGAAGCACTCCCAGCCTCCCACAGACACTGTGCGCAGGATAGACTTGTGGACCAGGGGCCTGGGCGGGGAATTTTCCAGGGAACTCTCTAAAGGCCAGGTGCCCTCTGTCGCCCTGGGAGTGCCCACGCCATCCCTTAACCCTGCAGGACACTATCATCCAGCAATAAGCAGCCCTCTGCCTCCACGGGGCTCAAACACCTGGGCCCGTTGTGCGAGCACCTGGCGTTCGTGCAGGCAAACCCGCAGACCCCTCTGGCCCGAACCCACCACTGCGAAGATCCCACTTTTCTTCCATCCATAAAGGGGTCCTCCTTGAGGAGTGGAGGAACATGGGGAGGCCCCCAGGAGATGGCTTTTCTCCGAGCCGCGGCTGGCTCCTTTCGGGCCTATACGTGGGCCGCGCGTGCGCACTCAGGCTCCCCGCAACAGGCCTCCCTCGGGTCACGGGACCCACCCTTGAGGTGTCTCCTGACCCAGCCTGGAGGGGTCATGTGACCCACACCTGGGGGGTCTCGTGACGCACCCTTGAGGGGTCACGTGACCCACACCTGGGGGGTCTCGTGACGCACCCCTGAGGTGTCACGTGACCCACCCCTGGGGGGTCTCGTGACGCACCCCTGAGGGGTCACGTGACCCACCCCTGAGGGGTCTCGTGACCCACCCCTGAGGGGTCACGTGACCTACCCTTGAGGGGTTTCCTGACCCACCCTTGCGGGGTCTCGTGACCCACCTTGGGAGGTCACCTGTCCCACCCTGGAGGGGTCAGGTGACCCGCCCTTGAGAGGTCACAGCATTTTCACAGGGTCCCTGCGCACCTGTCCATGGAAACAGAAGCCCTCCCTGCCACTCAGAGGACCGCGCTATTTCCCCTAGGCCACACTGCCCAGCAGCACTCTCAGCCCCGCACAGACAGTGTGCTAAGGACAGACTTGGATACCGGGGGCCTGGGCGGGGGATTTTCCATGGAACTCTCTAAGGGCCCGGTGCCCTGTGTCGCCCGGGAGTGCCCATGCCCTTCCTTGACCCCGCAGGACACTTGCATCCAGCAATAAGCAGCCGTCTGCCTCCACGGGGCTCAAACACCTGGGCCCGGTGTGCGGGCACCTGGCGTACGTGGAGGCAAACCCCTGACCCCTCTGGCCCGAACCCACCACTGCGAAGATCCCCCTTTTCTTCCATCCGTAAAGGGGCCCTCCCTGGGGAGTGGAGGAACATGGGGAGGCCCCCAGGAGATGGCTTTTCTCCGAGCCGCGGCTGGCTCCTTTCGGGCCTATACGTGGGCCGCGCATGCGCACTCAGGCTCCCAAGCACACGCCTTCCTCGGCTCACCTGACCCACCCTTTAGAGGTCACAGCAGTTCCACAGGGTCCCTGGGCACCTGTCCGTGGACACAGGAGCCCTCCCTGCCACCTAAAGGACCACGCGATTTCCGCTGGGGAACACTCCCCAGAAGCACTCCCAGCCTCACACAGACACTGTGCGCAGGATAGACTTGTGGACCAGGGGCCTGGGCGGGGAATTTTCCAGGGAACTCTCTAAAGGCCAGGTGCCCTCTGTCGCCCTGGGAGTGCCCACGCCATCCCTTAACCCTGCAGGACACTATCATCCAGCAATAAGCAGCCCTCTGCCTCCACGGGGCTCAAACACCTGGGCCCGTTGTGCGAGCACCTGGCGTTCGTGCAGGCAAACCCGCAGACCCCTCTGGCCCGAACCCACCACTGCGAAGATCCCACTTTTCTTCCATCCATAAAGGGGTCCTCCTTGAGGAGTGGAGGAACATGGGGAGGCCCCCAGGAGATGGCTTTTCTCCGAGCCGCGGCTGGCTCCTTTCGGGCCTATACGTGGGCCGCGCGTGCGCACTCAGGCTCCCCACAACAGGCCTCCCTCGGGTCACGGGACCCACCCTTGAGGTGTCTCCTGACCCAGCCTGGAGGGGTCATGTGACCCACACCTGGGGGGTCTCGTGACGCACCCTTGAGGGGTCACGTGACCCACACCTGGGGGGTCTCGTGACGCACCCCTGAGGTGTCACGTGACCCACCCCTGGGGGGTCTCGTGACGCACCCCTGAGGGGTCACGTGACCCACCCCTGAGGGGTCTCGTGACCCACCCCTGAGGGGTCACGTGACCTACCCTTGAGGGGTTTCCTGACCCACCCTTGCGGGGTCTCGTGACCCACCTTGGGAGGTCACCTGTCCCACCCTGGAGGGGTCAGGTGACCCGCCCTTGAGAGGTCACAGCAGTTTCACAGGGTCCCTGAGCACCTGTCCATGGAAACAGAAGCCCTCCCTGCCACTCAGAGGACCGCGCTATTTCCCCTAGGCCACACTGCCCAGCAGCACTCTCAGCCCCGCACAGACAGTGTGCTAAGGACAGACTTGGATACCGGGGGCCTGGGCGGGGGATTTTCCATGGAACTCTCTAAGGGCCCGGTGCCCTGTGTCGCCCGGGAGTGCCCATGCCCTTCCTTGACCCCGCAGGACACTTGCATCCAGCAATAAGCAGCCGTCTGCCTCCACGGGGCTCAAACACCTGGGCCCGGTGTGCGGGCACCTGGCGTACGTGGAGGCAAACCCCTGACCCCTCTGGCCCGAACCCACCACTGCGAAGATCCCCCTTTTCTTCCATCCGTAAAGGGGCCCTCCCTGGGGAGTGGAGGAACATGGGGAGGCCCCCAGGAGATGGCTTTTCTCCGAGCCGCGGCTGGCTCCTTTCGGGCCTATACGTGGGCCGCGCATGCGCACTCAGGCTCCCAAGCACACGCCTTCCTCGGCTCACCTGACCCACCCTTTAGAGGTCACAGCAGTTCCACAGGGTCCCTGGGCACCTGTCCGTGGACACAGGAGCCCTCCCTGCCACCTAAAGGACCACGCGATTTCCGCTGGGGAACACTCCCCAGAAGCACTCCCAGCCTCACACAGACACTGTGCGCAGGATAGACTTGTGGACCAGGGGCCTGGGCGGGGAATTTTCCAGGGAACTCTCTAAAGGCCAGGTGCCCTCTGTCGCCCTGGGAGTGCCCACGCCATCCCTTAACCCTGCAGGACACTATCATCCAGCAATAAGCAGCCCTCTGCCTCCACGGGGCTCAAACACCTGGGCCCGTTGTGCGAGCACCTGGCGTTCGTGCAGGCAAACCCGCAGACCCCTCTGGCCCGAACCCACCACTGCGAAGATCCCACTTTTCTTCCATCCGTAAAGGGGTCCTCCTTGAGGAGTGGAGGAACATGGGGAGGCCCCCAGGAGATGGCTTTTCTCCAAGCCGCGGCTGGCTCCTTTCGGGCCTATACGTGGGCCGCGCGTGCGCACTCAGGCTCCCCACAACAGGCCTCCCTCGGGTCACGGGACCCACCCTTGAGGTGTCTCCTGACCCAGCCTGGAGGGGTCATGTGACCCACACCTGGGGGGTCTCGTGACGCACCCCTGAGGGGTCACGTGACCCACCCCTGGGGGGTCTCGTGACCCACCACTGAGGGGTCACGTGACCCACCCTTGAGGGGTCAAGTGACCCACACCTGGGGGTTCTCGTGACGCACCTCTGAGGTGTCACGTGACCCACCACTGGGGGGTCTCGTGACCCACCCCCGAGGGGTCACGTGACCCACACCTGCGGGGTCACGTGACCCACACCTGCGGGGTCACGTGACCCACCCCTGGGGGTTCACGTGACGCACCCCTGAGGGGTCACGTGACCCACCCCTGAGGGGTCTCGTGACCCACCCCTGAGGGGTCACGTGACCCACCCTTGAGGGGTTTCGTGACCCACCCTTTTGGGGTCACGTGACCCACCTCTGGGGGGTCTCGTGACCCACCCCTGAGGGGTCACGTGACCCACAACTGCGGGGTCACGTGACCCACCCCTGGGGGGTCTCGTGACGCACCCCTGAGGGGTCACGTGACCCACCCCTGGGGGGTCTCGTGACGCACCCCTGAGGGGTCACGTGATCCACCCTTGAGGGGTTTCGTGACCCACCCTTTTGGGGTCACGTGAACCACCCTTGCGGGGTCTCGTGACACACCCCTGAGGGGTCACGTGACCCACCCCTGGGGGGTCTCGTGACCCACCCCTGAGGGGTCACGTGACCCACCCTTGAGGGGTCACGTGACCCACACCTGGGGGGTCTCGTGACGCACCCCTGAGGTGTCACGTGACCCACCCCTGGGGGGTCTCGTGACGCACCCCTGAGGGGTCACGTGACCCACCCCTGAGGGGTCTCGTGACCCACCCTTGAGGGGTTTCGTGACCCACCCTTGCGGGGTCTCGTGACCCACCCTTGGGAGGTCACCTGTCCCACCCTGGAGGGGTCAGGTGACCCGCCCTTGAGAGGTCACAGCAGTTTCACAGGGTCCCTGCGAACCTGTCCATGGAAACAGAAGCCCTCCCTGCCACTCAGAGGACCGCGCTATTTCCCCTAGGCCACACTGCCCAGCAGCACTCTCAGCCCCGCACAGACAGTGTGCTAAGGACAGACTTGGATACCGGGGGCCTGGGCGGGGGATTTTCCATGGAACTCTCTAAGGGCCCGGTGCCCTGTGTCGCCCCGGAGTGCCCATGCCCTTCCTTGACCCCGCAGGACACTTGCATCCAGCAATAAGCAGCCGTCTGCCTCCACGGGGCTCAAACACCTGGGCCCGGTGTGCGGGCACCTGGCGTACGTGGAGGCAAACCCCTGACCCCTCTGGCCCGAACCCACCACTGCGAAGATCCCCCTTTTCTTCCATCCGTAAAGGGGCCCTCCCTGGGGAGTGGAGGAACATGGGGAGGCCCCCAGGAGATGGCTTTTCTCCGAGCCGCGGCTGGCTCCTTTCGGGCCTATACGTGGGCTGCGCATGCGCACTCATGCTCCCAAGCACACGCCTCCCTCGGCTCACCTGACCCACCCTTTAGAGGTCACAGCAGTTCCACAGGGTCCCTGGGCACCTGTCCGTGGACACAGGAGCCCTCCCTGCCACCTAAAGGACCACGCGATTTCCGCTGGGGAACACTCCCCAGAAGCACTCCCAGCCTCCCACAGACACTGTGCGCAGGATAGACTTGTGGACCAGGGGCCTGGGCGGGGAATTTTCCAGGGAACTCTCTAAAGGCCAGGTGCCCTCTGTCGCCCTGGGAGTGCCCACGCCATCCCTTAACCCTGCAGGACACTATCATCCAGCAATAAGCAGCCCTCTGCCTCCACGGGGCTCAAACACCTGGGCCCGTTGTGCGAGCACCTGGCGTTCGTGCAGGCAGACCCGCAGACCCCTCTGGCCCGAACCCACCACTGCGAAGATCCCACTTTTCTTCCATCCATAAAGGGGTCCTCCTTGAGGAGTGGAGGAACATGGGGAGGCCCCCAGGAGATGGCTTTTCTCCGAGCCGCGGCTGGCTCCTTTCGGGCCTATACGTGGGCCGCGCGTGCGCACTCAGGCTCCCCACAACAGGCCTCCCTCGGGTCACGGGACCCACCCTTGAGGTGTCTCCTGACCCAGCCTGGAGGGGTCATGTGACCCACACCTGGGGGGTCTCGTGACGCACCCTTGAGGGGTCACGTGACCCACACCTGGGGGGTCTCGTGACGCACCCCTGAGGTGTCACGTGACCCACCCCTGGGGGGTCTCGTGACGCACCCCTGAGGGGTCACGTGACCCACCCCTGAGGGGTCTCGTGACCCACCCCTGAGGGGTCACGTGACCTACCCTTGAGGGGTTTCCTGACCCACCCTTGCGGGGTCTCGTGACCCACCTTGGGAGGTCACCTGTCCCACCCTGGAGGGGTCAGGTGACCCGCCCTTGAGAGGTCACAGCATTTTCACAGGGTCCCTGCGCACCTGTCCATGGAAACAGAAGCCCTCCCTGCCACTCAGAGGACCGCGCTATTTCCCCTAGGCCACACTGCCCAGCAGCACTCTCAGCCCCGCACAGACAGTGTGCTAAGGACAGACTTGGATACCGGGGGCCTGGGCGGGGGATTTTCCATGGAACTCTCTAAGGGCCCGGTGCCCTGTGTCGCCCGGGAGTGCCCATGCCCTTCCTTGACCCCGCAGGACACTTGCATCCAGCAATAAGCAGCCGTCTGCCTCCACGGGGCTCAAACACCTGGGCCCGGTGTGCGGGCACCTGGCGTACGTGGAGGCAAACCCCTGACCCCTCTGGCCCGAACCCACCACTGCGAAGATCCCCCTTTTCTTCCATCCGTAAAGGGGCCCTCCCTGGGGAGTGGAGGAACATGGGGAGGCCCCCAGGAGATGGCTTTTCTCCGAGCCGCGGCTGGCTCCTTTCGGGCCTATACGTGGGCCGCGCATGCGCACTCAGGCTCCCAAGCACACGCCTTCCTCGGCTCACCTGACCCACCCTTTAGAGGTCACAGCAGTTCCACAGGGTCCCTGGGCACCTGTCCGTGGACACAGGAGCCCTCCCTGCCACCTAAAGGACCACGCGATTTCCGCTGGGGAACACTCCCCAGAAGCACTCCCAGCCTCACACAGACACTGTGCGCAGGATAGACTTGTGGACCAGGGGCCTGGGCGGGGAATTTTCCAGGGAACTCTCTAAAGGCCAGGTGCCCTCTGTCGCCCTGGGAGTGCCCACGCCATCCCTTAACCCTGCAGGACACTATCATCCAGCAATAAGCAGCCCTCTGCCTCCACGGGGCTCAAACACCTGGGCCCGTTGTGCGAGCACCTGGCGTTCGTGCAGGCAAACCCGCAGACCCCTCTGGCCCGAACCCACCACTGCGAAGATCCCACTTTTCTTCCATCCATAAAGGGGTCCTCCTTGAGGAGTGGAGGAACATGGGGAGGCCCCCAGGAGATGGCTTTTCTCCGAGCCGCGGCTGGCTCCTTTCGGGCCTATACGTGGGCCGCGCGTGCGCACTCAGGCTCCCCACAACAGGCCTCCCTCGGGTCACGGGACCCACCCTTGAGGTGTCTCCTGACCCAGCCTGGAGGGGTCATGTGACCCACACCTGGGGGGTCTCGTGACGCACCCTTGAGGGGTCACGTGACCCACACCTGGGGGGTCTCGTGACGCACCCCTGAGGTGTCACGTGACCCACCCCTGGGGGGTCTCGTGACGCACCCCTGAGGGGTCACGTGACCCACCCCTGAGGGGTCTCGTGACCCACCCCTGAGGGGTCACGTGACCTACCCTTGAGGGGTTTCCTGACCCACCCTTGCGGGGTCTCGTGACCCACCTTGGGAGGTCACCTGTCCCACCCTGGAGGGGTCAGGTGACCCGCCCTTGAGAGGTCACAGCAGTTTCACAGGGTCCCTGAGCACCTGTCCATGGAAACAGAAGCCCTCCCTGCCACTCAGAGGACCGCGCTATTTCCCCTAGGCCACACTGCCCAGCAGCACTCTCAGCCCCGCACAGACAGTGTGCTAAGGACAGACTTGGATACCGGGGGCCTGGGCGGGGGATTTTCCATGGAACTCTCTAAGGGCCCGGTGCCCTGTGTCGCCCGGGAGTGCCCATGCCCTTCCTTGACCCCGCAGGACACTTGCATCCAGCAATAAGCAGCCGTCTGCCTCCACGGGGCTCAAACACCTGGGCCCGGTGTGCGGGCACCTGGCGTACGTGGAGGCAAACCCCTGACCCCTCTGGCCCGAACCCACCACTGCGAAGATCCCCCTTTTCTTCCATCCGTAAAGGGGCCCTCCCTGGGGAGTGGAGGAACATGGGGAGGCCCCCAGGAGATGGCTTTTCTCCGAGCCGCGGCTGGCTCCTTTCGGGCCTATACGTGGGCCGCGCATGCGCACTCAGGCTCCCAAGCACACGCCTTCCTCGGCTCACCTGACCCACCCTTTAGAGGTCACAGCAGTTCCACAGGGTCCCTGGGCACCTGTCCGTGGACACAGGAGCCCTCCCTGCCACCTAAAGGACCACGCGATTTCCGCTGGGGAACACTCCCCAGAAGCACTCCCAGCCTCACACAGACACTGTGCGCAGGATAGACTTGTGGACCAGGGGCCTGGGCGGGGAATTTTCCAGGGAACTCTCTAAAGGCCAGGTGCCCTCTGTCGCCCTGGGAGTGCCCACGCCATCCCTTAACCCTGCAGGACACTATCATCCAGCAATAAGCAGCCCTCTGCCTCCACGGGGCTCAAACACCTGGGCCCGTTGTGCGAGCACCTGGCGTTCGTGCAGGCAAACCCGCAGACCCCTCTGGCCCGAACCCACCACTGCGAAGATCCCACTTTTCTTCCATCCGTAAAGGGGTCCTCCTTGAGGAGTGGAGGAACATGGGGAGGCCCCCAGGAGATGGCTTTTCTCCAAGCCGCGGCTGGCTCCTTTCGGGCCTATACGTGGGCCGCGCGTGCGCACTCAGGCTCCCCACAACAGGCCTCCCTCGGGTCACGGGACCCACCCTTGAGGTGTCTCCTGACCCAGCCTGGAGGGGTCATGTGACCCACACCTGGGGGGTCTCGTGACGCACCCCTGAGGGGTCACGTGACCCACCCCTGGGGGGTCTCGTGACCCACCACTGAGGGGTCACGTGACCCACCCTTGAGGGGTCAAGTGACCCACACCTGGGGGTTCTCGTGACGCACCTCTGAGGTGTCACGTGACCCACCACTGGGGGGTCTCGTGACCCACCCCCGAGGGGTCACGTGACCCACACCTGCGGGGTCACGTGACCCACACCTGCGGGGTCACGTGACCCACCCCTGGGGGTTCACGTGACGCACCCCTGAGGGGTCACGTGACCCACCCCTGAGGGGTCTCGTGACCCACCCCTGAGGGGTCACGTGACCCACCCTTGAGGGGTTTCGTGACCCACCCTTTTGGGGTCACGTGACCCACCTCTGGGGGGTCTCGTGACCCACCCCTGAGGGGTCACGTGACCCACAACTGCGGGGTCACGTGACCCACCCCTGGGGGGTCTCGTGACGCACCCCTGAGGGGTCACGTGACCCACCCCTGGGGGGTCTCGTGACGCACCCCTGAGGGGTCACGTGATCCACCCTTGAGGGGTTTCGTGACCCACCCTTTTGGGGTCACGTGAACCACCCTTGCGGGGTCTCGTGACACACCCCTGAGGGGTCACGTGACCCACCCCTGGGGGGTCTCGTGACCCACCCCTGAGGGGTCACGTGACCCACCCTTGAGGGGTCACGTGACCCACACCTGGGGGGTCTCGTGACGCACCCCTGAGGTGTCACGTGACCCACCCCTGGGGGGTCTCGTGACGCACCCCTGAGGGGTCACGTGACCCACCCCTGAGGGGTCTCGTGACCCACCCTTGAGGGGTTTCGTGACCCACCCTTGCGGGGTCTCGTGACCCACCCTTGGGAGGTCACCTGTCCCACCCTGGAGGGGTCAGGTGACCCGCCCTTGAGAGGTCACAGCAGTTTCACAGGGTCCCTGCGAACCTGTCCATGGAAACAGAAGCCCTCCCTGCCACTCAGAGGACCGCGCTATTTCCCCTAGGCCACACTGCCCAGCAGCACTCTCAGCCCCGCACAGACAGTGTGCTAAGGACAGACTTGGATACCGGGGGCCTGGGCGGGGGATTTTCCATGGAACTCTCTAAGGGCCCGGTGCCCTGTGTCGCCCCGGAGTGCCCATGCCCTTCCTTGACCCCGCAGGACACTTGCATCCAGCAATAAGCAGCCGTCTGCCTCCACGGGGCTCAAACACCTGGGCCCGGTGTGCGGGCACCTGGCGTACGTGGAGGCAAACCCCTGACCCCTCTGGCCCGAACCCACCACTGCGAAGATCCCCCTTTTCTTCCATCCGTAAAGGGGCCCTCCCTGGGGAGTGGAGGAACATGGTGAGGCCCCCAGGAGATGGCTTTTCTCCGAGCCGCGGCTGGCTCCTTTCGGGCCTATACGTGGGCCGCGCGTGCGCACTCAGGCTCCCCACAACAGGCCTCCCTCGGGTCACGGGACCCACACTTGAGGTGTCTCCTGACCCACCCTTGAGGGGTCACGTGACCCACACCTGGGGGGTCTCGTGACACACCCCTGAGGGGTCACGTGACCCACCCCTGGGGGGTCTCGTGACCCACCCCTGAGGGGTCACGTGACCCACCCTTGAGGGGTCACGTGACCCACACCTGGGGGGTCTCGTGACGCACCCCTGAGGGGTCACGGGACCCACCCCTGAGGGGTCTCGTGACCCACCCCTGAGGGGTCACGTGACCCACCCTTGAGGGGTTTCGTGACCCACCCTTGCGGGGTCTCGTGACCCACCCTTGGGAGGTCACCTGTCCCACCCTGGAGGGGTCAGGTGACCCGCCCTTGAGAGGTCACAGCAGTTTCACAGGGTCCCTGCGAACCTGTCCATGGAAACAGAAGCCCTCCCTGCCACTCAGAGGACCGCGCTATTTCCCCTAGGCCACACTGCCCAGCAGCACTCTCAGCCCCGCACAGACAGTGTGCTAAGGACAGACTTGGATACCGGGGGCCTGGGCGGGGGATTTTCCATGGAACTCTCTAAGGGCCCGGTGCCCTGTGTCGCCCCGGAGTGCCCATGCCCTTCCTTGACCCCGCAGGACACTTGCATCCAGCAATAAGCAGCCGTCTGCCTCCACGGGGCTCAAACACCTGGGCCCGGTGTGCGGGCACCTGGCGTACGTGGAGGCAAACCCCTGACCCCTCTGGCCCGAACCCACCACTGCGAAGATCCCCCTTTTCTTCCATCCGTAAAGGGGCCCTCCCTGGGGAGTGGAGGAACATGGGGAGGCCCCCAGGAGATGGCTTTTCTCCGAGCCGCGGCTGGCTCCTTTCGGGCCTATACGTGGGCTGCGCATGCACACTCATGCTCCCAAGCACACGCCTCCCTCGGCTCACCTGACCCACCCTTTAGAGGTCACAGCAGTTCCACAGGGTCCCTGGGCACCTGTCCGTGGACACAGGAGCCCTCCCTGCCACCTAAAGGACCACGCGATTTCCGCTGGGGAACACTCCCCAGAAGCACTCCCAGCCTCCCACAGACACTGTGCGCAGGATAGACTTGTGGACCAGGGGCCTGGGCGGGGAATTTTCCAGGGAACTCTCTAAAGGCCAGGTGCCCTCTGTCGCCCTGGGAGTGCCCACGCCATCCCTTAACCCTGCAGGACACTATCATCCAGCAATAAGCAGCCCTCTGCCTCCACGGGGCTCAAACACCTGGGCCCGTTGTGCGAGCACCTGGCGTTCGTGCAGGCAAACCCGCAGACCCCTCTGGCCCGAACCCACCACTGCGAAGATCCCACTTTTCTTCCATCCATAAAGGGGTCCTCCTTGAGGAGTGGAGGAACATGGGGAGGCCCCCAGGAGATGGCTTTTCTCCGAGCCGCGGCTGGCTCCTTTCGGGCCTATACGTGGGCCGCGCGTGCGCACTCAGGCTCCCCACAACAGGCCTCCCTCGGGTCACGGGACCCACCCTTGAGGTGTCTCCTGACCCAGCCTGGAGGGGTCATGTGACCCACACCTGGGGGGTCTCGTGACGCACCCTTGAGGGGTCACGTGACCCACACCTGGGGGGTCTCGTGACGCACCCCTGAGGTGTCACGTGACCCACCCCTGGGGGGTCTCGTGACGCACCCCTGAGGGGTCACGTGACCCACCCCTGAGGGGTCTCGTGACCCACCCCTGAGGGGTCACGTGACCTACCCTTGAGGGGTTTCCTGACCCACCCTTGCGGGGTCTCGTGACCCACCTTGGGAGGTCACCTGTCCCACCCTGGAGGGGTCAGGTGACCCGCCCTTGAGAGGTCACAGCAGTTTCACAGGGTCCCTGCGCACCTGTCCATGGAAACAGAAGCCCTCCCTGCCACTCAGAGGACCGCGCTATTTCCCCTAGGCCACACTGCCCAGCAGCACTCTCAGCCCCGCACAGACAGTGTGCTAAGGACAGACTTGGATACCGGGGGCCTGGGCGGGGGATTTTCCATGGAACTCTCTAAGGGCCCGGTGCCCTGTGTCGCCCGGGAGTGCCCATGCCCTTCCTTGACCCCGCAGGACACTTGCATCCAGCAATAAGCAGCCGTCTGCCTCCACGGGGCTCAAACACCTGGGCCCGGTGTGCGGGCACCTGGCGTACGTGGAGGCAAACCCCTGACCCCTCTGGCCCGAACCCACCACTGCGAAGATCCCCCTTTTCTTCCATCCGTAAAGGGGCCCTCCCTGGGGAGTGGAGGAACATGGGGAGGCCCCCAGGAGATGGCTTTTCTCCGAGCCGCGGCTGGCTCCTTTCGGGCCTATACGTGGGCCGCGCATGCGCACTCAGGCTCCCAAGCACACGCCTTCCTCGGCTCACCTGACCCACCCTTTAGAGGTCACAGCAGTTCCACAGGGTCCCTGGGCACCTGTCCGTGGACACAGGAGCCCTCCCTGCCACCTAAAGGACCACGCGATTTCCGCTGGGGAACACTCCCCAGAAGCACTCCCAGCCTCACACAGACACTGTGCGCAGGATAGACTTGTGGACCAGGGGCCTGGGCGGGGAATTTTCCAGGGAACTCTCTAAAGGCCAGGTGCCCTCTGTCGCCCTGGGAGTGCCCACGCCATCCCTTAACCCTGCAGGACACTATCATCCAGCAATAAGCAGCCCTCTGCCTCCACGGGGCTCAAACACCTGGGCCCGTTGTGCGAGCACCTGGCGTTCGTGCAGGCAAACCCGCAGACCCCTCTGGCCCGAACCCACCACTGCGAAGATCCCACTTTTCTTCCATCCGTAAAGGGGTCCTCCTTGAGGAGTGGAGGAACATGGGGAGGCCCCCAGGAGATGGCTTTTCTCCAAGCCGCGGCTGGCTCCTTTCGGGCCTATACGTGGGCCGCGCGTGCGCACTCAGGCTCCCCACAACAGGCCTCCCTCGGGTCACGGGACCCACCCTTGAGGTGTCTCCTGACCCAGCCTGGAGGGGTCATGTGACCCACACCTGGGGGGTCTCGTGACGCACCCCTGAGGGGTCACGTGACCCACCCCTGGGGGGTCTCGTGACCCACCACTGAGGGGTCACGTGACCCACCCTTGAGGGGTCAAGTGACCCACACCTGGGGGTTCTCGTGACGCACCTCTGAGGTGTCACGTGACCCACCACTGGGGGGTCTCGTGACCCACCCCCGAGGGGTCACGTGACCCACACCTGCGGGGTCACGTGACCCACACCTGCGGGGTCACGTGACCCACCCCTGGGGGTTCACGTGACGCACCCCTGAGGGGTCCCGTGACCCACCCCTGAGGGGTCTCGTGACCCACCCCTGAGGGGTCACGTGACCCACCCTTGAGGGGTTTCGTGACCCACCCTTTTGGGGTCACGTGACCCACCTCTGGGGGGTCTCGTGACCCACCCCTGAGGGGTCACGTGACCCACAACTGCGGGGTCACGTGACCCACCCCTGGGGGGTCTCGTGACGCACCCCTGAGGGGTCACGTGACCCACCCCTGGGGGGTCTCGTGACGCACCCCTGAGGGGTCACGTGATCCACCCTTGAGGGGTTTCGTGACCCACCCTTTTGGGGTCACGTGAACCACCCTTGCGGGGTCTCGTGACACACCCCTGAGGGGTCACGTGACCCACCCCTGGGGGGTCTCGTGACCCACCCCTGAGGGGTCACGTGACCCACCCTTGAGGGGTCACGTGACCCACACCTGGGGGGTCTCGTGACGCACCCCTGAGGTGTCACGTGACCCACCCCTGGGGGGTCTCGTGACGCACCCCTGAGGGGTCACGTGACCCACCCCTGAGGGGTCTCGTGACCCACCCTTGAGGGGTTTCGTGACCCACCCTTGCGGGGTCTCGTGACCCACCCTTGGGAGGTCACCTGTCCCACCCTGGAGGGGTCAGGTGACCCGCCCTTGAGAGGTCACAGCAGTTTCACAGGGTCCCTGCGAACCTGTCCATGGAAACAGAAGCCCTCCCTGCCACTCACAGGACCGCGCTATTTCCCCTAGGCCACACTGCCCAGCAGCACTCTCAGCCCCGCACAGACAGTGTGCTAAGGACAGACTTGGATACCGGGGGCCTGGGCGGGGGATTTTCCATGGAACTCTCTAAGGGCCCGGTGCCCTGTGTCGCCCCGGAGTGCCCATGCCCTTCCTTGACCCCGCAGGACACTTGCATCCAGCAATAAGCAGCCGTCTGCCTCCACGGGGCTCAAACACCTGGGCCCGGTGTGCGGGCACCTGGCGTACGTGGAGGCAAACCCCTGACCCCTCTGGCCCGAACCCACCACTGCGAAGATCCCCCTTTTCTTCCATCCGTAAAGGGGCCCTCCCTGGGGAGTGGAGGAACATGGTGAGGCCCCCAGGAGATGGCTTTTCTCCGAGCCGCGGCTGGCTCCTTTCGGGCCTATACGTGGGCCGCGCATGCGCACTCAGGCTCCCAAGCACACGCCTCCCTCGGCTCACCTGACCCACCCTTTAGAGGTCACAGCAGTTCCACAGGGTCCCTGGGCACCTGTCCGTGGACACAGGAGCCCTCCCTGCCACCTAAAGGACCACGCGATTTCCGCTGGGGAACACTCCCCAGAAGCACTCCCAGCCTCACACAGACACTGTGCGCAGGATAGACTTGTGGACCAGGGGCCTGGGCGGGGAATTTTCCAGGGAACTCTCTAAAGGCCAGGTGCCCTCTGTCGCCCTGGGAGTGCCCACGCCATCCCTTAACCCTGCAGGACACTATCATCCAGCAATAAGCAGCCCTCTGCCTCCACGGGGCTCAAACACCTGGGCCCGTTGTGCGAGCACCTGGCGTTCGTGCAGGCAAACCCGCAGACCCCTCTGGCCCGAACCCACCACTGCGAAGATCCCACTTTTCTTCCATCCGTAAAGGGGTCCTCCTTGAGGAGTGGAGGAACATGGGGAGGCCCCCAGGAGATGGCTTTTCTCCGAGCCGCGGCTGGCTCCTTTCGGGCCTATACGTGGGCCGCGCGTGCGCACTCAGGCTCCCCACAACAGGCCTCCCACGGGTCACGGGACCCACCCTTGAGGTGTCTCCTGACCCACCCTTGAGGGGTCACGTGACCCACACCTGGGGGGTCTCGTGACACACCCCTGAGGGGTCACGTGACCCACCCCTGGGGGGTCTCGTGACCCACCCCTGAGGGGTCACGTGACCCACCCTTGAGGGGTCACGTGACCCACACCTGGGGGGTCTCGTGACGCACCCCTGAGGTGTCACGTGACCCACCCCTGGGGGGTCTCGTGACGCACCCCTGAGGGGTCACGTGACCCACCCCTGAGGGGTCTCGTGACCCACCCCTGAGGGGTCACGTGACCCACCCTTGAGGGGTTTCGTGACCCACCCTTGCGGGGTCTCGTGACCCACCCTTGGGAGGTCACCTGTCCCACCCTGGAGGGGTCAGGTGACCCGCCCTTGAGAGGTCACAGCAGTTTCACAGGGTCCCTGCGAACCTGTCCATGGAAACAGAAGCCCTCCCTGCCACTCAGAGGACCGCGCTATTTCCCCTAGGCCACACTGCCCAGCAGCACTCTCAGCCCCGCACAGACAGTTTGCTAAGGACAGACTTGGATACCGGGGGCCTGGGCGGGGGATTTTCCATGGAACTCTCTAAGGGCCCGGTGCCCTGTGTCGCCCCGGAGTGCCCATGCCCTTCCTTGACCCCGCAGGACACTTGCATCCAGCAATAAGCAGCCGTCTGCCTCCACGGGGCTCAAACACCTGGGCCCGGTGTGCGGGCACCTGGCGTACGTGGAGGCAAACCCCTGACCCCTCTGGCCCGAACCCACCACTGCGAAGATCCCCCTTTTCTTCCATCCGTAAAGGGGCCCTCCCTGGGGAGTGGAGGAACATGGGGAGGCCCCCAGGAGATGGCTTTTCTCCGAGCCGCGGCTGGCTCCTTTCGGGCCTATACGTGGGCTGCGCATGCGCACTCAGGCTCCCAAGCACACGCCTCCCTCGGCTCACCTGACCCACCCTTTAGAGGTCACAGCAGTTCCACAGGGTCCCTGGGCACCTGTCCGTGGACACAGGAGCCCTCCCTGCCACCTAAAGGACCACGCGATTTCCGCTGGGGAACACTCCCCAGAAGCACTCCCAGCCTCACACAGACACTGTGCGCAGGATAGACTTGTGGACCAGGGGCCTGGGCGGGGAATTTTCCAGGGAACTCTCTAAAGGCCAGGTGCCCTCTGTCGCCCTGGGAGTGCCCACGCCATCCCTTAACCCTGCAGGACACTATCATCCAGCAATAAGCAGCCCTCTGCCTCCACGGGGCTCAAACACCTGGGCCCGTTGTGCGAGCACCTGGCGTTCGTGCAGGCAAACCCGCAGACCCCTCTGGCCCGAACCCACCACTGCGAAGATCCCACTTTTCTTCCATCCGTAAAGGGGTCCTCCTTGAGGAGTGGAGGAACATGGGGAGGCCCCCAGGAGATGGCTTTTCTCCGAGCCGCGGCTGGCTCCTTTCGGGCCTATACGTGGGCCGCGCGTGCGCACTCAGGCTCCCCACAACAGGCCTCCCTCGGGTCACGGGACCCACCCTTGAGGTGTCTCCTGACCCACCCTTGAGGGGTCACGTGACCCACACCTGGGGGGTCTCGTGACACACCCCTGAGGGGTCACGTGACCCACCCCTGGGGGGTCTCGTGACCCACCCCTGAGGGGTCACGTGACCCACCCTTGAGGGGTCACGTGACCCACACCTGGGGGGTCTCGTGACGCACCCCTGAGGTGTCACGTGACCCACCCCTGGGGGGTCTCGTGACGCACCCCTGAGGGGTCACGTGACCCACCCCTGAGGGGTCTCGTGACCCACCCTTGAGGGGTTTCGTGACCCACCCTTGCGGGGTCTCGTGACCCACCCTTGGGAGGTCACCTGTCCCACCCTGGAGGGGTCAGGTGACCCGCCCTTGAGAGGTCACAGCAGTTTCACAGGGTCCCTGCGCACCTGTCCATGGAAACAGAAGCCCTCCCTGCCACTCAGAGGACCGCGCTATTTCCCCTAGGCCACACTGCCCAGCAGCACTCTCAGCCCCGCACAGACAGTGTGCTAAGGACAGACTTGGATACCGGGGGCCTGGGCGGGGGATTTTCCATGGAACTCTCTAAGGGCCCGGTGCCCTGTGTCGCCCCGGAGTGCCCATGCCCTTCCTTGACCCCGCAGGACACTTGCATCCAGCAATAAGCAGCCGTCTGCCTCCACGGGGCTCAAACACCTGGGCCCGGTGTGCGGGCACCTGGCGTACGTGGAGGCAAACCCCTGACCCCTCTGGCCCGAACCCACCACTGCGAAGATCCCCCTTTTCTTCCATCCGTAAAGGGGCCCTCCCTGGGGAGTGGAGGAACATGGGGAGGCCCCCAGGAGATGGCTTTTCTCCGAGCCGCGGCTGGCTCCTTTCGGGCCTATACGTGGGCTGCGCATGCGCACTCAGGCTCCCAAGCACACGCCTCCCTCGGCTCACCTGACCCACCCTTTAGAGGTCACAGCAGTTCCACAGGGTCCCTGGGCACCTGTCCGTGGACACAGGAGCCCTCCCTGCCACCTAAAGGACCACGCGATTTCCGCTGGGGAACACTCCCCAGAAGCACTCCCAGCCTCCCACAGACACTGTGCGCAGGATAGACTTGTGGACCAGGGGCCTGGGCGGGGAATTTTCCAGGGAACTCTCTAAAGGCCAGGTGCCCTCTGTCGCCCTGGGAGTGCCCACGCCATCCCTTAACCCTGCAGGACACTATCATCCAGCAATAAGCAGCCCTCTGCCTCCACGGGGCTCAAACACCTGGGCCCGTTGTGCGAGCACCTGGCGTTCGTGCAGGCAAACCCGCAGACCCCTCTGGCCCGAACCCACCACTGCGAAGATCCCACTTTTCTTCCATCCGTAAAGGGGTCCTCCTTGAGGAGTGGAGGAACATGGGGAGGCCCCCAGGAGATGGCTTTTCTCCGAGCCGCGGCTGGCTCCTTTCGGGCCTATACGTGGGCCGCGCGTGCGCACTCAGGCTCCCCACAACAGGCCTCCCTCGGGTCACGGGACCCACCCTTGAGGTGTCTCCTGACCCAGCCTGGAGGGGTCATGTGACCCACACCTGGGGGGTCTCGTGACGCACCCTTGAGGGGTCACGTGACCCACACCTGGGGGGTCTCGTGACGCACCCCTGAGGTGTCACGTGACCCACCCCTGGGGGGTCTCGTGACGCACCCCTGAGGGGTCACGTGACCCACCCCTGAGGGGTCTCGTGACCCACCCCTGAGGGGTCACGTGACCTACCCTTGAGGGGTTTCCTGACCCACCCTTGCGGGGTCTCGTGACCCACCTTGGGAGGTCACCTGTCCCACCCTGGAGGGGTCAGGTGACCCGCCCTTGAGAGGTCACAGCAGTTTCACAGGGTCCCTGCGCACCTGTCCATGGAAACAGAAGCCCTCCCTGCCACTCAGAGGACCGCGCTATTTCCCCTAGGCCACACTGCCCAGCAGCACTCTCAGCCCCGCACAGACAGTGTGCTAAGGACAGACTTGGATACCGGGGGCCTGGGCGGGGGATTTTCCATGGAACTCTCTAAGGGCCCGGTGCCCTGTGTCGCCCGGGAGTGCCCATGCCCTTCCTTGACCCCGCAGGACACTTGCATCCAGCAATAAGCAGCCGTCTGCCTCCACGGGGCTCAAACACCTGGGCCCGGTGTGCGGGCACCTGGCGTACGTGGAGGCAAACCCCTGACCCCTCTGGCCCGAACCCACCACTGCGAAGATCCCCCTTTTCTTCCATCCGTAAAGGGGCCCTCCCTGGGGAGTGGAGGAACATGGGGAGGCCCCCAGGAGATGGCTTTTCTCCGAGCCGCGGCTGGCTCCTTTCGGGCCTATACGTGGGCCGCGCATGCGCACTCAGGCTCCCAAGCACACGCCTTCCTCGGCTCACCTGACCCACCCTTTAGAGGTCACAGCAGTTCCACAGGGTCCCTGGGCACCTGTCCGTGGACACAGGAGCCCTCCCTGCCACCTAAAGGACCACGCGATTTCCGCTGGGGAACACTCCCCAGAAGCACTCCCAGCCTCACACAGACACTGTGCGCAGGATAGACTTGTGGACCAGGGGCCTGGGCGGGGAATTTTCCAGGGAACTCTCTAAAGGCCAGGTGCCCTCTGTCGCCCTGGGAGTGCCCACGCCATCCCTTAACCCTGCAGGACACTATCATCCAGCAATAAGCAGCCCTCTGCCTCCACGGGGCTCAAACACCTGGGCCCGTTGTGCGAGCACCTGGCGTTCGTGCAGGCAAACCCGCAGACCCCTCTGGCCCGAACCCACCACTGCGAAGATCCCACTTTTCTTCCATCCGTAAAGGGGTCCTCCTTGAGGAGTGGAGGAACATGGGGAGGCCCCCAGGAGATGGCTTTTCTCCAAGCCGCGGCTGGCTCCTTTCGGGCCTATACGTGGGCCGCGCGTGCGCACTCAGGCTCCCCACAACAGGCCTCCCTCGGGTCACGGGACCCACCCTTGAGGTGTCTCCTGACCCAGCCTGGAGGGGTCATGTGACCCACACCTGGGGGGTCTCGTGACGCACCCCTGAGGGGTCACGTGACCCACCCCTGGGGGGTCTCGTGACCCACCACTGAGGGGTCACGTGACCCACCCTTGAGGGGTCAAGTGACCCACACCTGGGGGTTCTCGTGACGCACCTCTGAGGTGTCACGTGACCCACCACTGGGGGGTCTCGTGACCCACCCCCGAGGGGTCACGTGACCCACACCTGCGGGGTCACGTGACCCACACCTGCGGGGTCACGTGACCCACCCCTGGGGGTTCACGTGACGCACCCCTGAGGGGTCCCGTGACCCACCCCTGAGGGGTCTCGTGACCCACCCCTGAGGGGTCACGTGACCCACCCTTGAGGGGTTTCGTGACCCACCCTTTTGGGGTCACGTGACCCACCTCTGGGGGGTCTCGTGACCCACCCCTGAGGGGTCACGTGACCCACAACTGCGGGGTCACGTGACCCACCCCTGGGGGGTCTCGTGACGCACCCCTGAGGGGTCACGTGACCCACCCCTGGGGGGTCTCGTGACGCACCCCTGAGGGGTCACGTGATCCACCCTTGAGGGGTTTCGTGACCCACCCTTTTGGGGTCACGTGAACCACCCTTGCGGGGTCTCGTGACACACCCCTGAGGGGTCACGTGACCCACCCCTGGGGGGTCTCGTGACCCACCCCTGAGGGGTCACGTGACCCACCCTTGAGGGGTCACGTGACCCACACCTGGGGGGTCTCGTGACGCACCCCTGAGGTGTCACGTGACCCACCCCTGGGGGGTCTCGTGACGCACCCCTGAGGGGTCACGTGACCCACCCCTGAGGGGTCTCCTGACCCACCCTTGAGGGGTTTCGTGACCCACCCTTGCGGGGTCTCGTGACCCACCCTTGGGAGGTCACCTGTCCCACCCTGGAGGGGTCAGGTGACCCGCCCTTGAGAGGTCACAGCAGTTTCACAGGGTCCCTGCGAACCTGTCCATGGAAACAGAAGCCCTCCCTGCCACTCACAGGACCGCGCTATTTCCCCTAGGCCACACTGCCCAGCAGCACTCTCAGCCCCGCACAGACAGTGTGCTAAGGACAGACTTGGATACCGGGGGCCTGGGCGGGGGATTTTCCATGGAACTCTCTAAGGGCCCGGTGCCCTGTGTCGCCCCGGAGTGCCCATGCCCTTCCTTGACCCCGCAGGACACTTGCATCCAGCAATAAGCAGCCGTCTGCCTCCACGGGGCTCAAACACCTGGGCCCGGTGTGCGGGCACCTGGCGTACGTGGAGGCAAACCCCTGACCCCTCTGGCCCGAACCCACCACTGCGAAGATCCCCCTTTTCTTCCATCCGTAAAGGGGCCCTCCCTGGGGAGTGGAGGAACATGGGGAGGCCCCCAGGAGATGGCTTTTCTCCGAGCCGCGGCTGGCTCCTTTCGGGCCTATACGTGGGCCGCGCATGCGCACTCAGGCTCCCAAGCACACGCCTCCCTCGGCTCACCTGACCCACCCTTTAGAGGTCACAGCAGTTCCACAGGGTCCCTGGGCACCTGTCCGTGGACACAGGAGCCCTCCCTGCCACCTAAAGGACCACGCGATTTCCGCTGGGGAACACTCCCCAGAAGCACTCCCAGCCTCACACAGACACTGTGCGCAGGATAGACTTGTGGACCAGGGGCCTGGGCGGGGAATTTTCCAGGGAACTCTCTAAAGGCCAGGTGCCCTCTGTCGCCCTGGGAGTGCCCACGCCATCCCTTAACCCTGCAGGACACTATCATCCAGCAATAAGCAGCCCTCTGCCTCCACGGGGCTCAAACACCTGGGCCCGTTGTGCGAGCACCTGGCGTTCGTGCAGGCAAACCCGCAGACCCCTCTGGCCCGAACCCACCACTGCGAAGATCCCACTTTTCTTCCATCCGTAAAGGGGTCCTCCTTGAGGAGTGGAGGAACATGGGGAGGCCCCCAGGAGATGGCTTTTCTCCGAGCCGCGGCTGGCTCCTTTCGGGCCTATACGTGGGCCGCGCGTGCGCACTCAGGCTCCCCGCAACAGGCCTCCCACGGGTCACGGGACCCACCCTTGAGGTGTCTCCTGACCCACCCTTGAGGGGTCACGTGACCCACACCTGGGGGGTCTCGTGACACACCCCTGAGGGGTCACGTGACCCACCCCTGGGGGGTCTCGTGACCCACCCCTGAGGGGTCACGTGACCCACCCTTGAGGGGTCACGTGACCCACACCTGGGGGGTCTCGTGACGCACCCCTGAGGTGTCACGTGACCCACCCCTGGGGGGTCTCGTGACGCACCCCTGAGGGGTCACGTGACCCACCCCTGAGGGGTCTCGTGACCCACCCCTGAGGGGTCACGTGACCCACCCTTGAGGGGTTTCGTGACCCACCCTTGCGGGGTCTCGTGACCCACCCTTGGGAGGTCACCTGTCCCACCCTGGAGGGGTCAGGTGACCCGCCCTTGAGAGGTCACAGCAGTTTCACAGGGTCCCTGCGAACCTGTCCATGGAAACAGAAGCCCTCCCTGCCACTCAGAGGACCGCGCTATTTCCCCTAGGCCACACTGCCCAGCAGCACTCTCAGCCCCGCACAGACAGTTTGCTAAGGACAGACTTGGATACCGGGGGCCTGGGCGGGGGATTTTCCATGGAACTCTCTAAGGGCCCGGTGCCCTGTGTCGCCCCGGAGTGCCCATGCCCTTCCTTGACCCCGCAGGACACTTGCATCCAGCAATAAGCAGCCGTCTGCCTCCACGGGGCTCAAACACCTGGGCCCGGTGTGCGGGCACCTGGCGTACGTGGAGGCAAACCCCTGACCCCTCTGGCCCGAACCCACCACTGCGAAGATCCCCCTTTTCTTCCATCCGTAAAGGGGCCCTCCCTGGGGAGTGGAGGAACATGGGGAGGCCCCCAGGAGATGGCTTTTCTCCGAGCCGCGGCTGGCTCCTTTCGGGCCTATACGTGGGCTGCGCATGCGCACTCAGGCTCCCAAGCACACGCCTCCCTCGGCTCACCTGACCCACCCTTTAGAGGTCACAGCAGTTCCACAGGGTCCCTGGGCACCTGTCCGTGGACACAGGAGCCCTCCCTGCCACCTAAAGGACCACGCGATTTCCGCTGGGGAACACTCCCCAGAAGCACTCCCAGCCTCACACAGACACTGTGCGCAGGATAGACTTGTGGACCAGGGGCCTGGGCGGGGAATTTTCCAGGGAACTCTCTAAAGGCCAGGTGCCCTCTGTCGCCCTGGGAGTGCCCACGCCATCCCTTAACCCTGCAGGACACTATCATCCAGCAATAAGCAGCCCTCTGCCTCCACGGGGCTCAAACACCTGGGCCCGTTGTGCGAGCACCTGGCGTTCGTGCAGGCAAACCCGCAGACCCCTCTGGCCCGAACCCACCACTGCGAAGATCCCACTTTTCTTCCATCCGTAAAGGGGTCCTCCTTGAGGAGTGGAGGAACATGGGGAGGCCCCCAGGAGATGGCTTTTCTCCGAGCCGCGGCTGGCTCCTTTCGGGCCTATACGTGGGCCGCGCGTGCGCACTCAGGCTCCCCACAACAGGCCTCCCTCGGGTCACGGGACCCACCCTTGAGGTGTCTCCTGACCCACCCTTGAGGGGTCACGTGACCCACACCTGGGGGGTCTCGTGACACACCCCTGAGGGGTCACGTGACCCACCCCTGGGGGGTCTCGTGACCCACCCCTGAGGGGTCACGTGACCCACCCTTGAGGGGTCACGTGACCCACACCTGGGGGGTCTCGTGACGCACCCCTGAGGTGTCACGTGACCCACCCCTGGGGGGTCTCGTGACGCACCCCTGAGGGGTCACGTGACCCACCCCTGAGGGGTCTCGTGACCCACCCTTGAGGGGTTTCGTGACCCACCCTTGCGGGGTCTCGTGACCCACCCTTGGGAGGTCACCTGTCCCACCCTGGAGGGGTCAGGTGACCCGCCCTTGAGAGGTCACAGCAGTTTCACAGGGTCCCTGCGCACCTGTCCATGGAAACAGAAGCCCTCCCTGCCACTCAGAGGACCGCGCTATTTCCCCTAGGCCACACTGCCCAGCAGCACTCTCAGCCCCGCACAGACAGTGTGCTAAGGACAGACTTGGATACCGGGGGCCTGGGCGGGGGATTTTCCATGGAACTCTCTAAGGGCCCGGTGCCCTGTGTCGCCCCGGAGTGCCCATGCCCTTCCTTGACCCCGCAGGACACTTGCATCCAGCAATAAGCAGCCGTCTGCCTCCACGGGGCTCAAACACCTGGGCCCGGTGTGCGGGCACCTGGCGTACGTGGAGGCAAACCCCTGACCCCTCTGGCCCGAACCCACCACTGCGAAGATCCCCCTTTTCTTCCATCCGTAAAGGGGCCCTCCCTGGGGAGTGGAGGAACATGGGGAGGCCCCCAGGAGATGGCTTTTCTCCGAGCCGCGGCTGGCTCCTTTCGGGCCTATACGTGGGCTGCGCATGCGCACTCAGGCTCCCAAGCACACGCCTCCCTCGGCTCACCTGACCCACCCTTTAGAGGTCACAGCAGTTCCACAGGGTCCCTGGGCACCTGTCCGTGGACACAGGAGCCCTCCCTGCCACCTAAAGGACCACGCGATTTCCGCTGGGGAACACTCCCCAGAAGCACTCCCAGCCTCCCACAGACACTGTGCGCAGGATAGACTTGTGGACCAGGGGCCTGGGCGGGGAATTTTCCAGGGAACTCTCTAAAGGCCAGGTGCCCTCTGTCGCCCTGGGAGTGCCCACGCCATCCCTTAACCCTGCAGGACACTATCATCCAGCAATAAGCAGCCCTCTGCCTCCACGGGGCTCAAACACCTGGGCCCGTTGTGCGAGCACCTGGCGTTCGTGCAGGCAAACCCGCAGACCCCTCTGGCCCGAACCCACCACTGCGAAGATCCCACTTTTCTTCCATCCGTAAAGGGGTCCTCCTTGAGGAGTGGAGGAACATGGGGAGGCCCCCAGGAGATGGCTTTTCTCCGAGCCGCGGCTGGCTCCTTTCGGGCCTATACGTGGGCCGCGCGTGCGCACTCAGGCTCCCCACAACAGGCCTCCCTCGGGTCACGGGACCCACCCTTGAGGTGTCTCCTGACCCACCCTTGAGGGGTCACGTGACCCACACCTGGGGGGTCTCGTGACACACCCCTGAGGGGTCACGTGACCCACCCCTGGGGGGTCTCGTGACCCACCCCTGAGGGGTCACGTGACCCACCCTTGAGGGGTCACGTGACCCACACCTGGGGGGTCTCGTGACGCACCCCTGAGGTGTCACGTGACCCACCCCTGGGGGGTCTCGTGACGCACCCCTGAGGGGTCACGTGACCCACCCCTGAGGGGTCTCGTGACCCACCCTTGAGGGGTTTCGTGACCCACCCTTGCGGGGTCTCGTGACCCACCCTTGGGAGGTCACCTGTCCCACCCTGGAGGGGTCAGGTGACCCGCCCTTGAGAGGTCACAGCAGTTTCACAGGGTCCCTGCGCACCTGTCCATGGAAACAGAAGCCCTCCCTGCCACTCAGAGGACCGCGCTATTTCCCCTAGGCCACACTGCCCAGCAGCACTCTCAGCCCCGCACAGACAGTGTGCTAAGGACAGACTTGGATACCGGGGGCCTGGGCGGGGGATTTTCCATGGAACTCTCTAAGGGCCCGGTGCCCTGTGTCGCCCCGGAGTGCCCATGCCCTTCCTTGACCCCGCAGGACACTTGCATCCAGCAATAAGCAGCCGTCTGCCTCCACGGGGCTCAAACACCTGGGCCCGGTGTGCGGGCACCTGGCGTACGTGGAGGCAAACCCCTGACCCCTCTGGCCCGAACCCACCACTGCGAAGATCCCCCTTTTCTTCCATCCGTAAAGGGGCCCTCCCTGGGGAGTGGAGGAACATGGGGAGGCCCCCAGGAGATGGCTTTTCTCCGAGCCGCGGCTGGCTCCTTTCGGGCCTATACGTGGGCTGCGCATGCGCACTCAGGCTCCCAAGCACACGCCTCCCTCGGCTCACCTGACCCACCCTTTAGAGGTCACAGCAGTTCCACAGGGTCCCTGGGCACCTGTCTGTGGACACAGGAGCCCTCCCTGCCACCTAAAGGACCACGCGATTTCCGCTGGGGAACACTCCCCAGAAGCACTCCCAGCCTCACACAGACACTGTGCGCAGGATAGACTTGTGGACCAGGGGCCTGGGCGGGGAATTTTCCAGGGAACTCTCTAAAGGCCAGGTGCCCTCTGTCGCCCTGGGAGTGCCCACGCCATCCCTTAACCCTGCAGGACACTATCATCCAGCAATAAGCAGCCCTCTGCCTCCACGGGGCTCAAACACCTGGGCCCGTTGTGCGAGCACCTGGCGTTCGTGCAGGCAAACCCGCAGACCCCTCTGGCCCGAACCCACCACTGCGAAGATCCCACTTTTCTTCCATCCGTAAAGGGGTCCTCCTTGAGGAGTGGAGGAACATGGGGAGGCCCCCAGGAGATGGCTTTTCTCCGAGCCGCGGCTGGCTCCTTTCGGGCCTATACGTGGGCCGCGCGTGCGCACTCAGGCTCCCCACAACAGGCCTCCCTCGGGTCACGGGACCCACCCTTGAGGTGTCTCCTGACCCACCCTTGAGGGGTCACGTGACCCACACCTGGGGGGTCTCGTGACACACCCCTGAGGGGTCACGTGACCCACCCCTGGGGGGTCTCGTGACCCACCCCTGAGGGGTCACGTGACCCACCCTTGAGGGGTCACGTGATCCACACCTGGGGGGTCTCGTGACGCACCCCTGAGGTGTCACATGACCCACCCCTGGGGGGTCTCGTGACGCACCCCTGAGGGGTCACGTGACCCACCCCTGAGGGGTCTCGTGACCCACCCCTGAGGGGTCACGTGACCCACCCTTGAGGGGTTTCGTGACCCACCCTTGCGGGGTCTCGTGACCCACCCTTGGGAGGTCACCTGTCCCACCCTGGAGGGGTCAGGTGACCCGCCCTTGAGAGGTCACAGCAGTTTCACAGGGTCCCTGCGAACCTGTCCATGGAAACAGAAGCCCTCCCTGCCACTCAGAGGACCGCGCTATTTCCCCTAGGCCACACTGCCCAGCAGCACTCTCAGCCCCGCACAGACAGTGTGCTAAGGACAGACTTGGATACCGGGGGCCTGGGCGGGGGATTTTCCATGGAACTCTCTAAGGGCCCGGTGCCCTGTGTCGCCCCGGAGTGCCCATGCCCTTCCTTGACCCCGCAGGACACTTGCATCCAGCAATAAGCAGCCGTCTGCCTCCACGGGGCTCAAACACCTGGGCCCGGTGTGCGGGCACCTGGCGTACGTGGAGGCAAACCCCTGACCCCTCTGGCCCGAACCCACCACTGCGAAGATCCCCCTTTTCTTCCATCCGTAAAGGGGCCCTCCCTGGGGAGTGGAGGAACATGGGGAGGCCCCCAGGAGATGGCTTTTCTCCGAGCCGCGGCTGGCTCCTTTCGGGCCTATACGTGGGCCGCGCATGCGCACTCAGGCTCCCAAGCACACGCCTCCCTCGGCTCACCTGACCCACCCTTTAGAGGTCACAGCAGTTCCACAGGGTCCCTGGGCACCTGTCCGTGGACACAGGAGCCCTCCCTGCCACCTAAAGGACCACGCGATTTCCGCTGGGGAACACTCCCCAGAAGCACTCCCAGCCTCACACAGACACTGTGCGCAGGATAGACTTGTGGACCAGGGGCCTGGGCGGGGAATTTTCCAGGGAACTCTCTAAAGGCCAGGTGCCCTCTGTCGCCCTGGGAGTGCCCACGCCATCCCTTAACCCTGCAGGACACTATCATCCAGCAATAAGCAGCCCTCTGCCTCCACGGGGCTCAAACACCTGGGCCCGTTGTGCGAGCACCTGGCGTTCGTGCAGGCAAACCCGCAGACCCCTCTGGCCCGAACCCACCACTGCGAAGATCCCACTTTTCTTCCATCCGTAAAGGGGTCCTCCTTGAGGAGTGGAGGAACATGGGGAGGCCCCCAGGAGATGGCTTTTCTCCGAGCCGCGGCTGGCTCCTTTCGGGCCTATACGTGGGCCGCGCGTGCGCACTCAGGCTCCCCACAACAGGCCTCCCTCGGGTCACGGGACCCACCCTTGAGGTGTCTCCTGACCCAGCCTGGAGGGGTCATGTGACCCACACCTGGGGGGTCTCGTGACGCACCCTTGAGGGGTCACGTGACCCACACCTGGGGGGTCTCGTGACGCACCCCTGAGGTGTCACGTGACCCACCCCTGGGGGGTCTCGTGACGCACCCCTGAGGGGTCACGTGACCCACCCCTGAGGGGTCTCGTGACCCACCCCCGAGGGGTCACGTGACCCACACCTGCGGGGTCACGTGACCCACACCTGCGGGGTCACGTGACCCACCCCTGGGGGTTCACGTGACGCACCCCTGAGGGGTCACGTGACCCACCCCTGAGGGGTCTCGTGACCCACCCCTGAGGGGTCACGTGACCCACCCTTGAGGGGTTTCGTGACCCACCCTTTTGGGGTCACGTGACCCACCCTTGCAGGGTCTCGTGACCCACCCTTGGGAGGTCACCTGTCCCACCCTGGAGGGGTCAGGTGACCCGCCCTTGAGAGGTCACAGCAGTTTCACAGGGTCCCTGCCCACCTGTCCATGGAAACAGAAGCCCTCCCTGCCACTCAGAGGACCGCGCTATTTCCCCTAGGCCACACTGCCCAGCAGCACTCTCAGCCCCGCACAGACAGTGTGCTAAGGACAGACTTGGATACCGGGGGCCTGGGCGGGGGATTTTCCATGGAACTCTCTAAGGGCCCTGTGCCCTGTGTTGCCCGGGAGTGCCCATGCCCTTCCTTGACCCCGCAGGACACTTGCATCCAGCAATAAGCAGCCGTCTGCCTCCACGGGGCTCAAACACCTGGGCCCGGTGTGCGGGCACCTGGCGTACGTGGAGGCAAACCCCTGACCCCTCTGGCCCGAACCCACCACTGCGAAGATCCCCCTTTTCTTCCATCCGTAAAGGGGCCCTCCCTGGGGAGTGGAGGAACATGGGGAGGCCCCCAGGAGATGGCTTTTCTCCGAGCCGCGGCTGGCTCGTTTCGGGCCTATACGTGGGCCGCGCATGCGCACTCAGGCTCCCAAGCACACGCCTTCCTCGGCTCACCTGACCCACCCTTTAGAGGTCACAGCAGTTCCACAGGGTCCCTGGGCACCTGTCCGTGGACACAGGAGCCCTCCCTGCCACCTAAAGGACCACGCGATTTCCGCTGGGGAACACTCCCCAGAAGCACTCCCAGCCTCGCACAGACACTGTGCGCAGGATAGACTTGTGGACCAGGGGCCTGGGCGTGGAATTTTCCAGGGAACTCTCTAAAGGCCAGGTGCCCTCTGTCGCCCTGGGAGTGCCCACGCCATCCCTTAACCCTGCAGGACACTATCATCCAGCAATAAGCAGCCCTCTGCCTCCACGGGGCTCAAACACCTGGGCCCGTTGTGCGAGCACCTGGCGTTCGTGCAGGCAAACCCGCAGACCCCTCTGGCCCGAACCCACCACTGCGAAGATCCCACTTTTCTTCCATCCGTAAAGGGGTCCTCCTTGAGGAGTGGAGGAACATGGGGAGGCCCCCAGGAGATGGCTTTTCTCCAAGCCGCGGCTGGCTCCTTTCGGGCCTATACGTGGGCCGCGCGTGCGCACTCAGGCTCCCCACAACAGGCCTCCCTCGGGTCACGGGACCCACCCTTGAGGTGTCTCCTGACCCACCCTTGAGGGGTCACGTGACCCACACCGGGGGGGTCTCGTGACACACCCCTGAGGGGTCACGTGACCCACCCCTGAGGGGTCACGTGACCCACCCTTGAGGGGTCACGTGACCCACACCTGCGGGGTCACGTGACCCACCCCTGGGGGGTCTCGTGACGCACCCCTGAGGGGTCACGTGACCCACCCCTGGGGGGTCTCGTGACGCACCCCTGAGGGGTCACGTGATCCACCCTTGAGGGGTTTCGTGACCCACCCTTGGGAGGTCACCTGTCCCACCCTGGAGGGGTCAGGTGACCCGCCCTTGAGAGGTCACAGCAGTTTCACAGGGTCCCTGCGCACCTGTCCATGGAAACAGAAGCCCTCCCTTCCACTCAGAGGACCGCGCTATTTCCCCTAGGCCACACTGCCCAGCAGCACTCTCAGCCCCGCACAGACAGTGTGCTAAGGACAGACTTGGATACCGGGGGCCTGGGCGGGGGATTTTCCATGGAACTCTCTAAGGGCCCGGTGCCCTGTGTCGCCCGGGAGTGCCCATGCCCTTCCTTGACCCCGCAGGACACTTGCATCCAGCAATAAGCAGCCGTCTGCCTCCACGGGGCTCAAACACCTGGGCCCGGTGTGCGGGCACCTGGCGTACGTGGAGGCAAACACCTGACCCCTCTGGCCCGAACCCACCACTGCGAAGATCCCCCTTTTCTTCCATCCGTAAAGGGGCCCTCCCTGGGGAGTGGAGGAACATGGGGAGGCCCCCAGGAGATGGCTTTTCTCCGAGCCGCGGCTGGCTCCTTTCGGGCCTATACGTGGGCTGCGCATGCGCACTCAGGCTCCCAAGCACACGCCTCCCTCGGCTCACCTGACCCACCCTTTAGAGGTCACAGCAGTTCCACAGGGTCCCTGGGCACCTGTCCGTGGACACAGGAGCCCTCCCTGCCACCTAAAGGACCACGCGATTTCCGCTGGGGAACACTCCCCAGAAGCACTCCCAGCCTCCCACAGACACTGTGCGCAGGATAGACTTGTGGACCAGGGGCCTGGGCGGGGAATTTTCCAGGGAACTCTCTAAAGGCCAGGTGCCCTCTGTCGCCCTGGGAGTGCCCACGCCATCCCTTAACCCTGCAGGACACTATCATCCAGCAATAAGCAGCCCTCTGCCTCCACGGGGCTCAAACACCTGGGCCCGTTGTGCGAGCACCTGGCGTTCGTGCAGGCAAACCCGCAGACCCCTCTGGCCCGAACCCACCACTGCGAAGATCCCACTTTTCTTCCATCCGTAAAGGGGTCCTCCTTGAGGAGTGGAGGAACATGGGGAGGCCCCCAGGAGATGGCTTTTCTCCGAGCCGCGGCTGGCTCCTTTCGGGCCTATACGTGGGCCGCGCGTGCGCACTCAGGCTCCCCACAACAGGCCTCCCTCGGGTCACGGGACCCACCCTTGAGGTGTCTCCTGACCCACCCTTGAGGGGTCACGTGACCCACACCTGGGGGGTCTCGTGACACACCCCTGAGGGGTCACGTGACCCACCCCTGGGGGGTCTCGTGACCCACCCCTGAGGGGTCACGTGACCCACCCTTGAGGGGTCACGTGACCCACACCTGGGGGGTCTCGTGACGCACCCTTGAGGGGTCACGTGACCCACCCCTGGGGGGTCTCGTGACGCACCCCTGAGGGGTCACGTGACCCACCCCTGAGGGGTCTCGTGACCCACCCCTGAGGGGTCACGTGACCCACCCTTGAGGGGTTTCGTGACCCACCCTTGCGGGGTCTCGTGACCCACCCTTGGGAGGTCACCTGTCCCACCCTGGAGGGGTCAGGTGACCCGCCCTTGAGAGGTCACAGCAGTTTCACAGGGTCCCTGCGCACCTGTCCATGGAAACAGAAGCCCTCCCTGCCACTCAGAGGACCGCGCTATTTCCCCTAGGCCACACTGCCCAGCAGCACTCTCAGCCCCGCACAGACAGTGTGCTAAGGACAGACTTGGATACCGGGGGCCTGGGCGGGGGATTTTCCATGGAACTCTCTAAGGGCCCGGTGCCCTGTGTCGCCCCGGAGTGCCCATGCCCTTCCTTGACCCCGCAGGACACTTGCATCCAGCAATAAGCAGCCGTCTGCCTCCACGGGGCTCAAACACCTGGGCCCGGTGTGCGGGCACCTGGCGTACGTGGAGGCAAACACCTGACCCCTCTGGCCCGAACCCACCACTGCGAAGATCCCCCTTTTCTTCCATCCGTAAAGGGGCCCTCCCTGGGGAGTGGAGGAACATGGGGAGGCCCCCAGGAGATGGCTTTTCTCCGAGCCGCGGCTGGCTCCTTTCGGGCCTATACGTGGGCTGCGCATGCGCACTCAGGCTCCCAAGCACACGCCTCCCTCGGCTCACCTGACCCACCCTTTAGAGGTCACAGCAGTTCCACAGGGTCCCTGGGCACCTGTCCGTGGACACAGGAGCCCTCCCTGCCACCTAAAGGACCACGCGATTTCCGCTGGGGAACACTCCCCAGAAGCACTCCCAGCCTCCCACAGACACTGTGCGCAGGATAGACTTGTGGACCAGGGGCCTGGGCGGGGAATTTTCCAGGGAACTCTCTAAAGGCCAGGTGCCCTCTGTCGCCCTGGGAGTGCCCACGCCATCCCTTAACCCTGCAGGACACTATCATCCAGCAATAAGCAGCCCTCTGCCTCCACGGGGCTCAAACACCTGGGCCCGTTGTGCGAGCACCTGGCGTTCGTGCAGGCAAACCCGCAGACCCCTCTGGCCCGAACCCACCACTGCGAAGATCCCACTTTTCTTCCATCCGTAAAGGGGTCCTCCTTGAGGAGTGGAGGAACATGGGGAGGCCCCCAGGAGATGGCTTTTCTCCGAGCCGCGGCTGGCTCCTTTCGGGCCTATACGTGGGCCGCGCGTGCGCACTCAGGCTCCCCACAACAGGCCTCCCTCGGGTCACGGGACCCACACTTGAGGTGTCTCCTGACCCACCCTTGAGGGGTCACGTGACCCACACCTGGGGGGTCTCGTGACACACCCCTGAGGGGTCACGTGACCCACCCCTGGGGGGTCTCGTGACCCACCCCTGAGGGGTCACGTGACCCACCCTTGAGGGGTCACGTGACCCACACCTGGGGGGTCTCGTGACGCACCCCTGAGGGGTCACGGGACCCACCCCTGAGGGGTCTCGTGACCCACCCCTGAGGGGTCACGTGACCCACCCTTGAGGGGTTTCGTGACCCACCCTTGCGGGGTCTCGTGACCCACCCTTGGGAGGTCACCTGTCCCACCCTGGAGGGGTCAGGTGACCCGCCCTTGAGAGGTCACAGCAGTTTCACAGGGTCCCTGCGCACCTGTCCATGGAAACAGAAGCCCTCCCTGCCACTCAGAGGACCGCGCTATTTCCCCTAGGCCACACTGCCCAGCAGCACTCTCAGCCCCGCACAGACAGTGTGCTAAGGACAGACTTGGATACCGGGGGCCTGGGCGGGGGATTTTCCATGGAACTCTCTAAGGGCCCGGTGCCCTGTGTCGCCCGGGAGTGCCCATGCCCTTCCTTGACCCCGCAGGACACTTGCATCCAGCAATAAGCAGCCGTCTGCCTCCACGGGGCTCAAACACCTGGGCCCGGTGTGCGGGCACCTGGCGTACGTGGAGGCAAACCCCTGACCCCTCTGGCCCGAACCCACCACTGCGAAGATCCCCCTTTTCTTCCATCCGTAAAGGGGCCCTCCCTGGGGAGTGGAGGAACATGGGGAGGCCCCCAGGAGATGGCTTTTCTCCGAGCCGCGGCTGGCTCCTTTCGGGCCTATACGTGGGCCGCGCATGCGCACTCAGGCTCCCAAGCACACGCCTTCCTCGGCTCACCTGACCCACCCTTTAGAGGTCACAGCAGTTCCACAGGGTCCCTGGGCACCTGTCCGTGGACACAGGAGCCCTCCCTGCCACCTAAAGGACCACGCGATTTCCGCTGGGGAACACTCCCCAGAAGCACTCCCAGCCTCACACAGACACTGTGCGCAGGATAGACTTGTGGACCAGGGGCCTGGGCGGGGAATTTTCCAGGGAACTCTCTAAAGGCCAGGTGCCCTCTGTCGCCCTGGGAGTGCCCACGCCATCCCTTAACCCTGCAGGACACTATCATCCAGCAATAAGCAGCCCTCTGCCTCCACGGGGCTCAAACACCTGGGCCCGTTGTGCGAGCACCTGGCGTTCGTGCAGGCAAACCCGCAGACCCCTCTGGCCCGAACCCACCACTGCGAAGATCCCACTTTTCTTCCATCCGTAAAGGGGTCCTCCTTGAGGAGTGGAGGAACATGGGGAGGCCCCCAGGAGATGGCTTTTCTCCAAGCCGCGGCTGGCTCCTTTCGGGCCTATACGTGGGCCGCGCGTGCGCACTCAGGCTCCCCACAACAGGCCTCCCTCGGGTCACGGGACCCACCCTTGAGGTGTCTCCTGACCCAGCCTGGAGGGGTCATGTGACCCACACCTGGGGGGTCTCGTGACGCACCCCTGAGGGGTCACGTGACCCACCCCTGGGGGGTCTCGTGACCCACCACTGAGGGGTCACGTGACCCACCCTTGAGGGGTCAAGTGACCCACACCTGGGGGTTCTCGTGACGCACCTCTGAGGTGTCACGTGACCCACCACTGGGGGGTCTCGTGACCCACCCCCGAGGGGTCACGTGACCCACACCTGCGGGGTCACGTGACCCACACCTGCGGGGTCACGTGACCCACCCCTGGGGGTTCACGTGACGCACCCCTGAGGGGTCACGTGACCCACCCCTGAGGGGTCTCGTGACCCACCCCTGAGGGGTCACGTGACCCACCCTTGAGGGGTTTCGTGACCCACCCTTTTGGGGTCACGTGACCCACCTCTGGGGGGTCTCGTGACCCACCCCTGAGGGGTCACGTGACCCACAACTGCGGGGTCACGTGACCCACCACTGGGGGGTCTCGTGACGCACCCCTGAGGGGTCACGTGACCCACCCCTGGGGGGTCTCGTGACGCACCCCTGAGGGGTCACGTGATCCACCCTTGAGGGGTTTCGTGACCCACCCTTTTGGGGTCACGTGACCCACCCTTGCGGGGTCTCGTGACACACCCCTGAGGGGTCACGTGACCCACCCCTGGGGGGTCTCGTGACCCACCCCTGAGGGGTCACGTGACCCACCCTTGAGGGGTCACGTGACCCACACCTGGGGGGTCTCGTGACGCACCCCTGAGGTGTCACGTGACCCACCCCTGGGGGGTCTCGTGACGCACCCCTGAGGGGTCACGTGACCCACCCCTGAGGGGTCTCGTGACCCACCCTTGAGGGGTTTCGTGACCCACCCTTGCGGGGTCTCGTGACCCACCCTTGGGAGGTCACCTGTCCCACCCTGGAGGGGTCAGGTGACCCGCCCTTGAGAGGTCACAGCAGTTTCACAGGGTCCCTGCGAACCTGTCCATGGAAACAGAAGCCCTCCCTGCCACTCAGAGGACCGCGCTATTTCCCCTAGGCCACACTGCCCAGCAGCACTCTCAGCCCCGCACAGACAGTGTGCTAAGGACAGACTTGGATACCGGGGGCCTGGGCGGGGGATTTTCCATGGAACTCTCTAAGGGCCCGGTGCCCTGTGTCGCCCCGGAGTGCCCATGCCCTTCCTTGACCCCGCAGGACACTTGCATCCAGCAATAAGCAGCCGTCTGCCTCCACGGGGCTCAAACACCTGGGCCCGGTGTGCGGGCACCTGGCGTACGTGGAGGCAAACCCCTGACCCCTCTGGCCCGAACCCACCACTGCGAAGATCCCCCTTTTCTTCCATCCGTAAAGGGGCCCTCCCTGGGGAGTGGAGGAACATGGGGAGGCCCCCAGGAGATGGCTTTTCTCCGAGCCGCGGCTGGCTCCTTTCGGGCCTATACGTGGGCTGCGCATGCACACTCATGCTCCCAAGCACACGCCTCCCTCGGCTCACCTGACCCACCCTTTAGAGGTCACAGCAGTTCCACAGGGTCCCTGGGCACCTGTCCGTGGACACAGGAGCCCTCCCTGCCACCTAAAGGACCACGCGATTTCCGCTGGGGAACACTCCCCAGAAGCACTCCCAGCCTCCCACAGACACTGTGCGCAGGATAGACTTGTGGACCAGGGGCCTGGGCGGGGAATTTTCCAGGGAACTCTCTAAAGGCCAGGTGCCCTCTGTCGCCCTGGGAGTGCCCACGCCATCCCTTAACCCTGCAGGACACTATCATCCAGCAATAAGCAGCCCTCTGCCTCCACGGGGCTCAAACACCTGGGCCCGTTGTGCGAGCACCTGGCGTTCGTGCAGGGAAACCCGCAGACCCCTCTGGCCCGAACCCACCACTGCGAAGATCCCACTTTTCTTCCATCCATAAAGGGGTCCTCCTTGAGGAGTGGAGGAACATGGGGAGGCCCCCAGGAGATGGCTTTTCTCCGAGCCGCGGCTGGCTCCTTTCGGGCCTATACGTGGGCCGCGCGTGCGCACTCAGGCTCCCCACAACAGGCCTCCCTCGGGTCACGGGACCCACCCTTGAGGTGTCTCCTGACCCAGCCTGGAGGGGTCATGTGACCCACACCTGGGGGGTCTCGTGACGCACCCTTGAGGGGTCACGTGACCCACACCTGGGGGGTCTCGTGACGCACCCCTGAGGTGTCACGTGACCCACCCCTGGGGGGTCTCGTGACGCACCCCTGAGGGGTCACGTGACCCACCCCTGAGGGGTCTCGTGACCCACCCCTGAGGGGTCACGTGACCTACCCTTGAGGGGTTTCCTGACCCACCCTTGCGGGGTCTCGTGACCCACCTTGGGAGGTCACCTGTCCCACCCTGGAGGGGTCAGGTGACCCGCCCTTGAGAGGTCACAGCAGTTTCACAGGGTCCCTGCGCACCTGTCCATGGAAACAGAAGCCCTCCCTGCCACTCAGAGGACCGCGCTATTTCCCCTAGGCCACACTGCCCAGCAGCACTCTCAGCCCCGCACAGACAGTGTGCTAAGGACAGACTTGGATACCGGGGGCCTGGGCGGGGGATTTTCCATGGAACTCTCTAAGGGCCCGGTGCCCTGTGTCGCCCGGGAGTGCCCATGCCCTTCCTTGACCCCGCAGGACACTTGCATCCAGCAATAAGCAGCCGTCTGCCTCCACGGGGCTCAAACACCTGGGCCCGGTGTGCGGGCACCTGGCGTACGTGGAGGCAAACCCCTGACCCCTCTGGCCCGAACCCACCACTGCGAAGATCCCCTTTTCTTCCATCCGTAAAGGGGCCCTCCCTGGGGAGTGGAGGAACATGGGGAGGCCCCCAGGAGATGGCTTTTCTCCGAGCCGCGGCTGGCTCCTTTCGGGCCTATACGTGGGCCGCGCATGCGCACTCAGGCTCCCAAGCACACGCCTTCCTCGGCTCACCTGACCCACCCTTTAGAGGTCACAGCAGTTCCACAGGGTCCCTGGGCACCTGTCCGTGGACACAGGAGCCCTCCCTGCCACCTAAAGGACCACGCGATTTCCGCTGGGGAACACTCCCCAGAAGCACTCCCAGCCTCACACAGACACTGTGCGCAGGATAGACTTGTGGACCAGGGGCCTGGGCGGGGAATTTTCCAGGGAACTCTCTAAAGGCCAGGTGCCCTCTGTCGCCCTGGGAGTGCCCACGCCATCCCTTAACCCTGCAGGACACTATCATCCAGCAATAAGCAGCCCTCTGCCTCCACGGGGCTCAAACACCTGGGCCCGTTGTGCGAGCACCTGGCGTTCGTGCAGGCAAACCCGCAGACCCCTCTGGCCCGAACCCACCACTGCGAAGATCCCACTTTTCTTCCATCCGTAAAGGGGTCCTCCTTGAGGAGTGGAGGAACATGGGGAGGCCCCCAGGAGATGGCTTTTCTCCAAGCCGCGGCTGGCTCCTTTCGGGCCTATACGTGGGCCGCGCGTGCGCACTCAGGCTCCCCACAACAGGCCTCCCTCGGGTCACGGGACCCACCCTTGAGGTGTCTCCTGACCCAGCCTGGAGGGGTCATGTGACCCACACCTGGGGGGTCTCGTGACGCACCCCTGAGGGGTCACGTGACCCACCCCTGGGGGGTCTCGTGACCCACCACTGAGGGGTCACGTGACCCACCCTTGAGGGGTCAAGTGACCCACACCTGGGGGTTCTCGTGACGCACCTCTGAGGTGTCACGTGACCCACCACTGGGGGGTCTCGTGACCCACCCCCGAGGGGTCACGTGACCCACACCTGCGGGGTCACGTGACCCACACCTGCGGGGTCACGTGACCCACCCCTGGGGGTTCACGTGACGCACCCCTGAGGGGTCACGTGACCCACCCCTGAGGGGTCTCGTGACCCACCCCTGAGGGGTCACGTGACCCACCCTTGAGGGGTTTCGTGACCCACCCTTTTGGGGTCACGTGACCCACCTCTGGGGGGTCTCGTGACCCACCCCTGAGGGGTCACGTGACCCACAACTGCGGGGTCACGTGACCCACCCCTGGGGGGTCTCGTGACGCACCCCTGAGGGGTCACGTGACCCACCCCTGGGGGGTCTCGTGACGCACCCCTGAGGGGTCACGTGATCCACCCTTGAGGGGTTTCGTGACCCACCCTTTTGGGGTCACGTGACCCACCCTTGCGGGGTCTCGTGACACACCCCTGAGGGGTCACGTGACCCACCCCTGGGGGGTCTCGTGACCCACCCCTGAGGGGTCACGTGACCCACCCTTGAGGGGTCACGTGACCCACACCTGGGGGGTCTCGTGACGCACCCCTGAGGTGTCACGTGACCCACCCCTGGGGGGTCTCGTGACGCACCCCTGAGGGGTCACGTGACCCACCCCTGAGGGGTCTCGTGACCCACCCTTGAGGGGTTTCGTGACCCACCCTTGCGGGGTCTCGTGACCCACCCTTGGGAGGTCACCTGTCCCACCCTGGAGGGGTCAGGTGACCCGCCCTTGAGAGGTCACAGCAGTTTCACAGGGTCCCTGCGAACCTGTCCATGGAAACAGAAGCCCTCCCTGCCACTCAGAGGACCGCGCTATTTCCCCTAGGCCACACTGCCCAGCAGCACTCTCAGCCCCGCACAGACAGTGTGCTAAGGACAGACTTGGATACCGGGGGCCTGGGCGGGGGATTTTCCATGGAACTCTCTAAGGGCCCGGTGCCCTGTGTCGCCCCGGAGTGCCCATGCCCTTCCTTGACCCCGCAGGACACTTGCATCCAGCAATAAGCAGCCGTCTGCCTCCACGGGGCTCAAACACCTGGGCCCGGTGTGCGGGCACCTGGCGTACGTGGAGGCAAACCCCTGACCCCTCTGGCCCGAACCCACCACTGCGAAGATCCCCCTTTTCTTCCATCCGTAAAGGGGCCCTCCCTGGGGAGTGGAGGAACATGGTGAGGCCCCCAGGAGATGGCTTTTCTCCGAGCCACGGCTGGCTCCTTTCGGGCCTATACGTGGGCCGCGCATGCGCACTCAGGCTCCCAAGCACACGCCTCCCTCGGCTCACCTGACCCACCCTTTAGAGGTCACAGCAGTTCCACAGGGTCCCTGGGCACCTGTCCGTGGACACAGGAGCCCTCCCTGCCACCTAAAGGACCACGCGATTTCCGCTGGGGAACACTCCCCAGAAGCACTCCCAGCCTCACACAGACACTGTGCGCAGGATAGACTTGTGGACCAGGGGCCTGGGCGGGGAATTTTCCAGGGAACTCTCTAAAGGCCAGGTGCCCTCTGTCGCCCTGGGAGTGCCCACGCCATCCCTTAACCCTGCAGGACACTATCATCCAGCAATAAGCAGCCCTCTGCCTCCACGGGGCTCAAACACCTGGGCCCGTTGTGCGAGCACCTGGCGTTCGTGCAGGCAAACCCGCAGACCCCTCTGGCCCGAACCCACCACTGCGAAGATCCCACTTTTCTTCCATCCGTAAAGGGGTCCTCCTTGAGGAGTGGAGGAACATGGGGAGGCCCCCAGGAGATGGCTTTTCTCCGAGCCGCGGCTGGCTCCTTTCGGGCCTATACGTGGGCCGCGCGTGCGCACTCAGGCTCCCCACAACAGGCCTCCCACGGGTCACGGGACCCACCCTTGAGGTGTCTCCTGACCCACCCTTGAGGGGTCACGTGACCCACACCTGGGGGGTCTCGTGACACACCCCTGAGGGGTCACGTGACCCACCCCTGGGGGGTCTCGTGACCCACCCCTGAGGGGTCACGTGACCCACCCTTGAGGGGTCACGTGACCCACACCTGGGGGGTCTCGTGACGCACCCCTGAGGTGTCACGTGACCCACCCCTGGGGGGTCTCGTGACGCACCCCTGAGGGGTCACGTGACCCACCCCTGAGGGGTCTCGTGACCCACCCCTGAGGGGTCACGTGACCCACCCTTGAGGGGTTTCGTGACCCACCCTTGCGGGGTCTCGTGACCCACCCTTGGGAGGTCACCTGTCCCACCCTGGAGGGGTCAGGTGACCCGCCCTTGAGAGGTCACAGCAGTTTCACAGGGTCCCTGCGAACCTGTCCATGGAAACAGAAGCCCTCCCTGCCACTCAGAGGACCGCGCTATTTCCCCTAGGCCACACTGCCCAGCAGCACTCTCAGCCCCGCACAGACAGTTTGCTAAGGACAGACTTGGATACCGGGGGCCTGGGCGGGGGATTTTCCATGGAACTCTCTAAGGGCCCGGTGCCCTGTGTCGCCCCGGAGTGCCCATGCCCTTCCTTGACCCCGCAGGACACTTGCATCCAGCAATAAGCAGCCGTCTGCCTCCACGGGGCTCAAACACCTGGGCCCGGTGTGCGGGCACCTGGCGTACGTGGAGGCAAACCCCTGACCCCTCTGGCCCGAACCCACCACTGCGAAGATCCCCCTTTTCTTCCATCCGTAAAGGGGCCCTCCCTGGGGAGTGGAGGAACATGGGGAGGCCCCCAGGAGATGGCTTTTCTCCGAGCCGCGGCTGGCTCCTTTCGGGCCTATACGTGGGCTGCGCATGCGCACTCAGGCTCCCAAGCACACGCCTCCCTCGGCTCACCTGACCCACCCTTTAGAGGTCACAGCAGTTCCACAGGGTCCCTGGGCACCTGTCCGTGGACACAGGAGCCCTCCCTGCCACCTAAAGGACCACGCGATTTCCGCTGGGGAACACTCCCCAGAAGCACTCCCAGCCTCACACAGACACTGTGCGCAGGATAGACTTGTGGACCAGGGGCCTGGGCGGGGAATTTTCCAGGGAACTCTCTAAAGGCCAGGTGCCCTCTGTCGCCCTGGGAGTGCCCACGCCATCCCTTAACCCTGCAGGACACTATCATCCAGCAATAAGCAGCCCTCTGCCTCCACGGGGCTCAAACACCTGGGCCCGTTGTGCGAGCACCTGGCGTTCGTGCAGGCAAACCCGCAGACCCCTCTGGCCCGAACCCACCACTGCGAAGATCCCACTTTTCTTCCATCCGTAAAGGGGTCCTCCTTGAGGAGTGGAGGAACATGGGGAGGCCCCCAGGAGATGGCTTTTCTCCGAGCCGCGGCTGGCTCCTTTCGGGCCTATACGTGGGCCGCGCGTGCGCACTCAGGCTCCCCACAACAGGCCTCCCTCGGGTCACGGGACCCACCCTTGAGGTGTCTCCTGACCCACCCTTGAGGGGTCACGTGACCCACACCGGGGGGGTCTCGTGACACACCCCTGAGGGGTCACGTGACCCACCCCTGAGGGGTCACGTGACCCACCCTTGAGGGGTCACGTGACCCACCCCTGGGGGGTCTCGTGACCCACCCCTGAGGGGTCACGTGACCCACACCTGCGGGGTCACGTGACCCACCCCTGGGGGGTCTCGTGACGCACCCCTGAGGGGTCACGTGATCCACCCTTGAGGGGTTTCGTGACCCACCCTTGGGAGGTCACCTGTCCCACCCTGGAGGGGTCACGTGACCCACACCTGGGGGGTCTCGTGACGCACCCTTGAGGGGTCACGTGACCCACCCCTGGGGGGTCTCGTGACGCACCCCTGAGGGGTCACGTGACCCACCCCTGAGGGGTCTCGTGACCCACCCCTGAGGGGTCACGTGACCCACCCTTGAGGGGTTTCGTGACCCACCCTTGCGGGGTCTCGTGACCCACCCTTGGGAGGTCACCTGTCCCACCCTGGAGGGGTCAGGTGACCCGCCCTTGAGAGGTCACAGCAGTTTCACAGGGTCCCTGCGCACCTGTCCATGGAAACAGAAGCCCTCCCTGCCACTCAGAGGACCGCGCTATTTCCCCTAGGCCACACTGCCCAGCAGCACTCTCAGCCCCGCACAGACAGTGTGCTAAGGACAGACTTGGATACCGGGGGCCTGGGCGGGGGATTTTCCATGGAACTCTCTAAGGGCCCGGTGCCCTGTGTCGCCCCGGAGTGCCCATGCCCTTCCTTGACCCCGCAGGACACTTGCATCCAGCAATAAGCAGCCGTCTGCCTCCACGGGGCTCAAACACCTGGGCCCGGTGTGCGGGCACCTGGCGTACGTGGAGGCAAACCCCTGACCCCTCTGGCCCGAACCCACCACTGCGAAGATCCCCCTTTTCTTCCATCCGTAAAGGGGCCCTCCCTGGGGAGTGGAGGAACATGGGGAGGCCCCCAGGAGATGGCTTTTCTCCGAGCCGCGGCTGGCTCCTTTCGGGCCTATACGTGGGCTGCGCATGCGCACTCAGGCTCCCAAGCACACGCCTCCCTCGGCTCACCTGACCCACCCTTTAGAGGTCACAGCAGTTCCACAGGGTCCCTGGGCACCTGTCCGTGGACACAGGAGCCCTCCCTGCCACCTAAAGGACCACGCGATTTCCGCTGGGGAACACTCCCCAGAAGCACTCCCAGCCTCCCACAGACACTGTGCGCAGGATAGACTTGTGGACCAGGGGCCTGGGCGGGGAATTTTCCAGGGAACTCTCTAAAGGCCAGGTGCCCTCTGTCGCCCTGGGAGTGCCCACGCCATCCCTTAACCCTGCAGGACACTATCATCCAGCAATAAGCAGCCCTCTGCCTCCACGGGGCTCAAACACCTGGGCCCGTTGTGCGAGCACCTGGCGTTCGTGCAGGCAAACCCGCAGACCCCTCTGGCCCGAACCCACCACTGCGAAGATCCCACTTTTCTTCCATCCGTAAAGGGGTCCTCCTTGAGGAGTGGAGGAACATGGGGAGGCCCCCAGGAGATGGCTTTTCTCCGAGCCGCGGCTGGCTCCTTTCGGGCCTATACGTGGGCCGCGCGTGCGCACTCAGGCTCCCCACAACAGGCCTCCCTCGGGTCACGGGACCCACACTTGAGGTGTCTCCTGACCCACCCTTGAGGGGTCACGTGACCCACACCTGGGGGGTCTCGTGACACACCCCTGAGGGGTCACGTGACCCACCCCTGGGGGGTCTCGTGACCCACCCCTGAGGGGTCACGTGACCCACCCTTGAGGGGTCACGTGACCCACACCTGGGGGGTCTCGTGACGCACCCCTGAGGGGTCACGTGACCCACCCCTGAGGGGTCTCGTGACCCACCCCTGAGGGGTCACGTGACCCACCCTTGAGGGGTTTCGTGACCCACCCTTGCGGGGTCTCGTGACCCACCCTTGGGAGGTCACCTGTCCCACCCTGGAGGGGTCAGGTGACCCGCCCTTGAGAGGTCACAGCAGTTTCACAGGGTCCCTGCGAACCTGTCCATGGAAACAGAAGCCCTCCCTGCCACTCAGAGGACCGCGCTATTTCCCCTAGGCCACACTGCCCAGCAGCACTCTCAGCCCCGCACAGACAGTGTGCTAAGGACAGACTTGGATACCGGGGGCCTGGGCGGGGGATTTTCCATGGAACTCTCTAAGGGCCCGGTGCCCTGTGTCGCCCCGGAGTGCCCATGCCCTTCCTTGACCCCGCAGGACACTTGCATCCAGCAATAAGCAGCCGTCTGCCTCCACGGGGCTCAAACACCTGGGCCCGGTGTGCGGGCACCTGGCGTACGTGGAGGCAAACCCCTGACCCCTCTGGCCCGAACCCACCACTGCGAAGATCCCCCTTTTCTTCCATCCGTAAAGGGGCCCTCCCTGGGGAGTGGAGGAACATGGGGAGGCCCCCAGGAGATGGCTTTTCTCCGAGCCGCGGCTGGCTCCTTTCGGGCCTATACGTGGGCTGCGCATGCGCACTCAGGCTCCCAAGCACACGCCTCCCTCGGCTCACCTGACCCACCCTTTAGAGGTCACAGCAGTTCCACAGGGTCCCTGGGCACCTGTCCGTGGACACAGGAGCCCTCCCTGCCACCTAAAGGACCACGCGATTTCCGCTGGGGAACACTCCCCAGAAGCACTCCCAGCCTCCCACAGACACTGTGCGCAGGATAGACTTGTGGACCAGGGGCCTGGGCGGGGAATTTTCCAGGGAACTCTCTAAAGGCCAGGTGCCCTCTGTCGCCCTGGGAGTGCCCACGCCATCCCTTAACCCTGCAGGACACTATCATCCAGCAATAAGCAGCCCTCTGCCTCCACGGGGCTCAAACACCTGGGCCCGTTGTGCGAGCACCTGGCGTTCGTGCAGGCAAACCCGCAGACCCCTCTGGCCCGAACCCACCACTGCGAAGATCCCACTTTTCTTCCATCCGTAAAGGGGTCCTCCTTGAGGAGTGGAGGAACATGGGGAGGCCCCCAGGAGATGGCTTTTCTCCGAGCCGCGGCTGGCTCCTTTCGGGCCTATACGTGGGCTGCGCGTGCGCACTCAGGCTCCCCACAACAGGCCTCCCTCGGGTCACGGGACCCACCCTTGAGGTGTCTCCTGACCCACCCTTGAGGGGTCACTTGACCCACACCTGGGGGGTCTCGTGACACACCCCTGAGGGGTCACGTGACCCACCCCTGGGGGGTCTCGTGACCCACCCCTGAGGGGTCACGTGACCCACCCTTGAGGGGTCACGTGACCCACACCTGGGGGGTCTCGTGACGCACCCCTGAGGTGTCACGTGACCCACCCCTGGGGGGTCTCGTGACGCACCCCTGAGGGGTCACGTGACCCACCCCTGAGGGGTCTCGTGACCCACCCCTGAGGGGTCACGTGACCCACCCTTGAGGGGTTTCGTGACCCACCCTTGCGGGGTCTCGTGACCCACCCTTGGGAGGTCACCTGTCCCACCCTGGAGGGGTCAGGTGACCCGCCCTTGAGAGGTCACAGCAGTTTCACAGGGTCCCTGCGAACCTGTCCATGGAAACAGAAGCCCTCCCTGCCACTCAGAGGACCGCGCTATTTCCCCTAGGCCACACTGCCCAGCAGCACTCTCAGCCCCGCACAGACAGTGTGCTAAGGACAGACTTGGATACCGGGGGCCTGGGCGGGGGATTTTCCATGGAACTCTCTAAGGGCCCGGTGCCCTGTGTCGCCCCGGAGTGCCCATGCCCTTCCTTGACCCCGCAGGACACTTGCATCCAGCAATAAGCAGCCGTCTGCCTCCACGGGGCTCAAACACCTGGGCCCGGTGTGCGGGCACCTGGCGTACGTGGAGGCAAACCCCTGACCCCTCTGGCCCGAACCCACCACTGCGAAGATCCCCCTTTTCTTCCATCCGTAAAGGGGCCCTCCCTGGGGAGTGGAGGAACATGGGGAGGCCCCCAGGAGATGGCTTTTCTCCGAGCCGCGACTGGCTCCTTTCGGGCCTATACGTGGGCTGCGCATGCGCACTCAGGCTCCCAAGCACACGCCTCCCTCGGCTCACCTGACCCACCCTTTAGAGGTCACAGCAGTTCCACAGGGTCCCTGGGCACCTGTCCGTGGACACAGGAGCCCTCCCTGCCACCTAAAGGACCACGCGATTTCCGCTGGGGGAACACTCCCCAGAAGCACTCCCAGCCTCCCACAGACACTGTGCGCAGGATAGACTTGTGGACCAGGGGCCTGGGCGGGGAATTTTCCAGGGAACTCTCTAAAGGCCAGGTGCCCTCTGTCGCCCTGGGAGTGCCCACGCCATCCCTTAACCCTGCAGGACACTATCATCCAGCAATAAGCAGCCCTCTGCCTCCACGGGGCTCAAACACCTGGGCCCGTTGTGCGAGCACCTGGCGTTCGTGCAGGCAAACCCGCAGACCCCTCTGGCCCGAACCCACCACTGCGAAGATCCCACTTTTCTTCCATCCGTAAAGGGGTCCTCCTTGAGGAGTGGAGGAACATGGGGAGGCCCCCAGGAGATGGCTTTTCTCCGAGCCGCGGCTGGCTCCTTTCGGGCCTATACGTGGGCCGCGCGTGCGCACACAGGCTCCCCACAACAGGCCTCCCTCGGGTCACGGGACCCACCCTTGAGGTGTCTCCTGACCCACCCTTGAGGGGTCACGTGACCCACACCTGGGGGGTCTCGTGACACACCCCTGAGGGGTCACGTGACCCACCCCTGGGGGGTCTCGTGACCCACCCCTGAGGGGTCACGTGACCCACCCTTGAGGGGTCACGTGACCCACACCTGGGGGATCTCGTGACGCACCCCTGAGGTGTCACGTGACCCACCCCTGGGGGGTCTCGTGACGCACCCCTGAGGGGTCACGTGACCCACCCCTGAGGGGTCTCGTGACCCACCCTTGAGGGGTTTCGTGACCCACCCTTGGGAGGTCACCTGTCCCACCCTGGAGGGGTCAGGTGACCTGCCCTTGAGAGGTCACAGCAGTTTCACAGGGTCCCTGCGAACCTGTCCATGGAAACAGAAGCCCTCCCTGCCACTCAGAGGACCGCGCTATTTCCCCTAGGCCACACTGCCCAGCAGCACTCTCAGCCCCGCACAGACAGTGTGCTAAGGACAGACTTGGATACCGGGGGCCTGGGCGGGGGATTTTCCATGGAACTCTCTAAGGGCCCGGTGCCCTGTGTCGCCCCGGAGTGCCCATGCCCTTCCTTGACCCCGCAGGACACTTGCATCCAGCAATAAGCAGCCGTCTGCCTCCACGGGGCTCAAACACCTGGGCCCGGTGTGCGGGCACCTGGCGTACGTGGAGGCAAACCCCTGACCCCTCTGGCCCGAACCCACCACTGCGAAGATCCCCCTTTTCTTCCATCCGTAAAGGGGCCCTCCCTGGGGAGTGGAGGAACATGGGGAGGCCCCCAGGAGATGGCTTTTCTCCGAGCCGCGGCTGGCTCCTTTCGGGCCTATACGTGGGCTGCGCATGCGCACTCAGGCTCCCAAGCACACGCCTCCCTCGGCTCACCTGACCCACCCTTTAGAGGTCACAGCAGTTCCACAGGGTCCCTGGGCACCTGTCCGTGGACACAGGAGCCCTCCCTGCCACCTAAAGGACCACGCGATTTCCGCTGGGGAACACTCCCCAGAAGCACTCCCAGCCTCACACAGACACTGTGCGCAGGATAGACTTGTGGACCAGGGGCCTGGGCGGGGAATTTTCCAGGGAACTCTCTAAAGGCCAGGTGCCCTCTGTCGCCCTGGGAGTGCCCACGCCATCCCTTAACCCTGCAGGACACTATCATCCAGCAATAAGCAGCCCTCTGCCTCCACGGGGCTCAAACACCTGGGCCCGTTGTGCGAGCACCTGGCGTTCGTGCAGGCAAACCCGCAGACCCCTCTGGCCCGAACCCACCACTGCGAAGATCCCACTTTCCTTCCATCCGTAAAGGGGTCCTCCTTGAGGAGTGGAGGAACATGGGGAGGCCCCCAGGAGATGGCTTTTCTCCGAGCCGCGGCTGGCTCCTTTCGGGCCTATACGTGGGCCGCGCGTGCGCACTCAGGCTCCCCACAATAGGCCTCCCTCGGGTCACGGGACCCACCCTTGAGGTGTCTCCTGACCCACCCTTGAGGGGTCACGTGACCCACACCTGGGGGGTCTCGTGACACACCCCTGAGGGGTCACGTGACCCACCCCTGAGGGGTCACGTGACCCACCCTTGAGGGGTCACGTGACCCACACCTGGGGGGTCTCGTGACGCACCCCTGAGGTGTCACGTGACCCACCCCTGGGGGGTCTCGTGACGCACCCCTGAGGGGTCACGTGACCCACCCCTGAGGGGTCTCGTGACCCACCCCTGAGGGGTCACGTGACCCACCCTTGAGGGGTCACGTGACCCACACCGGGGGGGTCTCGTGACACACCCCTGAGGGGTCACGTGACCCACCCCGGAGGGGTCACGTGACCCACCCTTGAGGGGTCACGTGACCCACCCCTGGGGGGTCTCGTGACCCACCCCTGAGGGGTCACGTGACCCACACCTGCGGGGTCACGTGACCCACCCCTGGGGGGTCTCGTGACGCACCCCTGAGGGGTCACGTGACCCACCCCTGGGGGTCTCGTGACGCACCCCTGAGGGGTCACGTGATCCACCCTTGAGGGGTTTCGTGACCCACCCTTGGGAGGTCACCTGTCCCACCCTGGAGGGGTCACGTGACCCACACCTGGGGGGTCTCGTGACGCACCCTTGAGGGGTCACGTGACCCACCCCTGGGGGGTCTCGTGACGCACCCCTGAGGGGTCACGTGACCCACCCCTGAGGGGTCTCGTGACCCACCCCTGAGGGGTCACGTGACCCACCCTTGAGGGGTTTCGTGACCCACCCTTGCGGGGTCTCGTGACCCACCCTTGGGAGGTCACCTGTCCCACCCTGGAGGGGTCAGGTGACCCGCCCTTGAGAGGTCACAGCAGTTTCACAGGGTCCCTGCGCACCTGTCCATGGAAACAGAAGCCCTCCCTGCCACTCAGAGGACCGCGCTATTTCCCCTAGGCCACACTGCCCAGCAGCACTCTCAGCCCCGCACAGACAGTGTGCTAAGGACAGACTTGGATACCGGGGGCCTGGGCGGGGGATTTTCCATGGAACTCTCTAAGGGCCCGGTGCCCTGTGTCGCCCCGGAGTGCCCATGCCCTTCCTTGACCCCGCAGGACACTTGCATCCAGCAATAAGCAGCCGTCTGCCTCCACGGGGCTCAAACACCTGGGCCCGGTGTGCGGGCACCTGGCGTACGTGGAGGCAAACACCTGACCCCTCTGGCCCGAACCCACCACTGCGAAGATCCCCCTTTTCTTCCATCCGTAAAGGGGCCCTCCCTGGGGAGTGGAGGAACATGGGGAGGCCCCCAGGAGATGGCTTTTCTCCGAGCCGCGGCTGGCTCCTTTCGGGCCTATACGTGGGCTGCGCATGCGCACTCAGGCTCCCAAGCACACGCCTCCCTCGGCTCACCTGACCCACCCTTTAGAGGTCACAGCAGTTCCACAGGGTCCCTGGGCACCTGTCCGTGGACACAGGAGCCCTCCCTGCCACCTAAAGGACCACGCGATTTCCGCTGGGGAACACTCCCCAGAAGCACTCCCAGCCTCCCACAGACACTGTGCGCAGGATAGACTTGTAGACCAGGGGCCTGGGCGGGGAATTTTCCAGGGAACTCTCTAAAGGCCAGGTGCCCTCTGTCGCCCTGGGAGTGCCCACGCCATCCCTTAACCCTGCAGGACACTATCATCCAGCAATAAGCAGCCCTCTGCCTCCACGGGGCTCAAACACCTGGGCCCGTTGTGCGAGCACCTGGCGTTCGTGCAGGCAAACCCGCAGACCCCTCTGGCCCGAACCCACCACTGCGAAGATCCCACTTTTCTTCCATCCGTAAAGGGGTCCTCCTTGAGGAGTGGAGGAACATGGGGAGGCCCCCAGGAGATGGCTTTTCTCCGAGCCGCGGCTGGCTCCTTTCGGGCCTATACGTGGGCCGCGCGTGCGCACTCAGGCTCCCCACAACAGGCCTCCCTCGGGTCACGGGACCCACACTTGAGGTGTCTCCTGACCCACCCTTGAGGGGTCACGTGACCCACACCTGGGGGGTCTCGTGACACACCCCTGAGGGGTCACGTGACCCACCCCTGGGGGGTCTCGTGACCCACCCCTGAGGGGTCACGTGACCCACCCTTGAGGGGTCACGTGACCCACACCTGGGGGGTCTCGTGACGCACCCCTGAGGGGTCACGTGACCCACCCCTGAGGGGTCTCGTGACCCACCCCTGAGGGGTCACGTGACCCACCCTTGAGGGGTTTCGTGACCCACCCTTGCGGGGTCTCGTGACCCACCCTTGGGAGGTCACCTGTCCCACCCTGGAGGGGTCAGGTGACCCGCCCTTGAGAGGTCACAGCAGTTTCACAGGGTCCCTGCGAACCTGTCCATGGAAACAGAAGCCCTCCCTGCCACTCAGAGGACCGCGCTATTTCCCCTAGGCCACACTGCCCAGCAGCACTCTCAGCCCCGCACAGACAGTGTGCTAAGGACAGACTTGGATACCGGGGGCCTGGGCGGGGGATTTTCCATGGAACTCTCTAAGGGCCCGGTGCCCTGTGTCGCCCCGGAGTGCCCATGCCCTTCCTTGACCCCGCAGGACACTTGCATCCAGCAATAAGCAGCCGTCTGCCTCCACGGGGCTCAAACACCTGGGCCCGGTGTGCGGGCACCTGGCGTACGTGGAGGCAAACCCCTGACCCCTCTGGCCCGAACCCACCACTGCGAAGATCCCCCTTTTCTTCCATCCGTAAAGGGGCCCTCCCTGGGGAGTGGAGGAACATGGGGAGGCCCCCAGGAGATGGCTTTTCTCCGAGCCGCGGCTGGCTCCTTTCGGGCCTATACGTGGGCTGCGCATGCGCACTCAGGCTCCCAAGCACACGCCTCCCTCGGCTCACCTGACCCACCCTTTAGAGGTCACAGCAGTTCCACAGGGTCCCTGGGCACCTGTCCGTGGACACAGGAGCCCTCCCTGCCACCTAAAGGACCACGCGATTTCCGCTGGGGAACACTCCCCAGAAGCACTCCCAGCCTCCCACAGACACTGTGCGCAGGATAGACTTGTGGACCAGGGGCCTGGGCGGGGAATTTTCCAGGGAACTCTCTAAAGGCCAGGTGCCCTCTGTCGCCCTGGGAGTGCCCACGCCATCCCTTAACCCTGCAGGACACTATCATCCAGCAATAAGCAGCCCTCTGCCTCCACGGGGCTCAAACACCTGGGCCCGTTGTGCGAGCACCTGGCGTTCGTGCAGGCAAACCCGCAGACCCCTCTGGCCCGAACCCACCACTGCGAAGATCCCACTTTTCTTCCATCCGTAAAGGGGTCCTCCTTGAGGAGTGGAGGAACATGGGGAGGCCCCCAGGAGATGGCTTTTCTCCGAGCCGCGGCTGGCTCCTTTCGGGCCTATACGTGGGCTGCGCGTGCGCACTCAGGCTCCCCACAACAGGCCTCCCTCGGGTCACGGGACCCACCCTTGAGGTGTCTCCTGACCCACCCTTGAGGGGTCACTTGACCCACACCTGGGGGGTCTCGTGACACACCCCTGAGGGGTCACGTGACCCACCCCTGGGGGGTCTCGTGACCCACCCCTGAGGGGTCACGTGACCCACCCTTGAGGGTTCACGTGACCCACACCTGGGGGGTCTCGTGACGCACCCCTGAGGTGTCACGTGACCCACCCCTGGGGGGTCTCGTGACGCACCCCTGAGGGGTCACGTGACCCACCCCTGAGGGGTCTCGTGACCCACCCCTGAGGGGTCACGTGACCCACCCTTGAGGGGTTTCGTGACCCACCCTTGCGGGGTCTCGTGACCCACCCTTGGGAGGTCACCTGTCCCACCCTGGAGGGGTCAGGTGACCCGCCCTTGAGAGGTCACAGCAGTTTCACAGGGTCCCTGCGAACCTGTCCATGGAAACAGAAGCCCTCCCTGCCACTCAGAGGACCGCGCTATTTCCCCTAGGCCACACTGCCCAGCAGCACTCTCAGCCCCGCACAGACAGTGTGCTAAGGACAGACTTGGATACCGGGGGCCTGGGCGGGGGATTTTCCATGGAACTCTCTAAGGGCCCGGTGCCCTGTGTCGCCCCGGAGTGCCCATGCCCTTCCTTGACCCCGCAGGACACTTGCATCCAGCAATAAGCAGCCGTCTGCCTCCACGGGGCTCAAACACCTGGGCCCGGTGTGCGGGCACCTGGCGTACGTGGAGGCAAACCCCTGACCCCTCTGGCCCGAACCCACCACTGCGAAGATCCCCCTTTTCTTCCATCCGTAAAGGGGCCCTCCCTGGGGAGTGGAGGAACATGGGGAGGCCCCCAGGAGATGGCTTTTCTCCGAGCCGCGACTGGCTCCTTTCGGGCCTATACGTGGGCTGCGCATGCGCACTCAGGCTCCCAAGCACACGCCTCCCTCGGCTCACCTGACCCACCCTTTAGAGGTCACAGCAGTTCCACAGGGTCCCTGGGCACCTGTCCGTGGACACAGGAGCCCTCCCTGCCACCTAAAGGACCACGCGATTTCCGCTGGGGGAACACTCCCCAGAAGCACTCCCAGCCTCCCACAGACACTGTGCGCAGGATAGACTTGTGGACCAGGGGCCTGGGCGGGGAATTTTCCAGGGAACTCTCTAAAGGCCAGGTGCCCTCTGTCGCCCTGGGAGTGCCCACGCCATCCCTTAACCCTGCAGGACACTATCATCCAGCAATAAGCAGCCCTCTGCCTCCACGGGGCTCAAACACCTGGGCCCGTTGTGCGAGCACCTGGCGTTCGTGCAGGCAAACCCGCAGACCCCTCTGGCCCGAACCCACCACTGCGAAGATCCCACTTTTCTTCCATCCGTAAAGGGGTCCTCCTTGAGGAGTGGAGGAACATGGGGAGGCCCCCAGGAGATGGCTTTTCTCCGAGCCGCGGCTGGCTCCTTTCGGGCCTATACGTGGGCCGCGCGTGCGCACACAGGCTCCCCACAACAGGCCTCCCTCGGGTCACGGGACCCACCCTTGAGGTGTCTCCTGACCCACCCTTGAGGGGTCACGTGACCCACACCTGGGGGGTCTCGTGACACACCCCTGAGGGGTCACGTGACCCACCCCTGGGGGGTCTCGTGACCCACCCCTGAGGGGTCACGTGACCCACCCTTGAGGGGTCACGTGACCCACACCTGGGGGATCTCGTGACGCACCCCTGAGGTGTCACGTGACCCACCCCTGGGGGGTCTCGTGACGCACCCCTGAGGGGTCACGTGACCCACCCCTGAGGGGTCTCGTGACCCACCCTTGAGGGGTTTCGTGACCCACCCTTGGGAGGTCACCTGTCCCACCCTGGAGGGGTCAGGTGACCTGCCCTTGAGAGGTCACAGCAGTTTCACAAGGTCCCTGCGAACCTGTCCATGGAAACAGAAGCCCTCCCTGCCACTCAGAGGACCGCGCTATTTCCCCTAGGCCACACTGCCCAGCAGCACTCTCAGCCCCGCACAGACAGTGTGCTAAGGACAGACTTGGATACCGGGGGCCTGGGCGGGGGATTTTCCATGGAACTCTCTAAGGGCCCGGTGCCCTGTGTCGCCCCGGAGTGCCCATGCCCTTCCTTGACCCCGCAGGACACTTGCATCCAGCAATAAGCAGCCGTCTGCCTCCACGGGGCTCAAACACCTGGGCCCGGTGTGCGGGCACCTGGCGTACGTGGAGGCAAACCCCTGACCCCTCTGGCCCGAACCCACCACTGCGAAGATCCCCCTTTTCTTCCATCCGTAAAGGGGCCCTCCCTGGGGAGTGGAGGAACATGGGGAGGCCCCCAGGAGATGGCTTTTCTCCGAGCCGCGGCTGGCTCCTTTCGGGCCTATACGTGGGCTGCGCATGCGCACTCAGGCTCCCAAGCACACGCCTCCCTCGGCTCACCTGACCCACCCTTTAGAGGTCACAGCAGTTCCACAGGGTCCCTGGGCACCTGTCCGTGGACACAGGAGCCCTCCCTGCCACCTAAAGGACCACGCGATTTCCGCTGGGGAACACTCCCCAGAAGCACTCCCAGCCTCACACAGACACTGTGCGCAGGATAGACTTGTGGACCAGGGGCCTGGGCGGGGAATTTTCCAGGGAACTCTCTAAAGGCCAGGTGCCCTCTGTCGCCCTGGGAGTGCCCACGCCATCCCTTAACCCTGCAGGACACTATCATCCAGCAATAAGCAGCCCTCTGCCTCCACGGGGCTCAAACACCTGGGCCCGTTGTGCGAGCACCTGGCGTTCGTGCAGGCAAACCCGCAGACCCCTCTGGCCCGAACCCACCACTGCGAAGATCCCACTTTCCTTCCATCCGTAAAGGGGTCCTCCTTGAGGAGTGGAGGAACATGGGGAGGCCCCCAGGAGATGGCTTTTCTCCGAGCCGCGGCTGGCTCCTTTCGGGCCTATACGTGGGCCGCGCGTGCGCACTCAGGCTCCCCACAATAGGCCTCCCTCGGGTCACGGGACCCACCCTTGAGGTGTCTCCTGACCCACCCTTGAGGGGTCACGTGACCCACACCTGGGGGGTCTCGTGACACACCCCTGAGGGGTCACGTGACCCACCCCTGAGGGGTCACGTGACCCACCCTTGAGGGGTCACGTGACCCACACCTGGGGGGTCTCGTGACGCACCCCTGAGGTGTCACGTGACCCACCCCTGGGGGGTCTCGTTACGCACCCCTGAGGGGTCACGTGACCCACCCCTGAGGGGTCTCGTGACCCACCCCTGAGGGGTCACGTGACCCACCCTTGAGGGGTTTCGTGACCCACCCTTGCGGGGTCTCGTGACCCACCCTTAGGAGGTCACCTGTCCCACCCTGGAGGGGTCAGGTGACCCGCCCTTGAGAGGTCACAGCAGTTTCACAGGGTCCCTGCGCACCTGTCCATGGAAACAGAAGCCCTCCCTGCCACTCAGAGGACCGCGCTATTTCCCCTAGGCCACACAGCCCAGCAGCACTCTCAGCCCCGCACAGACAGTGTGCTAAGGACAGACTTGGATACCGGGGGCCTGGGCGGGGGATTTTCCATGGAACTCTCTAAGGGCCCGGTGCCCTGTGTCGCCCCGGAGTGCCCATGCCCTTCCTTGACCCCGCAGGACCCTTGCATCCAGCAATAAGCAGCCGTCTGCCTCCACGGGGCTCAAACACCTGGGCCCGGTGTGCGGGCACCTGGCGTACGTGGAGGCAAACCCCTGACCCCTCTGGCCCGAACCCACCACTGCGAAGATCCCCCTTTTCTTCCATCCGTAAAGGGGCCCTCCCTGGGGAGTGGAGGAACATGGGGAGGCCCCCAGGAGATGGCTTTTCTCCGAGCCGCGGCTGGCTCCTTTCGGGCCTATACGTGGGCCGCGCATGCGCACTCAGGCTCCCAAGCACACGCCTCCCTCGGCTCACCTGACCCACCCTTTAGAGGTCACAGCAGTTCCACAGGGTCCCTGGGCACCTGTCCGTGGACACAGGAGCCCTCCCTGCCACCTAAAGGACCACGCGATTTCCGCTGGGGAACACTCCCCAGAAGCACTGCCAGCCTCACACAGACACTGTGCGCAGGATAGACTTGTGGACCAGGGGCCTGGGCGGGGAATTTTCCAGGGAACTCTCTAAAGGCCAGGTGCCCTCTGTCGCCCTGGGAGTGCCCACGCCATCCCTTAACCCTGCAGGACACTATCATCCAGCAATAAGCAGCCCTCTGCCTCCACGGGGCTCAAACACCTGGGCCCGTTGTGCGAGCACCTGGCGTTCGTGCAGGCAAACCCGCAGACCCCTCTGGCCCGAACCCACCACTGCGAAGATCCCACTTTTCTTCCATCCGTAAAGGGGTCCTCCTTGAGGAGTGGAGGAACATGGGGAGGCCCCCAGGAGATGGCTTTTCTCCGAGCCGCGGCTGGCTCCTTTCGGGCCTATACGTGGGCCGCGCGTGCGCACTCAGGCTCCCCACAACAGGCCTCCCTCGGGTCACGGGACCCACCCTTGAGGTGTCTCCTGACCCACCCTTGAGGGGTCACGTGACCCACACCTGGGGGGTCTCGTGACACACCCCTGAGGGGTCACGTGACCCACCCCTGAGGGGTCACGTGACCCACCCTTGAGGGGTCACATGACCCACCCCTGGGGGGTCTCGTGACCCACCCCTGAGGGGTCACGTGACCCACACCTGCGGGGTCACGTGACCCACCCCTGGGGGGTCTCGTGACGCACCCCTGAGGGGTCACGTGACCCACCCCTAGGGGGTCTCGTGACGCACCCCTGAGGGGTCACGTGATCCACCCTTGAGGGGTTTCGTGACCCACCCTTTTGGGGTCACGTGACCCACCCTTGCGGGGTCTCGTGACCCACCCTTGGGAGGTCACCTGTCCCACCCTGGAGGGGTCAGGTGACCCGCCCTTGAGAGGTCACAGCAGTTTCACAGGGTCCCTGCGCACCTGTCCATGGAAACAGAAGCCCTCCCTTCCACTCAGAGGACCGCGCTATTTCCCCTAGGCCACACTGCCCAGCAGCACTCTCAGCCCCGCACAGACAGTGTGCTAAGGACAGACTTGGATACCGGGGGCCTGGGCGGGGGATTTTCCATGGAACTCTCTAAGGGCCCGGTGCCCTGTGTCGCCCGGGAGTGCCCATGCCCTTCCTTGACCCCGCAGGACACTTGCATCCAGCAATAAGCAGCCGTCTGCCTCCACGGGGCTCAAACACCTGGGCCCGGTGTGCGGGCACCTGGCGTACGTGGAGGCAAACCCCTGACCCCTCTGGCCCGAACCCACCACTGCGAAGATCCCCCTTTTCTTCCATCCGTAAAGGGGCCCTCCCTGGGGAGTGGAGGAACATGGGGAGGCCCCCAGGAGATGGCTTTTCTCCGAGCCGCGACTGGCTCCTTTCGGGCCTATACGTGGGCTGCGCATGCGCACTCAGGCTCCCAAGCACACGCCTCCCTCGGCTCACCTGACCCACCCTTTAGAGGTCACAGCAGTTCCACAGGGTCCCTGGGCACCTGTCCGTGGACACAGGAGCCCTCCCTGCCACCTAAAGGACCACGCGATTTCCGCTGGGGGAACACTCCCCAGAAGCACTCCCAGCCTCCCACAGACACTGTGCGCAGGATAGACTTGTGGACCAGGGGCCTGGGCGGGGAATTTTCCAGGGAACTCTCTAAAGGCCAGGTGCCCTCTGTCGCCCTGGGAGTGCCCACGCCATCCCTTAACCCTGCAGGACACTATCATCCAGCAATAAGCAGCCCTCTGCCTCCACGGGGCTCAAACACCTGGGCCCGTTGTGCGAGCACCTGGCGTTCGTGCAGGCAAACCCGCAGACCCCTCTGGCCCGAACCCACCACTGCGAAGATCCCACTTTTCTTCCATCCGTAAAGGGGTCCTCCTTGAGGAGTGGAGGAACATGGGGAGGCCCCCAGGAGATGGCTTTTCTCCGAGCCGCGGCTGGCTCCTTTCGGGCCTATACGTGGGCCGCGCGTGCGCACACAGGCTCCCCACAACAGGCCTCCCTCGGGTCACGGGACCCACCCTTGAGGTGTCTCCTGACCCACCCTTGAGGGGTCACGTGACCCACACCTGGGGGGTCTCGTGACACACCCCTGAGGGGTCACGTGACCCACCCCTGAGGGGTCACGTGACCCACCCTTGAGGGGTCACATGACCCACCCCTGGGGGGTCTCGTGACCCACCCCTGAGGGGTCACGTGACCCACACCTGCGGGGTCACGTGACCCACCCCTGGGGGGTCTCGTGACGCACCCCTGAGGGGTCACGTGACCCACCCCTAGGGGGTCTCGTGACGCACCCCTGAGGGGTCACGTGATCCACCCTTGAGGGGTTTCGTGACCCACCCTTTTGGGGTCACGTGACCCACCCTTGCGGGGTCTCGTGACCCACCCTTGGGAGGTCACCTGTCCCACCCTGGAGGGGTCAGGTGACCCGCCCTTGAGAGGTCACAGCAGTTTCACAGGGTCCCTGCGCACCTGTCCATGGAAACAGAAGCCCTCCCTTCCACTCAGAGGACCGCGCTATTTCCCCTAGGCCACACTGCCCAGCAGCACTCTCAGCCCCGCACAGACAGTGTGCTAAGGACAGACTTGGATACCGGGGGCCTGGGCGGGGGATTTTCCATGGAACTCTCTAAGGGCCCGGTGCCCTGTGTCGCCCGGGAGTGCCCATGCCCTTCCTTGACCCCGCAGGACACTTGCATCCAGCAATAAGCAGCCGTCTGCCTCCACGGGGCTCAAACACCTGGGCCCGGTGTGCGGGCACCTGGCGTACGTGGAGGCAAACCCCTGACCCCTCTGGCCCGAACCCACCACTGCGAAGATCCCCCTTTTCTTCCATCCGTAAAGGGGCCCTCCCTGGGGAGTGGAGGAACATGGGGAGGCCCCCAGGAGATGGCTTTTCTCCGAGCCGCGACTGGCTCCTTTCGGGCCTATACGTGGGCTGCGCATGCGCACTCAGGCTCCCAAGCACACGCCTCCCTCGGCTCACCTGACCCACCCTTTAGAGGTCACAGCAGTTCCACAGGGTCCCTGGGCACCTGTCCGTGGACACAGGAGCCCTCCCTGCCACCTAAAGGACCACGCGATTTCCGCTGGGGGAACACTCCCCAGAAGCACTCCCAGCCTCCCACAGACACTGTGCGCAGGATAGACTTGTGGACCAGGGGCCTGGGCGGGGAATTTTCCAGGGAACTCTCTAAAGGCCAGGTGCCCTCTGTCGCCCTGGGAGTGCCCACGCCATCCCTTAACCCTGCAGGACACTATCATCCAGCAATAAGCAGCCCTCTGCCTCCACGGGGCTCAAACACCTGGGCCCGTTGTGCGAGCACCTGGCGTTCGTGCAGGCAAACCCGCAGACCCCTCTGGCCCGAACCCACCACTGCGAAGATCCCACTTTTCTTCCATCCGTAAAGGGGTCCTCCTTGAGGAGTGGAGGAACATGGGGAGGCCCCCAGGAGATGGCTTTTCTCCGAGCCGCGGCTGGCTCCTTTCGGGCCTATACGTGGGCCGCGCGTGCGCACACAGGCTCCCCACAACAGGCCTCCCTCGGGTCACGGGACCCACCCTTGAGGTGTCTCCTGACCCACCCTTGAGGGGTCACGTGACCCACACCTGGGGGGTCTCGTGACACACCCCTGAGGGGTCACGTGACCCACCCCTGAGGGGTCACGTGACCCACCCTTGAGGGGTCACATGACCCACCCCTGGGGGGTCTCGTGACCCACCCCTGAGGGGTCACGTGACCCACACCTGCGGGGTCACGTGACCCACCCCTGGGGGGTCTCGTGACGCACCCCTGAGGGGTCACGTGACCCACCCCTAGGGGGTCTCGTGACGCACCCCTGAGGGGTCACGTGATCCACCCTTGAGGGGTTTCGTGACCCACCCTTTTGGGGTCACGTGACCCACCCTTGCGGGGTCTCGTGACCCACCCTTGGGAGGTCACCTGTCCCACCCTGGAGGGGTCAGGTGACCCGCCCTTGAGAGGTCACAGCAGTTTCACAGGGTCCCTGCGCACCTGTCCATGGAAACAGAAGCCCTCCCTTCCACTCAGAGGACCGCGCTATTTCCCCTAGGCCACACTGCCCAGCAGCACTCTCAGCCCCGCACAGACAGTGTGCTAAGGACAGACTTGGATACCGGGGGCCTGGGCGGGGGATTTTCCATGGAACTCTCTAAGGGCCCGGTGCCCTGTGTCGCCCGGGAGTGCCCATGCCCTTCCTTGACCCCGCAGGACACTTGCATCCAGCAATAAGCAGCCGTCTGCCTCCACGGGGCTCAAACACCTGGGCCCGGTGTGCGGGCACCTGGCGTACGTGGAGGCAAACCCCTGACCCCTCTGGCCCGAACCCACCACTGCGAAGATCCCCCTTTTCTTCCATCCGTAAAGGGGCCCTCCCTGGGGAGTGGAGGAACATGGGGAGGCCCCCAGGAGATGGCTTTTCTCCGAGCCGCGACTGGCTCCTTTCGGGCCTATACGTGGGCTGCGCATGCGCACTCAGGCTCCCAAGCACACGCCTCCCTCGGCTCACCTGACCCACCCTTTAGAGGTCACAGCAGTTCCACAGGGTCCCTGGGCACCTGTCCGTGGACACAGGAGCCCTCCCTGCCACCTAAAGGACCACGCGATTTCCGCTGGGGGAACACTCCCCAGAAGCACTCCCAGCCTCCCACAGACACTGTGCGCAGGATAGACTTGTGGACCAGGGGCCTGGGCGGGGAATTTTCCAGGGAACTCTCTAAAGGCCAGGTGCCCTCTGTCGCCCTGGGAGTGCCCACGCCATCCCTTAACCCTGCAGGACACTATCATCCAGCAATAAGCAGCCCTCTGCCTCCACGGGGCTCAAACACCTGGGCCCGTTGTGCGAGCACCTGGCGTTCGTGCAGGCAAACCCGCAGACCCCTCTGGCCCGAACCCACCACTGCGAAGATCCCACTTTTCTTCCATCCGTAAAGGGGTCCTCCTTGAGGAGTGGAGGAACATGGGGAGGCCCCCAGGAGATGGCTTTTCTCCGAGCCGCGGCTGGCTCCTTTCGGGCCTATACGTGGGCCGCGCGTGCGCACACAGGCTCCCCACAACAGGCCTCCCTCGGGTCACGGGACCCACCCTTGAGGTGTCTCCTGACCCACCCTTGAGGGGTCACGTGACCCACACCTGGGGGGTCTCGTGACACACCCCTGAGGGGTCACGTGACCCACCCCTGAGGGGTCACGTGACCCACCCTTGAGGGGTCACATGACCCACCCCTGGGGGGTCTCGTGACCCACCCCTGAGGGGTCACGTGACCCACACCTGCGGGGTCACGTGACCCACCCCTGGGGGGTCTCGTGACGCACCCCTGAGGGGTCACGTGACCCACCCCTAGGGGGTCTCGTGACGCACCCCTGAGGGGTCACGTGATCCACCCTTGAGGGGTTTCGTGACCCACCCTTTTGGGGTCACGTGACCCACCCTTGCGGGGTCTCGTGACCCACCCTTGGGAGGTCACCTGTCCCACCCTGGAGGGGTCAGGTGACCCGCCCTTGAGAGGTCACAGCAGTTTCACAGGGTCCCTGCGCACCTGTCCATGGAAACAGAAGCCCTCCCTTCCACTCAGAGGACCGCGCTATTTCCCCTAGGCCACACTGCCCAGCAGCACTCTCAGCCCCGCACAGACAGTGTGCTAAGGACAGACTTGGATACCGGGGGCCTGGGCGGGGGATTTTCCATGGAACTCTCTAAGGGCCCGGTGCCCTGTGTCGCCCGGGAGTGCCCATGCCCTTCCTTGACCCCGCAGGACACTTGCATCCAGCAATAAGCAGCCGTCTGCCTCCACGGGGCTCAAACACCTGGGCCCGGTGTGCGGGCACCTGGCGTACGTGGAGGCAAACCCCTGACCCCTCTGGCCCGAACCCACCACTGCGAAGATCCCCCTTTTCTTCCATCCGTAAAGGGGCCCTCCCTGGGGAGTGGAGGAACATGGGGAGGCCCCCAGGAGATGGCTTTTCTCCGAGCCGCGACTGGCTCCTTTCGGGCCTATACGTGGGCTGCGCATGCGCACTCAGGCTCCCAAGCACACGCCTCCCTCGGCTCACCTGACCCACCCTTTAGAGGTCACAGCAGTTCCACAGGGTCCCTGGGCACCTGTCCGTGGACACAGGAGCCCTCCCTGCCACCTAAAGGACCACGCGATTTCCGCTGGGGGAACACTCCCCAGAAGCACTCCCAGCCTCCCACAGACACTGTGCGCAGGATAGACTTGTGGACCAGGGGCCTGGGCGGGGAATTTTCCAGGGAACTCTCTAAAGGCCAGGTGCCCTCTGTCGCCCTGGGAGTGCCCACGCCATCCCTTAACCCTGCAGGACACTATCATCCAGCAATAAGCAGCCCTCTGCCTCCACGGGGCTCAAACACCTGGGCCCGTTGTGCGAGCACCTGGCGTTCGTGCAGGCAAACCCGCAGACCCCTCTGGCCCGAACCCACCACTGCGAAGATCCCACTTTTCTTCCATCCGTAAAGGGGTCCTCCTTGAGGAGTGGAGGAACATGGGGAGGCCCCCAGGAGATGGCTTTTCTCCGAGCCGCGGCTGGCTCCTTTCGGGCCTATACGTGGGCCGCGCGTGCGCACACAGGCTCCCCACAACAGGCCTCCCTCGGGTCACGGGACCCACCCTTGAGGTGTCTCCTGACCCACCCTTGAGGGGTCACGTGACCCACACCTGGGGGGTCTCGTGACACACCCCTGAGGGGTCACGTGACCCACCCCTGAGGGGTCACGTGACCCACCCTTGAGGGGTCACATGACCCACCCCTGGGGGGTCTCGTGACCCACCCCTGAGGGGTCACGTGACCCACACCTGCGGGGTCACGTGACCCACCCCTGGGGGGTCTCGTGACGCACCCCTGAGGGGTCACGTGACCCACCCCTAGGGGGTCTCGTGACGCACCCCTGAGGGGTCACGTGATCCACCCTTGAGGGGTTTCGTGACCCACCCTTTTGGGGTCACGTGACCCACCCTTGCGGGGTCTCGTGACCCACCCTTGGGAGGTCACCTGTCCCACCCTGGAGGGGTCAGGTGACCCGCCCTTGAGAGGTCACAGCAGTTTCACAGGGTCCCTGCGCACCTGTCCATGGAAACAGAAGCCCTCCCTTCCACTCAGAGGACCGCGCTATTTCCCCTAGGCCACACTGCCCAGCAGCACTCTCAGCCCCGCACAGACAGTGTGCTAAGGACAGACTTGGATACCGGGGGCCTGGGCGGGGGATTTTCCATGGAACTCTCTAAGGGCCCGGTGCCCTGTGTCGCCCGGGAGTGCCCATGCCCTTCCTTGACCCCGCAGGACACTTGCATCCAGCAATAAGCAGCCGTCTGCCTCCACGGGGCTCAAACACCTGGGCCCGGTGTGCGGGCACCTGGCGTACGTGGAGGCAAACCCCTGACCCCTCTGGCCCGAACCCACCACTGCGAAGATCCCCCTTTTCTTCCATCCGTAAAGGGGCCCTCCCTGGGGAGTGGAGGAACATGGGGAGGCCCCCAGGAGATGGCTTTTCTCCGAGCCGCGACTGGCTCCTTTCGGGCCTATACGTGGGCTGCGCATGCGCACTCAGGCTCCCAAGCACACGCCTCCCTCGGCTCACCTGACCCACCCTTTAGAGGTCACAGCAGTTCCACAGGGTCCCTGGGCACCTGTCCGTGGACACAGGAGCCCTCCCTGCCACCTAAAGGACCACGCGATTTCCGCTGGGGGAACACTCCCCAGAAGCACTCCCAGCCTCCCACAGACACTGTGCGCAGGATAGACTTGTGGACCAGGGGCCTGGGCGGGGAATTTTCCAGGGAACTCTCTAAAGGCCAGGTGCCCTCTGTCGCCCTGGGAGTGCCCACGCCATCCCTTAACCCTGCAGGACACTATCATCCAGCAATAAGCAGCCCTCTGCCTCCACGGGGCTCAAACACCTGGGCCCGTTGTGCGAGCACCTGGCGTTCGTGCAGGCAAACCCGCAGACCCCTCTGGCCCGAACCCACCACTGCGAAGATCCCACTTTTCTTCCATCCGTAAAGGGGTCCTCCTTGAGGAGTGGAGGAACATGGGGAGGCCCCCAGGAGATGGCTTTTCTCCGAGCCGCGGCTGGCTCCTTTCGGGCCTATACGTGGGCCGCGCGTGCGCACACAGGCTCCCCACAACAGGCCTCCCTCGGGTCACGGGACCCACCCTTGAGGTGTCTCCTGACCCACCCTTGAGGGGTCACGTGACCCACACCTGGGGGGTCTCGTGACACACCCCTGAGGGGTCACGTGACCCACCCCTGAGGGGTCACGTGACCCACCCTTGAGGGGTCACATGACCCACCCCTGGGGGGTCTCGTGACCCACCCCTGAGGGGTCACGTGACCCACACCTGCGGGGTCACGTGACCCACCCCTGGGGGGTCTCGTGACGCACCCCTGAGGGGTCACGTGACCCACCCCTAGGGGGTCTCGTGACGCACCCCTGAGGGGTCACGTGATCCACCCTTGAGGGGTTTCGTGACCCACCCTTTTGGGGTCACGTGACCCACCCTTGCGGGGTCTCGTGACCCACCCTTGGGAGGTCACCTGTCCCACCCTGGAGGGGTCAGGTGACCCGCCCTTGAGAGGTCACAGCAGTTTCACAGGGTCCCTGCGCACCTGTCCATGGAAACAGAAGCCCTCCCTTCCACTCAGAGGACCGCGCTATTTCCCCTAGGCCACACTGCCCAGCAGCACTCTCAGCCCCGCACAGACAGTGTGCTAAGGACAGACTTGGATACCGGGGGCCTGGGCGGGGGATTTTCCATGGAACTCTCTAAGGGCCCGGTGCCCTGTGTCGCCCGGGAGTGCCCATGCCCTTCCTTGACCCCGCAGGACACTTGCATCCAGCAATAAGCAGCCGTCTGCCTCCACGGGGCTCAAACACCTGGGCCCGGTGTGCGGGCACCTGGCGTACGTGGAGGCAAACCCCTGACCCCTCTGGCCCGAACCCACCACTGCGAAGATCCCCCTTTTCTTCCATCCGTAAAGGGGCCCTCCCTGGGGAGTGGAGGAACATGGGGAGGCCCCCAGGAGATGGCTTTTCTCCGAGCCGCGACTGGCTCCTTTCGGGCCTATACGTGGGCTGCGCATGCGCACTCAGGCTCCCAAGCACACGCCTCCCTCGGCTCACCTGACCCACCCTTTAGAGGTCACAGCAGTTCCACAGGGTCCCTGGGCACCTGTCCGTGGACACAGGAGCCCTCCCTGCCACCTAAAGGACCACGCGATTTCCGCTGGGGGAACACTCCCCAGAAGCACTCCCAGCCTCCCACAGACACTGTGCGCAGGATAGACTTGTGGACCAGGGGCCTGGGCGGGGAATTTTCCAGGGAACTCTCTAAAGGCCAGGTGCCCTCTGTCGCCCTGGGAGTGCCCACGCCATCCCTTAACCCTGCAGGACACTATCATCCAGCAATAAGCAGCCCTCTGCCTCCACGGGGCTCAAACACCTGGGCCCGTTGTGCGAGCACCTGGCGTTCGTGCAGGCAAACCCGCAGACCCCTCTGGCCCGAACCCACCACTGTGAAGATCCCACTTTTCTTCCATCCGTAAAGGGGTCCTCCTTGAGGAGTGGAGGAACATGGGGAGGCCCCCAGGAGATGGCTTTTCTCCGAGCCGCGGCTGGCTCCTTTCGGGCCTATACGTGGGCCGCGCGTGCGCACACAGGCTCCCCACAACAGGCCTCCCTCGGGTCACGGGACCCACCCTTGAGGTGTCTCCTGACCCACCCTTGAGGGGTCACGTGACCCACACCTGGGGGGTCTCGTGACACACCCCTGAGGGGTCACGTGACCCACCCCTGAGGGGTCACGTGACCCACCCTTGAGGGGTCACATGACCCACCCCTGGGGGGTCTCGTGACCCACCCCTGAGGGGTCACGTGACCCACACCTGCGGGGTCACGTGACCCACCCCTGGGGGGTCTCGTGACGCACCCCTGAGGGGTCACGTGACCCACCCCTAGGGGGTCTCGTGACGCACCCCTGAGGGGTCACGTGATCCACCCTTGAGGGGTTTCGTGACCCACCCTTTTGGGGTCACGTGACCCACCCTTGCGGGGTCTCGTGACCCACCCTTGGGAGGTCACCTGTCCCACCCTGGAGGGGTCAGGTGACCCGCCCTTGAGAGGTCACAGCAGTTTCACAGGGTCCCTGCGCACCTGTCCATGGAAACAGAAGCCCTCCCTTCCACTCAGAGGACCGCGCTATTTCCCCTAGGCCACACTGCCCAGCAGCACTCTCAGCCCCGCACAGACAGTGTGCTAAGGACAGACTTGGATACCGGGGGCCTGGGCGGGGGATTTTCCATGGAACTCTCTAAGGGCCCGGTGCCCTGTGTCGCCCGGGAGTGCCCATGCCCTTCCTTGACCCCGCAGGACACTTGCATCCAGCAATAAGCAGCCGTCTGCCTCCACGGGGCTCAAACACCTGGGCCCGGTGTGCGGGCACCTGGCGTACGTGGAGGCAAACCCCTGACCCCTCTGGCCCGAACCCACCACTGCGAAGATCCCCCTTTTCTTCCATCCGTAAAGGGGCCCTCCCTGGGGAGTGGAGGAACATGGGGAGGCCCCCAGGAGATGGCTTTTCTCCGAGCCGCGACTGGCTCCTTTCGGGCCTATACGTGGGCTGCGCATGCGCACTCAGGCTCCCAAGCACACGCCTCCCTCGGCTCACCTGACCCACCCTTTAGAGGTCACAGCAGTTCCACAGGGTCCCTGGGCACCTGTCCGTGGACACAGGAGCCCTCCCTGCCACCTAAAGGACCACGCGATTTCCGCTGGGGGAACACTCCCCAGAAGCACTCCCAGCCTCCCACAGACACTGTGCGCAGGATAGACTTGTGGACCAGGGGCCTGGGCGGGGAATTTTCCAGGGAACTCTCTAAAGGCCAGGTGCCCTCTGTCGCCCTGGGAGTGCCCACGCCATCCCTTAACCCTGCAGGACACTATCATCCAGCAATAAGCAGCCCTCTGCCTCCACGGGGCTCAAACACCTGGGCCCGTTGTGCGAGCACCTGGCGTTCGTGCAGGCAAACCCGCAGACCCCTCTGGCCCGAACCCACCACTGCGAAGATCCCACTTTTCTTCCATCCGTAAAGGGGTCCTCCTTGAGGAGTGGAGGAACATGGGGAGGCCCCCAGGAGATGGCTTTTCTCCGAGCCGCGGCTGGCTCCTTTCGGGCCTATACGTGGGCCGCGCGTGCGCACACAGGCTCCCCACAACAGGCCTCCCTCGGGTCACGGGACCCACCCTTGAGGTGTCTCCTGACCCACCCTTGAGGGGTCACGTGACCCACACCTGGGGGGTCTCGTGACACACCCCTGAGGGGTCACGTGACCCACCCCTGAGGGGTCACGTGACCCACCCTTGAGGGGTCACATGACCCACCCCTGGGGGGTCTCGTGACCCACCCCTGAGGGGTCACGTGACCCACACCTGCGGGGTCACGTGACCCACCCCTGGGGGGTCTCGTGACGCACCCCTGAGGGGTCACGTGACCCACCCCTAGGGGGTCTCGTGACGCACCCCTGAGGGGTCACGTGATCCACCCTTGAGGGGTTTCGTGACCCACCCTTTTGGGGTCACGTGACCCACCCTTGCGGGGTCTCGTGACCCACCCTTGGGAGGTCACCTGTCCCACCCTGGAGGGGTCAGGTGACCCGCCCTTGAGAGGTCACAGCAGTTTCACAGGGTCCCTGCGCACCTGTCCATGGAAACAGAAGCCCTCCCTTCCACTCAGAGGACCGCGCTATTTCCCCTAGGCCACACTGCCCAGCAGCACTCTCAGCCCCGCACAGACAGTGTGCTAAGGACAGACTTGGATACCGGGGGCCTGGGCGGGGGATTTTCCATGGAACTCTCTAAGGGCCCGGTGCCCTGTGTCGCCCGGGAGTGCCCATGCCCTTCCTTGACCCCGCAGGACACTTGCATCCAGCAATAAGCAGCCGTCTGCCTCCACGGGGCTCAAACACCTGGGCCCGGTGTGCGGGCACCTGGCGTACGTGGAGGCAAACCCCTGACCCCTCTGGCCCGAACCCACCACTGCGAAGATCCCCCTTTTCTTCCATCCGTAAAGGGGCCCTCCCTGGGGAGTGGAGGAACATGGGGAGGCCCCCAGGAGATGGCTTTTCTCCGAGCCGCGACTGGCTCCTTTCGGGCCTATACGTGGGCTGCGCATGCGCACTCAGGCTCCCAAGCACACGCCTCCCTCGGCTCACCTGACCCACCCTTTAGAGGTCACAGCAGTTCCACAGGGTCCCTGGGCACCTGTCCGTGGACACAGGAGCCCTCCCTGCCACCTAAAGGACCACGCGATTTCCGCTGGGGGAACACTCCCCAGAAGCACTCCCAGCCTCCCACAGACACTGTGCGCAGGATAGACTTGTGGACCAGGGGCCTGGGCGGGGAATTTTCCAGGGAACTCTCTAAAGGCCAGGTGCCCTCTGTCGCCCTGGGAGTGCCCACGCCATCCCTTAACCCTGCAGGACACTATCATCCAGCAATAAGCAGCCCTCTGCCTCCACGGGGCTCAAACACCTGGGCCCGTTGTGCGAGCACCTGGCGTTCGTGCAGGCAAACCCGCAGACCCCTCTGGCCCGAACCCACCACTGCGAAGATCCCACTTTTCTTCCATCCGTAAAGGGGTCCTCCTTGAGGAGTGGAGGAACATGGGGAGGCCCCCAGGAGATGGCTTTTCTCCGAGCCGCGGCTGGCTCCTTTCGGGCCTATACGTGGGCCGCGCGTGCGCACACAGGCTCCCCACAACAGGCCTCCCTCGGGTCACGGGACCCACCCTTGAGGTGTCTCCTGACCCACCCTTGAGGGGTCACGTGACCCACACCTGGGGGGTCTCGTGACACACCCCTGAGGGGTCACGTGACCCACCCCTGGGGGGTCTCGTGACCCACCCCTGAGGGGTCACGTGACCCACCCTTGAGGGGTCACGTGACCCACACCTGGGGGATCTCGTGACGCACCCCTGAGGTGTCACGTGACCCACCCCTGGGGGGTCTCGTGACGCACCCCTGAGGGGTCACGTGACCCACCCCTGAGGGGTCTCGTGACCCACCCTTGAGGGGTTTCGTGACCCACCCTTGGGAGGTCACCTGTCCCACCCTGGAGGGGTCAGGTGACCTGCCCTTGAGAGGTCACAGCAGTTTCACAGGGTCCCTGCGAACCTGTCCATGGAAACAGAAGCCCTCCCTGCCACTCAGAGGACCGCGCTATTTCCCCTAGGCCACACTGCCCAGCAGCACTCTCAGCCCCGCACAGACAGTGTGCTAAGGACAGACTTGGATACCGGGGGCCTGGGCGGGGGATTTTCCATGGAACTCTCTAAGGGCCCGGTGCCCTGTGTCGCCCCGGAGTGCCCATGCCCTTCCTTGACCCCGCAGGACACTTGCATCCAGCAATAAGCAGCCGTCTGCCTCCACGGGGCTCAAACACCTGGGCCCGGTGTGCGGGCACCTGGCGTACGTGGAGGCAAACCCCTGACCCCTCTGGCCCGAACCCACCACTGCGAAGATCCCCCTTTTCTTCCATCCGTAAAGGGGCCCTCCCTGGGGAGTGGAGGAACATGGGGAGGCCCCCAGGAGATGGCTTTTCTCCGAGCCGCGGCTGGCTCCTTTCGGGCCTATACGTGGGCTGCGCATGCGCACTCAGGCTCCCAAGCACACGCCTCCCTCGGCTCACCTGACCCACCCTTTAGAGGTCACAGCAGTTCCACAGGGTCCCTGGGCACCTGTCCGTGGACACAGGAGCCCTCCCTGCCACCTAAAGGACCACGCGATTTCCGCTGGGGAACACTCCCCAGAAGCACTCCCAGCCTCACACAGACACTGTGCGCAGGATAGACTTGTGGACCAGGGGCCTGGGCGGGGAATTTTCCAGGGAACTCTCTAAAGGCCAGGTGCCCTCTGTCGCCCTGGGAGTGCCCACGCCATCCCTTAACCCTGCAGGACACTATCATCCAGCAATAAGCAGCCCTCTGCCTCCACGGGGCTCAAACACCTGGGCCCGTTGTGCGAGCACCTGGCGTTCGTGCAGGCAAACCCGCAGACCCCTCTGGCCCGAACCCACCACTGCGAAGATCCCACTTTCCTTCCATCCGTAAAGGGGTCCTCCTTGAGGAGTGGAGGAACATGGGGAGGCCCCCAGGAGATGGCTTTTCTCCGAGCCGCGGCTGGCTCCTTTCGGGCCTATACGTGGGCCGCGCGTGCGCACTCAGGCTCCCCACAATAGGCCTCCCTCGGGTCACGGGACCCACCCTTGAGGTGTCTCCTGACCCACCCTTGAGGGGTCACGTGACCCACACCTGGGGGGTCTCGTGACACACCCCTGAGGGGTCACGTGACCCACCCCTGAGGGGTCACGTGACCCACCCTTGAGGGGTCACGTGACCCACACCTGGGGGGTCTCGTGACGCACCCCTGAGGTGTCACGTGACCCACCCCTGGGGGGTCTCGTTACGCACCCCTGAGGGGTCACGTGACCCACCCCTGAGGGGTCTCGTGACCCACCCCTGAGGGGTCACGTGACCCACCCTTGAGGGGTTTCGTGACCCACCCTTGCGGGGTCTCGTGACCCACCCTTGGGAGGTCACCTGTCCCACCCTGGAGGGGTCAGGTGACCCGCCCTTGAGAGGTCACAGCAGTTTCACAGGGTCCCTGCGCACCTGTCCATGGAAACAGAAGCCCTCCCTGCCACTCAGAGGACCGCGCTATTTCCCCTAGGCCACACAGCCCAGCAGCACTCTCAGCCCCGCACAGACAGTGTGCTAAGGACAGACTTGGATACCGGGGGCCTGGGCGGGGGATTTTCCATGGAACTCTCTAAGGGCCCGGTGCCCTGTGTCGCCCCGGAGTGCCCATGCCCTTCCTTGACCCCGCAGGACCCTTGCATCCAGCAATAAGCAGCCGTCTGCCTCCACGGGGCTCAAACACCTGGGCCCGGTGTGCGGGCACCTGGCGTACGTGGAGGCAAACCCCTGACCCCTCTGGCCCGAACCCACCACTGCGAAGATCCCCCTTTTCTTCCATCCGTAAAGGGGCCCTCCCTGGGGAGTGGAGGAACATGGGGAGGCCCCCAGGAGATGGCTTTTCTCCGAGCCGCGGCTGGCTCCTTTCGGGCCTATACGTGGGCCGCGCATGCGCACTCAGGCTCCCAAGCACACGCCTCCCTCGGCTCACCTGACCCACCCTTTAGAGGTCACAGCAGTTCCACAGGGTCCCTGGGCACCTGTCCGTGGACACAGGAGCCCTCCCTGCCACCTAAAGGACCACGCGATTTCCGCTGGGGAACACTCCCCAGAAGCACTGCCAGCCTCACACAGACACTGTGCGCAGGATAGACTTGTGGACCAGGGGCCTGGGCGGGGAATTTTCCAGGGAACTCTCTAAAGGCCAGGTGCCCTCTGTCGCCCTGGGAGTGCCCACGCCATCCCTTAACCCTGCAGGACACTATCATCCAGCAATAAGCAGCCCTCTGCCTCCACGGGGCTCAAACACCTGGGCCCGTTGTGCGAGCACCTGGCGTTCGTGCAGGCAAACCCGCAGACCCCTCTGGCCCGAACCCACCACTGCGAAGATCCCACTTTTCTTCCATCCGTAAAGGGGTCCTCCTTGAGGAGTGGAGGAACATGGGGAGGCCCCCAGGAGATGGCTTTTCTCCGAGCCGCGGCTGGCTCCTTTCGGGCCTATACGTGGGCCGCGCGTGCGCACTCAGGCTCCCCACAACAGGCCTCCCTCGGGTCACGGGACCCACCCTTGAGGTGTCTCCTGACCCACCCTTGAGGGGTCACGTGACCCACACCTGGGGGGTCTCGTGACACACCCCTGAGGGGTCACGTGACCCACCCCTGAGGGGTCACGTGACCCACCCTTGAGGGGTCACATGACCCACCCCTGGGGGGTCTCGTGACCCACCCCTGAGGGGTCACGTGACCCACACCTGCGGGGTCACGTGACCCACCCCTGGGGGGTCTCGTGACGCACCCCTGAGGGGTCACGTGACCCACCCCTAGGGGGTCTCGTGACGCACCCCTGAGGGGTCACGTGATCCACCCTTGAGGGGTTTCGTGACCCACCCTTTTGGGGTCACGTGACCCACCCTTGCGGGGTCTCGTGACCCACCCTTGGGAGGTCACCTGTCCCACCCTGGAGGGGTCAGGTGACCCGCCCTTGAGAGGTCACAGCAGTTTCACAGGGTCCCTGCGCACCTGTCCATGGAAACAGAAGCCCTCCCTTCCACTCAGAGGACCGCGCTATTTCCCCTAGGCCACACTGCCCAGCAGCACTCTCAGCCCCGCACAGACAGTGTGCTAAGGACAGACTTGGATACCGGGGGCCTGGGCGGGGGATTTTCCATGGAACTCTCTAAGGGCCCGGTGCCCTGTGTCGCCCGGGAGTGCCCATGCCCTTCCTTGACCCCGCAGGACACTTGCATCCAGCAATAAGCAGCCGTCTGCCTCCACGGGGCTTAAACACCTGGGCCCGGTGTGCGGGCACCTGGCGTACGTGGAGGCAAACCCCTGACCCCTCTGGCCCGAACCCACCACTGCGAAGATCCCCCTTTTCTTCCATCCGTAAAGGGGCCCTCCCTGGGGAGTGGAGGAACATGGGGAGGCCCCCAGGAGATGGCTTTTCTCCGAGCCGCGGCTGGCTCGTTTCGGGCCTATACGTGGGCCGCGCATGCGCACTCAGGCTCCCAAGCACACGCCTTCCTCGGCTCACCTGACCCACCCTTTAGAGGTCACAGCAGTTCCACAGGGTCCCTGGGCACCTGTCCGTGGACACAGGAGCCCTCCCTGCCACCTAAAGGACCACGCGATTTCCGCTGGGGAACACTCCCCAGAAGCACTCCCAGCCTCGCACAGACACTGTGCGCAGGATAGACTTGTGGACCAGGGGCCTGGGCGGGGAATTTTCCAGGGAACTCTCTAAAGGCCAGGTGCCCTCTGTCGCCCTGGGAGTGCCCACGCCATCCCTTAACCCTGCAGGACACTATCATCCAGCAATAAGCAGCCCTCTGCCTCCACGGGGCTCAAACACCTGGGCCCGTTGTGCGAGCACCTGGCGTTCGTGCAGGCAAACCCGCAGACCCCTCTGGCCCGAACCCACCACTGCGAAGATCCCACTTTTCTTCCATCCATAAAGGGGTCCTCCTTGAGGAGTGGAGGAACATGGGGAGGCCCCCAGGAGATGGCTTTTCTCCGAGCCGCGGCTGGCTCCTTTCGGGCCTATACGTGGGCCGCGCGTGCGCACTCAGGCTCCCCACAACAGGCCTCCCTCGGGTCACGGGACCCACCCTTGAGGTGTCTCCTGACCCAGCCTGGAGGGGTCATGTGACCCACACCTGGGGGTTCTCGTGACGCACCTCTGAGGTGTCACGTGACCCACCACTGGGGGGTCTCGTGACCCACCCCCGAGGGGTCACGTGACCCACACCTGCGGGGTCACGTGACCCACACCTGCGGGGTCACGTGACCCACCCCTGGGGGTTCACGTGACGCACCCCTGAGGGGTCACGTGACCCACCCCTGAGGGGTCTCGTGACCCACCCCTGAGGGGTCACGTGACCCACCCTTGAGGGGTTTCGTGACCCACCCTTTTGGGGTCACGTGACCCACCCTTGCGGGGTCTCGTGACCCACCCTTGGGAGGTCACCTGTCCCACCCTGGAGGGGTCAGGTGACCCGCCCTTGAGAGGTCACAGCAGTTTCACAGGGTCCCTGCGCACCTGTCCATGGAAACAGAAGCCCTCCCTGCCACTCAGAGGACCGCGCTATTTCCCCTAGGCCACACTGCCCAGCAGCACTCTCAGCCCCACACAGACAGTGTGCTAAGGATAGACTTGGATACCGGGGGCCTGGGCGGGGGATTTTCCATGGAACTCTCTAAGGGCCCGGTGCCCTGTGTCGCCCGGGAGTGCCCATGCCCTTCCTTGACCCCGCAGGACACTTGCATCCAGCAATAAGCAGCCGTCTGCCTCCACGGGGCTCAAACACCTGGGCCCGGTGTGCGGGCACCTGGCGTACGTGGAGGCAAACCCCTGACCCCTCTGGCCCGAACCCACCACTGCGAAGATCCCCCTTTTCTTCCATCCGTAAAGGGGCCCTCCCTGGGGAGTGGAGGAACATGGGGAGGCCCCCAGGAGATGGCTTTTCTCCGAGCCGCGGCTGGTTCCTTTCAGGCCTATACGTGGGCTGCGCATGCGCACTCAGGCTCCCAAGCACACGCCTCCCTCGGCTCACCTGACCCACCCTTTAGAGGTCACAGCAGTTCCACAGGGTCCCTGGGCACCTGTCCGTGGACACAGGAGCCCTCCCTGCCACCTAAAGGACCACGCGATTTCCGCTGGGGAACACTCCCCAGAAGCACTCCCAGCCTCACACAGACACTGTGCGCAGGATAGACTTGTGGACCAGGGGCCTGGGCGGGGAATTTTCCAGGGAACTCTCTAAAGGCCAGGTGCCCTCTGTCGCCCTGGGAGTGCCCACGCCATCCCTTAACCCTGCAGGACACTATCATCCAGCAATAAGCAGCCCTCTGCCTCCACGGGGCTCAAACACCTGGGCCCGTTGTGCGAGCACCTGGCGTTCGTGCAGGCAAACCCGCAGACCCCTCTGGCCCGAACCCACCACTGCGAAGATCCCACTTTTCTTCCATCCGTAAAGGGGTCCTCCTTGAGGAGTGGAGGAACATGGGGAGGCCCCCAGGAGATGGCTTTTCTCCGAGCCGCGGCTGGCTCCTTTCGGGCCTATACGTGGGCCGCGCGTGCGCACACAGGCTCCCCACAACAGGCCTCCCTCGGGTCACGGGACCCACCCTTGAGGTGTCTCCTGACCCACCCTTGAGGGGTCACGTGACCCACACCTGGGGGGTCTCGTGACACACCCCTGAGGGGTCACGTGACCCACCCCTGAGGGGTCACGTGACCCACCCTTGAGGGGTCACATGACCCACCCCTGGGGGGTCTCGTGACCCACCCCTGAGGGGTCACGTGACCCACACCTGCGGGGTCACGTGACCCACCCCTGGGGGGTCTCGTGACGCACCCCTGAGGGGTCACGTGACCCACCCCTAGGGGGTCTCGTGACGCACCCCTGAGGGGTCACGTGATCCACCCTTGAGGGGTTTCGTGACCCACCCTTTTGGGGTCACGTGACCCACCCTTGCGGGGTCTCGTGACCCACCCTTGGGAGGTCACCTGTCCCACCCTGGAGGGGTCAGGTGACCCGCCCTTGAGAGGTCACAGCAGTTTCACAGGGTCCCTGCGCACCTGTCCATGGAAACAGAAGCCCTCCCTTCCACTCAGAGGACCGCGCTATTTCCCCTAGGCCACACTGCCCAGCAGCACTCTCAGCCCCGCACAGACAGTGTGCTAAGGACAGACTTGGATACCGGGGGCCTGGGCGGGGGATTTTCCATGGAACTCTCTAAGGGCCCGGTGCCCTGTGTCGCCCGGGAGTGCCCATGCCCTTCCTTGACCCCGCAGGACACTTGCATCCAGCAATAAGCAGCCGTCTGCCTCCACGGGGCTCAAACACCTGGGCCCGGTGTGCGGGCACCTGGCGTACGTGGAGGCAAACCCCTGACCCCTCTGGCCCGAACCCACCACTGCGAAGATCCCCCTTTTCTTCCATCCGTAAAGGGGCCCTCCCTGGGGAGTGGAGGAACATGGGGAGGCCCCCAGGAGATGGCTTTTCTCCGAGCCGCGACTGGCTCCTTTCGGGCCTATACGTGGGCTGCGCATGCGCACTCAGGCTCCCAAGCACACGCCTCCCTCGGCTCACCTGACCCACCCTTTAGAGGTCACAGCAGTTCCACAGGGTCCCTGGGCACCTGTCCGTGGACACAGGAGCCCTCCCTGCCACCTAAAGGACCACGCGATTTCCGCTGGGGGAACACTCCCCAGAAGCACTCCCAGCCTCCCACAGACACTGTGCGCAGGATAGACTTGTGGACCAGGGGCCTGGGCGGGGAATTTTCCAGGGAACTCTCTAAAGGCCAGGTGCCCTCTGTCGCCCTGGGAGTGCCCACGCCATCCCTTAACCCTGCAGGACACTATCATCCAGCAATAAGCAGCCCTCTGCCTCCACGGGGCTCAAACACCTGGGCCCGTTGTGCGAGCACCTGGCGTTCGTGCAGGCAAACCCGCAGACCCCTCTGGCCCGAACCCACCACTGCGAAGATCCCACTTTTCTTCCATCCGTAAAGGGGTCCTCCTTGAGGAGTGGAGGAACATGGGGAGGCCCCCAGGAGATGGCTTTTCTCCGAGCCGCGGCTGGCTCCTTTCGGGCCTATACGTGGGCCGCGCGTGCGCACACAGGCTCCCCACAACAGGCCTCCCTCGGGTCACGGGACCCACCCTTGAGGTGTCTCCTGACCCACCCTTGAGGGGTCACGTGACCCACACCTGGGGGGTCTCGTGACACACCCCTGAGGGGTCACGTGACCCACCCCTGAGGGGTCACGTGACCCACCCTTGAGGGGTCACATGACCCACCCCTGGGGGGTCTCGTGACCCACCCCTGAGGGGTCACGTGACCCACACCTGCGGGGTCACGTGACCCACCCCTGGGGGGTCTCGTGACGCACCCCTGAGGGGTCACGTGACCCACCCCTAGGGGGTCTCGTGACGCACCCCTGAGGGGTCACGTGATCCACCCTTGAGGGGTTTCGTGACCCACCCTTTTGGGGTCACGTGACCCACCCTTGCGGGGTCTCGTGACCCACCCTTGGGAGGTCACCTGTCCCACCCTGGAGGGGTCAGGTGACCCGCCCTTGAGAGGTCACAGCAGTTTCACAGGGTCCCTGCGCACCTGTCCATGGAAACAGAAGCCCTCCCTTCCACTCAGAGGACCGCGCTATTTCCCCTAGGCCACACTGCCCAGCAGCACTCTCAGCCCCGCACAGACAGTGTGCTAAGGACAGACTTGGATACCGGGGGCCTGGGCGGGGGATTTTCCATGGAACTCTCTAAGGGCCCGGTGCCCTGTGTCGCCCGGGAGTGCCCATGCCCTTCCTTGACCCCGCAGGACACTTGCATCCAGCAATAAGCAGCCGTCTGCCTCCACGGGGCTCAAACACCTGGGCCCGGTGTGCGGGCACCTGGCGTACGTGGAGGCAAACCCCTGACCCCTCTGGCCCGAACCCACCACTGCGAAGATCCCCCTTTTCTTCCATCCGTAAAGGGGCCCTCCCTGGGGAGTGGAGGAACATGGGGAGGCCCCCAGGAGATGGCTTTTCTCCGAGCCGCGACTGGCTCCTTTCGGGCCTATACGTGGGCTGCGCATGCGCACTCAGGCTCCCAAGCACACGCCTCCCTCGGCTCACCTGACCCACCCTTTAGAGGTCACAGCAGTTCCACAGGGTCCCTGGGCACCTGTCCGTGGACACAGGAGCCCTCCCTGCCACCTAAAGGACCACGCGATTTCCGCTGGGGGAACACTCCCCAGAAGCACTCCCAGCCTCCCACAGACACTGTGCGCAGGATAGACTTGTGGACCAGGGGCCTGGGCGGGGAATTTTCCAGGGAACTCTCTAAAGGCCAGGTGCCCTCTGTCGCCCTGGGAGTGCCCACGCCATCCCTTAACCCTGCAGGACACTATCATCCAGCAATAAGCAGCCCTCTGCCTCCACGGGGCTCAAACACCTGGGCCCGTTGTGCGAGCACCTGGCGTTCGTGCAGGCAAACCCGCAGACCCCTCTGGCCCGAACCCACCACTGCGAAGATCCCACTTTTCTTCCATCCGTAAAGGGGTCCTCCTTGAGGAGTGGAGGAACATGGGGAGGCCCCCAGGAGATGGCTTTTCTCCGAGCCGCGGCTGGCTCCTTTCGGGCCTATACGTGGGCCGCGCGTGCGCACACAGGCTCCCCACAACAGGCCTCCCTCGGGTCACGGGACCCACCCTTGAGGTGTCTCCTGACCCACCCTTGAGGGGTCACGTGACCCACACCTGGGGGGTCTCGTGACACACCCCTGAGGGGTCACGTGACCCACCCCTGAGGGGTCACGTGACCCACCCTTGAGGGGTCACATGACCCACCCCTGGGGGGTCTCGTGACCCACCCCTGAGGGGTCACGTGACCCACACCTGCGGGGTCACGTGACCCACCCCTGGGGGGTCTCGTGACGCACCCCTGAGGGGTCACGTGACCCACCCCTAGGGGGTCTCGTGACGCACCCCTGAGGGGTCACGTGATCCACCCTTGAGGGGTTTCGTGACCCACCCTTTTGGGGTCACGTGACCCACCCTTGCGGGGTCTCGTGACCCACCCTTGGGAGGTCACCTGTCCCACCCTGGAGGGGTCAGGTGACCCGCCCTTGAGAGGTCACAGCAGTTTCACAGGGTCCCTGCGCACCTGTCCATGGAAACAGAAGCCCTCCCTTCCACTCAGAGGACCGCGCTATTTCCCCTAGGCCACACTGCCCAGCAGCACTCTCAGCCCCGCACAGACAGTGTGCTAAGGACAGACTTGGATACCGGGGGCCTGGGCGGGGGATTTTCCATGGAACTCTCTAAGGGCCCGGTGCCCTGTGTCGCCCGGGAGTGCCCATGCCCTTCCTTGACCCCGCAGGACACTTGCATCCAGCAATAAGCAGCCGTCTGCCTCCACGGGGCTCAAACACCTGGGCCCGGTGTGCGGGCACCTGGCGTACGTGGAGGCAAACCCCTGACCCCTCTGGCCCGAACCCACCACTGCGAAGATCCCCCTTTTCTTCCATCCGTAAAGGGGCCCTCCCTGGGGAGTGGAGGAACATGGGGAGGCCCCCAGGAGATGGCTTTTCTCCGAGCCGCGACTGGCTCCTTTCGGGCCTATACGTGGGCTGCGCATGCGCACTCAGGCTCCCAAGCACACGCCTCCCTCAGCTCACCTGACCCACCCTTTAGAGGTCACAGCAGTTCCACAGGGTCCCTGGGCACCTGTCCGTGGACACAGGAGCCCTCCCTGCCACCTAAAGGACCACGCGATTTCCGCTGGGGGAACACTCCCCAGAAGCACTCCCAGCCTCCCACAGACACTGTGCGCAGGATAGACTTGTGGACCAGGGGCCTGGGCGGGGAATTTTCCAGGGAACTCTCTAAAGGCCAGGTGCCCTCTGTCGCCCTGGGAGTGCCCACGCCATCCCTTAACCCTGCAGGACACTATCATCCAGCAATAAGCAGCCCTCTGCCTCCACGGGGCTCAAACACCTGGGCCCGTTGTGCGAGCACCTGGCGTTCGTGCAGGCAAACCCGCAGACCCCTCTGGCCCGAACCCACCACTGCGAAGATCCCACTTTTCTTCCATCCGTAAAGGGGTCCTCCTTGAGGAGTGGAGGAACATGGGGAGGCCCCCAGGAGATGGCTTTTCTCCGAGCCGCGGCTGGCTCCTTTCGGGCCTATACGTGGGCCGCGCGTGCGCACACAGGCTCCCCACAACAGGCCTCCCTCGGGTCACGGGACCCACCCTTGAGGTGTCTCCTGACCCACCCTTGAGGGGTCACGTGACCCACACCTGGGGGGTCTCGTGACACACCCCTGAGGGGTCACGTGACCCACCCCTGGGGGGTCTCGTGACCCACCCCTGAGGGGTCACGTGACCCACCCTTGAGGGGTCACGTGACCCACACCTGGGGGATCTCGTGACGCACCCCTGAGGTGTCACGTGACCCACCCCTGGGGGGTCTCGTGACGCACCCCTGAGGGGTCACGTGACCCACCCCTGAGGGGTCTCGTGACCCACCCTTGAGGGGTTTCGTGACCCACCCTTGGGAGGTCACCTGTCCCACCCTGGAGGGGTCAGGTGACCTGCCCTTGAGAGGTCACAGCAGTTTCACAGGGTCCCTGCGAACCTGTCCATGGAAACAGAAGCCCTCCCTGCCACTCAGAGGACCGCGCTATTTCCCCTAGGCCACACAGCCCAGCAGCACTCTCAGCCCCGCACAGACAGTGTGCTAAGGACAGACTTGGATACCGGGGGCCTGGGCGGGGGATTTTCCATGGAACTCTCTAAGGGCCCGGTGCCCTGTGTCGCCCCGGAGTGCCCATGCCCTTCCTTGACCCCGCAGGACACTTGCATCCAGCAATAAGCAGCCGTCTGCCTCCACGGGGCTCAAACACCTGGGCCCGGTGTGCGGGCACCTGGCGTACGTGGAGGCAAACCCCTGACCCCTCTGGCCCGAACCCACCACTGCGAAGATCCCCCTTTTCTTCCATCCGTAAAGGGGCCCTCCCTGGGGAGTGGAGGAACATGGGGAGGCCCCCAGGAGATGGCTTTTCTCCGAGCCGCGGCTGGCTCCTTTCGGGCCTATACGTGGGCCGCGCATGCGCACTCAGGCTCCCAAGCACACGCCTCCCTCGGCTCACCTGACCCACCCTTTAGAGGTCACAGCAGTTCCACAGGGTCCCTGGGCACCTGTCCGTGGACACAGGAGCCCTCCCTGCCACCTAAAGGACCACGCGATTTCCGCTGGGGAACACTCCCCAGAAGCACTGCCAGCCTCACACAGACACTGTGCGCAGGATAGACTTGTGGACCAGGGGCCTGGGCGGGGAATTTTCCAGGGAACTCTCTAAAGGCCAGGTGCCCTCTGTCGCCCTGGGAGTGCCCACGCCATCCCTTAACCCTGCAGGACACTATCATCCAGCAATAAGCAGCCCTCTGCCTCCACGGGGCTCAAACACCTGGGCCCGTTGTGCGAGCACCTGGCGTTCGTGCAGGCAAACCCGCAGACCCCTCTGGCCCGAACCCACCACTGCGAAGATCCCACTTTTCTTCCATCCGTAAAGGGGTCCTCCTTGAGGAGTGGAGGAACATGGGGAGGCCCCCAGGAGATGGCTTTTCTCCGAGCCGCGGCTGGCTCCTTTCGGGCCTATACGTGGGCCGCGCGTGCGCACTCAGGCTCCCCACAACAGGCCTCCCTCGGGTCACGGGACCCACCCTTGAGGTGTCTCCTGACCCACCCTTGAGGGGTCACGTGACCCACACCTGGGGGGTCTCGTGACACACCCCTGAGGGGTCACGTGACCCACCCCTGAGGGGTCACGTGACCCACCCTTGAGGGGTCACATGACCCACCCCTGGGGGGTCTCGTGACCCACCCCTGAGGGGTCACGTGACCCACACCTGCGGGGTCACGTGACCCACCCCTGGGGGGTCTCGTGACGCACCCCTGAGGGGTCACGTGACCCACCCCTAGGGGGTCTCGTGACGCACCCCTGAGGGGTCACGTGATCCACCCTTGAGGGGTTTCGTGACCCACCCTTTTGGGGTCACGTGACCCACCCTTGCGGGGTCTCGTGACCCACCCTTGGGAGGTCACCTGTCCCACCCTGGAGGGGTCAGGTGACCCGCCCTTGAGAGGTCACAGCAGTTTCACAGGGTCCCTGCGCACCTGTCCATGGAAACAGAAGCCCTCCCTTCCACTCAGAGGACCGCGCTATTTCCCCTAGGCCACACTGCCCAGCAGCACTCTCAGCCCCGCACAGACAGTGTGCTAAGGACAGACTTGGATACCGGGGGCCTGGGCGGGGGATTTTCCATGGAACTCTCTAAGGGCCCGGTGCCCTGTGTCGCCCGGGAGTGCCCATGCCCTTCCTTGACCCCGCAGGACACTTGCATCCAGCAATAAGCAGCCGTCTGCCTCCACGGGGCTTAAACACCTGGGCCCGGTGTGCGGGCACCTGGCGTACGTGGAGGCAAACCCCTGACCCCTCTGGCCCGAACCCACCACTGCGAAGATCCCCCTTTTCTTCCATCCGTAAAGGGGCCCTCCCTGGGGAGTGGAGGAACATGGGGAGGCCCCCAGGAGATGGCTTTTCTCCGAGCCGCGACTGGCTCCTTTCGGGCCTATACGTGGGCTGCGCATGCGCACTCAGGCTCCCAAGCACACGCCTCCCTCAGCTCACCTGACCCACCCTTTAGAGGTCACAGCAGTTCCACAGGGTCCCTGGGCACCTGTCCGTGGACACAGGAGCCCTCCCTGCCACCTAAAGGACCACGCGATTTCCGCTGGGGGAACACTCCCCAGAAGCACTCCCAGCCTCCCACAGACACTGTGCGCAGGATAGACTTGTGGACCAGGGGCCTGGGCGGGGAATTTTCCAGGGAACTCTCTAAAGGCCAGGTGCCCTCTGTCGCCCTGGGAGTGCCCACGCCATCCCTTAACCCTGCAGGACACTATCATCCAGCAATAAGCAGCCCTCTGCCTCCACGGGGCTCAAACACCTGGGCCCGTTGTGCGAGCACCTGGCGTTCGTGCAGGCAAACCCGCAGACCCCTCTGGCCCGAACCCACCACTGCGAAGATCCCACTTTTCTTCCATCCGTAAAGGGGTCCTCCTTGAGGAGTGGAGGAACATGGGGAGGCCCCCAGGAGATGGCTTTTCTCCGAGCCGCGGCTGGCTCCTTTCGGGCCTATACGTGGGCCGCGCGTGCGCACACAGGCTCCCCACAACAGGCCTCCCTCGGGTCACGGGACCCACCCTTGAGGTGTCTCCTGACCCACCCTTGAGGGGTCACGTGACCCACACCTGGGGGGTCTCGTGACACACCCCTGAGGGGTCACGTGACCCACCCCTGGGGGGTCTCGTGACCCACCCCTGAGGGGTCACGTGACCCACCCTTGAGGGGTCACGTGACCCACACCTGGGGGATCTCGTGACGCACCCCTGAGGTGTCACGTGACCCACCCCTGGGGGGTCTCGTGACGCACCCCTGAGGGGTCACGTGACCCACCCCTGAGGGGTCTCGTGACCCACCCTTGAGGGGTTTCGTGACCCACCCTTGGGAGGTCACCTGTCCCACCCTGGAGGGGTCAGGTGACCTGCCCTTGAGAGGTCACAGCAGTTTCACAGGGTCCCTGCGAACCTGTCCATGGAAACAGAAGCCCTCCCTGCCACTCAGAGGACCGCGCTATTTCCCCTAGGCCACACTGCCCAGCAGCACTCTCAGCCCCGCACAGACAGTGTGCTAAGGACAGACTTGGATACCGGGGGCCTGGGCGGGGGATTTTCCATGGAACTCTCTAAGGGCCCGGTGCCCTGTGTCGCCCCGGAGTGCCCATGCCCTTCCTTGACCCCGCAGGACACTTGCATCCAGCTATAAGCAGCCGTCTGCCTCCACGGGGCTCAAACACCTGGGCCCGGTGTGCGGGCACCTGGCGTACGTGGAGGCAAACCCCTGACCCCTCTGGCCCGAACCCACCACTGTGAAGATCCCCCTTTTCTTCCATTCGTAAAGGGGCCCTCCCTGGGGAGTGGAGGAACATGGGGAGGCCCCCAGGAGATGGCTTTTCTCCGAGCCGCGGCTGGCTCCTTTCGGGCCTATACGTGGGCTGCGCATGCGCACTCAGGCTCCCAAGCACACGCCTCCCTCGGCTCACCTGACCCACCCTTTAGAGGTCACAGCAGTTCCACAGGGTCCCTGGGCACCTGTCCGTGGACACAGGAGCCCTCCCTGCCACCTAAAGGACCACGCGATTTCCGCTGGGGAACACTCCCCAGAAGCACTCCCAGCCTCACACAGACACTGTGCGCAGGATAGACTTGTGGACCAGGGGCCTGGGCGGGGAATTTTCCAGGGAACTCTCTAAAGGCCAGGTGCCCTCTGTCGCCCTGGGAGTGCCCACGCCATCCCTTAACCCTGCAGGACACTATCATCCAGCAATAAGCAGCCCTCTGCCTCCACGGGGCTCAAACACCTGGGCCCGTTGTGCGAGCACCTGGCGTTCGTGCAGGCAAACCCGCAGACCCCTCTGGCCCGAACCCACCACTGCGAAGATCCCACTTTCCTTCCATCCGTAAAGGGGTCCTCCTTGAGGAGTGGAGGAACATGGGGAGGCCCCCAGGAGATGGCTTTTCTCCGAGCCGCGGCTGGCTCCTTTCGGGCCTATACGTGGGCCGCGCGTGCGCACTCAGGCTCCCCACAATAGGCCTCCCTCGGGTCACGGGACCCACCCTTGAGGTGTCTCCTGACCCACCCTTGAGGGGTCACGTGACCCACACCTGGGGGTTCTCGTGACGCACCTCTGAGGTGTCACGTGACCCACCACTGGGGGGTCTCGTGACCCACCCCCGAGGGGTCACGCGACCCACACCTGCGGGGTCACGTGACCCACACCTGCGGGGTCACGTGACCCACCCCTGGGGGTTCACGTGACGCACCCCTGAGGGGTCACGTGACCCACCCCTGAGGGGTCTCGTGACCCACCCCTGAGGGGTCACGTGACCCACCCTTGAGGGGTTTCGTGACCCACCCTTTTGGGGTCACGTGACCCACCCTTGCGGGGTCTCGTGACCCACCCTTGGGAGGTCACCTGTCCCACCCTGGAGGGGTCAGGTGACCCGCCCTTGAGAGGTCACAGCAGTTTCACAGGGTCCCTGCGCACCTGTCCATGGAAACAGAAGCCCTCCCTGCCACTCAGAGGACCGCGCTATTTCCCCTAGGCCACACTGCCCAGCAGCACTCTCAGCCCCACACAGACAGTGTGCTAAGGATAGACTTGGATACCGGGGGCCTGGGCGGGGGATTTTCCATGGAACTCTCTAAGGGCCCGGTGCCCTGTGTCGCCCGGGAGTGCCCATGCCCTTCCTTGACCCCGCAGGACACTTGCATCCAGCAATAAGCAGCCGTCTGCCTCCACGGGGCTCAAACACCTGGGCCCGGTGTGCGGGCACCTGGCGTACGTGGAGGCAAACCCCTGACCCCTCTGGCCCGAACCCACCACTGCGAAGATCCCCCTTTTCTTCCATCCGTAAAGGGGCCCTCCCTGGGGAGTGGAGGAACATGGGGAGGCCCCCAGGAGATGGCTTTTCTCCGAGCCGCGGCTGGTTCCTTTCAGGCCTATACGTGGGCTGCGCATGCGCACTCAGGCTCCCAAGCACACGCCTCCCTCGGCTCACCTGACCCACCCTTTAGAGGTCACAGCAGTTCCACAGGGTCCCTGGGCACCTGTCCGTGGACACAGGAGCCCTCCCTGCCACCTAAAGGACCACGCGATTTCCGCTGGGGAACACTCCCCAGAAGCACTCCCAGCCTCACACAGACACTGTGCGCAGGATAGACTTGTGGACCAGGGGCCTGGGCGGGGAATTTTCCAGGGAACTCTCTAAAGGCCAGGTGCCCTCTGTCGCCCTGGGAGTGCCCACGCCATCCCTTAACCCTGCAGGACACTATCATCCAGCAATAAGCAGCCCTCTGCCTCCACGGGGCTCAAACACCTGGGCCCGTTGTGCGAGCACCTGGCGTTCGTGCAGGCAAACCCGCAGACCCCTCTGGCCCGAACCCACCACTGCGAAGATCCCACTGTTCTTCCATCCGTAAAGGGGTCCTCCTTGAGGAGTGGAGGAACATGGGGAGGCCCCCAGGAGATGGCTTTTCTCCAAGCCGCGGCTGGCTCCTTTCGGGCCTATACGTGGGCCGCGCGTGCGCACTCAGGCTCCCCACAACAGGCCTCCCTCGGGTCACGGGACCCACCCTTGAGGTGTCTCCTGACCCAGCCTGGAGGGGTCATGTGACCCACACCTGGGGGGTCTCGTGACGCACCCCTGAGGGGTCACGTGACCCACCCCTGGGGGGTCTCGTGACCCACCACTGAGGGGTCACGTGACCCACCCTTGAGGGGTCACGTGACCCACACCTGGGGGTTCTCGTGACGCACCTCTGAGGTGTCACGTGACCCACCACTGGGGGGTCTCGTGACCCACCCCCGAGGGGTCACGTGACCCACACCTGCGGGGTCACGTGACCCACACCTGCGGGGTCACGTGACCCACCCCTGGGGGTTCACGTGACGCACCCCTGAGGGGTCACGTGACCCACCCCTGAGGGGTCTCGTGACCCACCCCTGAGGGGTCACGTGACCCACCCTTGAGGGGTTTCGTGACCCACCCTTGCGGGGTCTCGTGACCCACCCTTGGGAGGTCACCTGTCCCACCCTGGAGGGGTCAGGTGACCCGCCCTTGAGAGGTCACAGCAGTTTCACAGGGTCCCTGCGCACCTGTCCATGGAAACAGAAGCCCTCCCTGCCACTCAGAGGACCGCGCTATTTCCCCTAGGCCACACTGCCCAGCAGCACTCTCAGCCCCGCACAGACAGTGTGCTAAGGACAGACTTGGATACCGGGGGCCTGGGCGGGGGATTTTCCATGGAACTCTCTAAGGGCCCGGTGCCCTGTGTCGCCCGGGAGTGCCCATGCCCTTCCTTGACCCCGCAGGACCCTTGCATCCAGCAATAAGCAGCCGTCTGCCTCCACGGGTCTCAAACACCTGGGCCCGGTGTGCGGGCACCTGGCGTACGTGGAGGCAAACCCCTGACCCCTCTGGCCCGAACCCACCACTGCGAAGATCCCCCTTTTCTTCCATCCGTAAAGGGGCCCTCCCTGGGGAGTGGAGGAACATGGGGAGGCCCCCAGGAGATGGCTTTTCTCCGAGCCGCGGCTGGCTCCTTTCGGGCCTATACGTGGGCTGCGCATGCGCACTCAGGCTCCCAAGCACACGCCTCCCTCGGCTCACCTGACCCACCCTTTAGAGGTCACAGCAGTTCCACAGGGTCCCTGGGCACCTGTCCGTGGACACAGGAGCCCTCCCTGCCACCTAAAGGACCACGCGATTTCCGCTGGGGAACACTCCCCAGAAGCACTCCCAGCCTCACACAGACACTGTGCGCAGGATAGACTTGTGGACCAGGGGCCTGGGCGGGGAATTTTCCAGGGAACTCTCTAAAGGCCAGGTGCCCTCTGTCGCCCTGGGAGTGCCCACGCCATCCCTTAACCCTGCAGGACACTATCATCCAGCAATAAGCAGCCCTCTGCCTCTACGGGGCTCAAACACCTGGGCCCGTTGTGCGAGCACCTGGCGTTCGTGCAGGCAAACCCGCAGACCCCTCTGGCCCGAACCCACCACTGCGAAGATCCCACTTTCCTTCCATCCGTAAAGGGGTCCTCCTTGAGGAGTGGAGGAACATGGGGAGGCCCCCAGGAGATGGCTTTTCTCCGAGCCGCGGCTGGCTCCTTTCGGGCCTATACGTGGGCCGCGCGTGCGCACTCAGGCTCCCCACAACAGGCCTCCCTCGGGTCACGGGACCCACCCTTGAGGTGTCTCCTGACCCACCCTTGAGGGGTCACGTGACCCACACCTGGGGGGTCTCGTGACACACCCCTGAGGGGTCACGTGACCCACCCCTGAGGGGTCACGTGACCCACCCTTGAGGGGTCACATGACCCACCCCTGGGGGGTCTCGTGACCCACCCCTGAGGGGTCACGTGACCCACACCTGCGGGGTCACGTGACCCACCCCTGGGGGGGTCTCGTGACGCACCCCTGAGGGGTCACGTGACCCACCCCTAGGGGGTCTCGTGACGCACCCCTGAGGGGTCACGTGATCCACCCTTGAGGGGTTTCGTGACCCACCCTTTTGGGGTCACGTGACCCACCCTTGCGGGGTCTCGTGACCCACCCTTGGGAGGTCACCTGTCCCACCCTGGAGGGGTCAGGTGACCCGCCCTTGAGAGGTCACAGCAGTTTCACAGGGTCCCTGCGCACCTGTCCATGGAAACAGAAGCCCTCCCTTCCACTCAGAGGACCGCGCTATTTCCCCTAGGCCACACTGCCCAGCAGCACTCTCAGCCCCGCACAGACAGTGTGCTAAGGACAGACTTGGATACCGGGGGCCTGGGCGGGGGATTTTCCATGGAACTCTCTAAGGGCCCGGTGCCCTGTGTCGCCCGGGAGTGCCCATGCCCTTCCTTGACCCCGCAGGACACTTGCATCCAGCAATAAGCAGCCGTCTGCCTCCACGGGGCTCAAACACCTGGGCCCGGTGTGCGGGCACCTGGCGTACGTGGAGGCAAACCCCTGACCCCTCTGGCCCGAACCCACCACTGCGAAGATCCCCCTTTTCTTCCATCCGTAAAGGGGCCCTCCCTGGGGAGTGGAGGAACATGGGGAGGCCCCCAGGAGATGGCTTTTCTCCGAGCCGCGGCTGGCTCGTTTCGGGCCTATACGTGGGCCGCGCATGCGCACTCAGGCTCCCAAGCACACGCCTTCCTCGGCTCACCTGACCCACCCTTTAGAGGTCACAGCAGTTCCACAGGGTCCCTGGGCACCTGTCCGTGGACACAGGAGCCCTCCCTGCCACCTAAAGGACCACGCGATTTCCGCTGGGGAACACTCCCCAGAAGCACTCCCAGCCTCGCACAGACACTGTGCGCAGGATAGACTTGTGGACCAGGGGCCTGGGCGGGGAATTTTCCAGGGAACTCTCTAAAGGCCAGGTGCCCTCTGTCGCCCTGGGAGTGCCCACGCCATCCCTTAACCCTGCAGGACACTATCATCCAGCAATAAGCAGCCCTCTGCCTCCACGGGGCTCAAACACCTGGGCCCGTTGTGCGAGCACCTGGCGTTCGTGCAGGCAAACCCGCAGACCCCTCTGGCCCGAACCCACCACTGCGAAGATCCCACTTTCCTTCCATCCGTAAAGGGGTCCTCCTTGAGGAGTGGAGGAACATGGGGAGGCCCCCAGGAGATGGCTTTTCTCCGAGCCGCGGCTGGCTCCTTTCGGGCCTATACGTGGGCCGCGCGTGCGCACTCAGGCTCCCCACAATAGGCCTCCCTCGGGTCACGGGACCCACCCTTGAGGTGTCTCCTGACCCACCCTTGAGGGGTCACGTGACCCACACCTGGGGGGTCTCGTGACACACCCCTGAGGGGTCACGTGACCCACCCCTGAGGGGTCACGTGACCCACCCTTGAGGGGTCACGTGACCCACACCTGGGGGGTCTCGTGACGCACCCCTGAGGTGTCACGTGACCCACCCCTGGGGGGTCTCGTGACGCACCCCTGAGGGGTCACGTGACCCACCCCTGAGGGGTCTCGTGACCCACCCCTGAGGGGTCACGTGACCCACCCTTGAGGGGTTTCGTGACCCACCCTTGCGGGGTCTCGTGACCCACCCTTGGGAGGTCACCTGTCCCACCCTGGAGGGGTCAGGTGACCCGCCCTTGAGAGGTCACAGCAGTTTCACAGGGTCCCTGCGCACCTGTCCATGGAAACAGAAGCCCTCCCTGCCACTCAGAGGACCGCGCTATTTCCCCTAGGCCACACAGCCCAGCAGCACTCTCAGCCCCGCACAGACAGTGTGCTAAGGACAGACTTGGATACCGGGGGCCTGGGCGGGGGATTTTCCATGGAACTCTCTAAGGGCCCGGTGCCCTGTGTCGCCCCGGAGTGCCCATGCCCTTCCTTGACCCCGCAGGACCCTTGCATCCAGCAATAAGCAGCCGTCTGCCTCCACGGGGCTCAAACACCTGGGCCCGGTGTGCGGGCACCTGGCGTACGTGGAGGCAAACCCCTGACCCCTCTGGCCCGAACCCACCACTGCGAAGATCCCCCTTTTCTTCCATCCGTAAAGGGGCCCTCCCTGGGGAGTGGAGGAACATGGGGAGGCCCCCAGGAGATGGCTTTTCTCCGAGCCGCGGCTGGCTCCTTTCGGGCCTATACGTGGGCCGCGCATGCGCACTCAGGCTCCCAAGCACACGCCTCCCTCGGCTCACCTGACCCACCCTTTAGAGGTCACAGCAGTTCCACAGGGTCCCTGGGCACCTGTCCGTGGACACAGGAGCCCTCCCTGCCACCTAAAGGACCACGCGATTTCCGCTGGGGAACACTCCCCAGAAGCACTCCCAGCCTCACACAGACACTGTGCGCAGGATAGACTTGTGGACCAGGGGCCTGGGCGGGGAATTTTCCAGGGAACTCTCTAAAGGCCAGGTGCCCTCTGTCGCCCTGGGAGTGCCCACGCCATCCCTTAACCCTGCAGGACACTATCATCCAGCAATAAGCAGCCCTCTGCCTCCACGGGGCTCAAACACCTGGGCCCGTTGTGCGAGCACCTGGCGTTCGTGCAGGCAAACCCGCAGACCCCTCTGGCCCGAACCCACCACTGCGAAGATCCCACTTTCCTTCCATCCGTAAAGGGGTCCTCCTTGAGGAGTGGAGGAACATGGGGAGGCCCCCAGGAGATGGCTTTTCTCCGAGCCGCGGCTGGCTCCTTTCGGGCCTATACGTGGGCCGCGCGTGCGCACTCAGGCTCCCCACAATAGGCCTCCCTCGGGTCACGGGACCCACCCTTGAGGTGTCTCCTGACCCACCCTTGAGGGGTCACGTGACCCACACCTGGGGGTTCTCGTGACGCACCTCTGAGGTGTCACGTGACCCACCACTGGGGGGTCTCGTGACCCACCCCCGAGGGGTCACGCGACCCACACCTGCGGGGTCACGTGACCCACACCTGCGGGGTCACGTGACCCACCCCTGGGGGTTCACGTGACGCACCCCTGAGGGGTCACGTGACCCACCCCTGAGGGGTCTCGTGACCCACCCCTGAGGGGTCACGTGACCCACCCTTGAGGGGTTTCGTGACCCACCCTTTTGGGGTCACGTGACCCACCCTTGCGGGGTCTCGTGACCCACCCTTGGGAGGTCACCTGTCCCACCCTGGAGGGGTCAGGTGACCCGCCCTTGAGAGGTCACAGCAGTTTCACAGGGTCCCTGCGCACCTGTCCATGGAAACAGAAGCCCTCCCTGCCACTCAGAGGACCGCGCTATTTCCCCTAGGCCACACTGCCCAGCAGCACTCTCAGCCCCACACAGACAGTGTGCTAAGGATAGACTTGGATACCGGGGGCCTGGGCGGGGGATTTTCCATGGAACTCTCTAAGGGCCCGGTGCCCTGTGTCGCCCGGGAGTGCCCATGCCCTTCCTTGACCCCGCAGGACACTTGCATCCAGCAATAAGCAGCCGTCTGCCTCCACGGGGCTCAAACACCTGGGCCCGGTGTGCGGGCACCTGGCGTACGTGGAGGCAAACCCCTGACCCCTCTGGCCCGAACCCACCACTGCGAAGATCCCCCTTTTCTTCCATCCGTAAAGGGGCCCTCCCTGGGGAGTGGAGGAACATGGGGAGGCCCCCAGGAGATGGCTTTTCTCCGAGCCGCGGCTGGTTCCTTTCAGGCCTATACGTGGGCTGCGCATGCGCACTCAGGCTCCCAAGCACACGCCTCCCTCGGCTCACCTGACCCACCCTTTAGAGGTCACAGCAGTTCCACAGGGTCCCTGGGCACCTGTCCGTGGACACAGGAGCCCTCCCTGCCACCTAAAGGACCACGCGATTTCCGCTGGGGAACACTCCCCAGAAGCACTCCCAGCCTCACACAGACACTGTGCGCAGGATAGACTTGTGGACCAGGGGCCTGGGCGGGGAATTTTCCAGGGAACTCTCTAAAGGCCAGGTGCCCTCTGTCGCCCTGGGAGTGCCCACGCCATCCCTTAACCCTGCAGGACACTATCATCCAGCAATAAGCAGCCCTCTGCCTCCACGGGGCTCAAACACCTGGGCCCGTTGTGCGAGCACCTGGCGTTCGTGCAGGCAAACCCGCAGACCCCTCTGGCCCGAACCCACCACTGCGAAGATCCCACTGTTCTTCCATCCGTAAAGGGGTCCTCCTTGAGGAGTGGAGGAACATGGGGAGGCCCCCAGGAGATGGCTTTTCTCCAAGCCGCGGCTGGCTCCTTTCGGGCCTATACGTGGGCCGCGCGTGCGCACTCAGGCTCCCCACAACAGGCCTCCCTCGGGTCACGGGACCCACCCTTGAGGTGTCTCCTGACCCAGCCTGGAGGGGTCATGTGACCCACACCTGGGGGGTCTCGTGACGCACCCCTGAGGGGTCACGTGACCCACCCCTGGGGGGTCTCGTGACCCACCACTGAGGGGTCACGTGACCCACCCTTGAGGGGTCACGTGACCCACACCTGGGGGTTCTCGTGACGCACCTCTGAGGTGTCACGTGACCCACCACTGGGGGGTCTCGTGACCCACCCCCGAGGGGTCACGTGACCCACACCTGCGGGGTCACGTGACCCACACCTGCGGGGTCACGTGACCCACCCCTGGGGGTTCACGTGACGCACCCCTGAGGGGTCACGTGACCCACCCCTGAGGGGTCTCGTGACCCACCCCTGAGGGGTCACGTGACCCACCCTTGAGGGGTTTCGTGACCCACCCTTGCGGGGTCTCGTGACCCACCCTTGGGAGGTCACCTGTCCCACCCTGGAGGGGTCAGGTGACCCGCCCTTGAGAGGTCACAGCAGTTTCACAGGGTCCCTGCGCACCTGTCCATGGAAACAGAAGCCCTCCCTGCCACTCAGAGGACCGCGCTATTTCCCCTAGGCCACACTGCCCAGCAGCACTCTCAGCCCCGCACAGACAGTGTGCTAAGGACAGACTTGGATACCGGGGGCCTGGGCGGGGGATTTTCCATGGAACTCTCTAAGGGCCCGGTGCCCTGTGTCGCCCGGGAGTGCCCATGCCCTTCCTTGACCCCGCAGGACCCTTGCATCCAGCAATAAGCAGCCGTCTGCCTCCACGGGTCTCAAACACCTGGGCCCGGTGTGCGGGCACCTGGCGTACGTGGAGGCAAACCCCTGACCCCTCTGGCCCGAACCCACCACTGCGAAGATCCCCCTTTTCTTCCATCCGTAAAGGGGCCCTCCCTGGGGAGTGGAGGAACATGGGGAGGCCCCCAGGAGATGGCTTTTCTCCGAGCCGCGGCTGGCTCCTTTCGGGCCTATACGTGGGCTGCGCATGCGCACTCAGGCTCCCAAGCACACGCCTCCCTCGGCTCACCTGACCCACCCTTTAGAGGTCACAGCAGTTCCACAGGGTCCCTGGGCACCTGTCCGTGGACACAGGAGCCCTCCCTGCCACCTAAAGGACCACGCGATTTCCGCTGGGGAACACTCCCCAGAAGCACTCCCAGCCTCACACAGACACTGTGCGCAGGATAGACTTGTGGACCAGGGGCCTGGGCGGGGAATTTTCCAGGGAACTCTCTAAAGGCCAGGTGCCCTCTGTCGCCCTGGGAGTGCCCACGCCATCCCTTAACCCTGCAGGACACTATCATCCAGCAATAAGCAGCCCTCTGCCTCTACGGGGCTCAAACACCTGGGCCCGTTGTGCGAGCACCTGGCGTTCGTGCAGGCAAACCCGCAGACCCCTCTGGCCCGAACCCACCACTGCGAAGATCCCACTTTCCTTCCATCCGTAAAGGGGTCCTCCTTGAGGAGTGGAGGAACATGGGGAGGCCCCCAGGAGATGGCTTTTCTCCGAGCCGCGGCTGGCTCCTTTCGGGCCTATACGTGGGCCGCGCGTGCGCACTCAGGCTCCCCACAACAGGCCTCCCTCGGGTCACGGGACCCACCCTTGAGGTGTCTCCTGACCCACCCTTGAGGGGTCACGTGACCCACACCTGGGGGGTCTCGTGACACACCCCTGAGGGGTCACGTGACCCACCCCTGAGGGGTCACGTGACCCACCCTTGAGGGGTCACATGACCCACCCCTGGGGGGTCTCGTGACCCACCCCTGAGGGGTCACGTGACCCACACCTGCGGGGTCACGTGACCCACCCCTGGGGGGGTCTCGTGACGCACCCCTGAGGGGTCACGTGACCCACCCCTAGGGGGTCTCGTGACGCACCCCTGAGGGGTCACGTGATCCACCCTTGAGGGGTTTCGTGACCCACCCTTTTGGGGTCACGTGACCCACCCTTGCGGGGTCTCGTGACCCACCCTTGGGAGGTCACCTGTCCCACCCTGGAGGGGTCAGGTGACCCGCCCTTGAGAGGTCACAGCAGTTTCACAGGGTCCCTGCGCACCTGTCCATGGAAACAGAAGCCCTCCCTTCCACTCAGAGGACCGCGCTATTTCCCCTAGGCCACACTGCCCAGCAGCACTCTCAGCCCCGCACAGACAGTGTGCTAAGGACAGACTTGGATACCGGGGGCCTGGGCGGGGGATTTTCCATGGAACTCTCTAAGGGCCCGGTGCCCTGTGTCGCCCGGGAGTGCCCATGCCCTTCCTTGACCCCGCAGGACACTTGCATCCAGCAATAAGCAGCCGTCTGCCTCCACGGGGCTCAAACACCTGGGCCCGGTGTGCGGGCACCTGGCGTACGTGGAGGCAAACCCCTGACCCCTCTGGCCCGAACCCACCACTGCGAAGATCCCCCTTTTCTTCCATCCGTAAAGGGGCCCTCCCTGGGGAGTGGAGGAACATGGGGAGGCCCCCAGGAGATGGCTTTTCTCCGAGCCGCGGCTGGCTCGTTTCGGGCCTATACGTGGGCCGCGCATGCGCACTCAGGCTCCCAAGCACACGCCTTCCTCGGCTCACCTGACCCACCCTTTAGAGGTCACAGCAGTTCCACAGGGTCCCTGGGCACCTGTCCGTGGACACAGGAGCCCTCCCTGCCACCTAAAGGACCACGCGATTTCCGCTGGGGAACACTCCCCAGAAGCACTCCCAGCCTCGCACAGACACTGTGCGCAGGATAGACTTGTGGACCAGGGGCCTGGGCGGGGAATTTTCCAGGGAACTCTCTAAAGGCCAGGTGCCCTCTGTCGCCCTGGGAGTGCCCACGCCATCCCTTAACCCTGCAGGACACTATCATCCAGCAATAAGCAGCCCTCTGCCTCCACGGGGCTCAAACACCTGGGCCCGTTGTGCGAGCACCTGGCGTTCGTGCAGGCAAACCCGCAGACCCCTCTGGCCCGAACCCACCACTGCGAAGATCCCACTTTCCTTCCATCCGTAAAGGGGTCCTCCTTGAGGAGTGGAGGAACATGGGGAGGCCCCCAGGAGATGGCTTTTCTCCGAGCCGCGGCTGGCTCCTTTCGGGCCTATACGTGGGCCGCGCGTGCGCACTCAGGCTCCCCACAATAGGCCTCCCTCGGGTCACGGGACCCACCCTTGAGGTGTCTCCTGACCCACCCTTGAGGGGTCACGTGACCCACACCTGGGGGGTCTCGTGACACACCCCTGAGGGGTCACGTGACCCACCCCTGAGGGGTCACGTGACCCACCCTTGAGGGGTCACGTGACCCACACCTGGGGGGTCTCGTGACGCACCCCTGAGGTGTCACGTGACCCACCCCTGGGGGGTCTCGTGACGCACCCCTGAGGGGTCACGTGACCCACCCCTGAGGGGTCTCGTGACCCACCCCTGAGGGGTCACGTGACCCACCCTTGAGGGGTTTCGTGACCCACCCTTGCGGGGTCTCGTGACCCACCCTTGGGAGGTCACCTGTCCCACCCTGGAGGGGTCAGGTGACCCGCCCTTGAGAGGTCACAGCAGTTTCACAGGGTCCCTGCGCACCTGTCCATGGAAACAGAAGCCCTCCCTGCCACTCAGAGGACCGCGCTATTTCCCCTAGGCCACACAGCCCAGCAGCACTCTCAGCCCCGCACAGACAGTGTGCTAAGGACAGACTTGGATACCGGGGGCCTGGGCGGGGGATTTTCCATGGAACTCTCTAAGGGCCCGGTGCCCTGTGTCGCCCCGGAGTGCCCATGCCCTTCCTTGACCCCGCAGGACCCTTGCATCCAGCAATAAGCAGCCGTCTGCCTCCACGGGGCTCAAACACCTGGGCCCGGTGTGCGGGCACCTGGCGTACGTGGAGGCAAACCCCTGACCCCTCTGGCCCGAACCCACCACTGCGAAGATCCCCCTTTTCTTCCATCCGTAAAGGGGCCCTCCCTGGGGAGTGGAGGAACATGGGGAGGCCCCCAGGAGATGGCTTTTCTCCGAGCCGCGGCTGGCTCCTTTCGGGCCTATACGTGGGCCGCGCATGCGCACTCAGGCTCCCAAGCACACGCCTCCCTCGGCTCACCTGACCCACCCTTTAGAGGTCACAGCAGTTCCACAGGGTCCCTGGGCACCTGTCCGTGGACACAGGAGCCCTCCCTGCCACCTAAAGGACCACGCGATTTCCGCTGGGGAACACTCCCCAGAAGCACTGCCAGCCTCACACAGACACTGTGCGCAGGATAGACTTGTGGACCAGGGGCCTGGGCGGGGAATTTTCCAGGGAACTCTCTAAAGGCCAGGTGCCCTCTGTCGCCCTGGGAGTGCCCACGCCATCCCTTAACCCTGCAGGACACTATCATCCAGCAATAAGCAGCCCTCTGCCTCCACGGGGCTCAAACACCTGGGCCCGTTGTGCGAGCACCTGGCGTTCGTGCAGGCAAACCCGCAGACCCCTCTGGCCCGAACCCACCACTGCGAAGATCCCACTTTTCTTCCATCCGTAAAGGGGTCCTCCTTGAGGAGTGGAGGAACATGGGGAGGCCCCCAGGAGATGGCTTTTCTCCGAGCCGCGGCTGGCTCCTTTCGGGCCTATACGTGGGCCGCGCGTGCGCACTCAGGCTCCCCACAACAGGCCTCCCTCGGGTCACGGGACCCACCCTTGAGGTGTCTCCTGACCCACCCTTGAGGGGTCACGTGACCCACACCTGGGGGGTCTCGTGACACACCCCTGAGGGGTCACGTGACCCACCCCTGAGGGGTCACGTGACCCACCCTTGAGGGGTCACATGACCCACCCCTGGGGGGTCTCGTGACCCACCCCTGAGGGGTCACGTGACCCACACCTGCGGGGTCACGTGACCCACCCCTGGGGGGTCTCGTGACGCACCCCTGAGGGGTCACGTGACCCACCCCTAGGGGGTCTCGTGACGCACCCCTGAGGGGTCACGTGATCCACCCTTGAGGGGTTTCGTGACCCACCCTTTTGGGGTCACGTGACCCACCCTTGCGGGGTCTCGTGACCCACCCTTGGGAGGTCACCTGTCCCACCCTGGAGGGGTCAGGTGACCCGCCCTTGAGAGGTCACAGCAGTTTCACAGGGTCCCTGCGCACCTGTCCATGGAAACAGAAGCCCTCCCTTCCACTCAGAGGACCGCGCTATTTCCCCTAGGCCACACTGCCCAGCAGCACTCTCAGCCCCGCACAGACAGTGTGCTAAGGACAGACTTGGATACCGGGGGCCTGGGCGGGGGATTTTCCATGGAACTCTCTAAGGGCCCGGTGCCCTGTGTCGCCCGGGAGTGCCCATGCCCTTCCTTGACCCCGCAGGACACTTGCATCCAGCAATAAGCAGCCGTCTGCCTCCACGGGGCTCAAACACCTGGGCCCGGTGTGCGGGCACCTGGCGTACGTGGAGGCAAACCCCTGACCCCTCTGGCCCGAACCCACCACTGCGAAGATCCCCCTTTTCTTCCATCCGTAAAGGGGCCCTCCCTGGGGAGTGGAGGAACATGGGGAGGCCCCCAGGAGATGGCTTTTCTCCGAGCCGCGGCTGGCTCGTTTCGGGCCTATACGTGGGCCGCGCATGCGCACTCAGGCTCCCAAGCACACGCCTTCCTCGGCTCACCTGACCCACCCTTTAGAGGTCACAGCAGTTCCACAGGGTCCCTGGGCACCTGTCCGTGGACACAGGAGCCCTCCCTGCCACCTAAAGGACCACGCGATTTCCGCTGGGGAACACTCCCCAGAAGCACTCCCAGCCTCACACAGACACTGTGCGCAGGATAGACTTGTGGACCAGGGGCCTGGGCGGGGAATTTTCCAGGGAACTCTCTAAAGGCCAGGTGCCCTCTGTCGCCCTGGGAGTGCCCACGCCATCCCTTAACCCTGCAGGACACTATCATCCAGCAATAAGCAGCCCTCTGCCTCCACGGGGCTCAAACACCTGGGCCCGTTGTGCGAGCACCTGGCGTTCGTGCAGGCAAACCCGCAGACCCCTCTGGCCCGAACCCACCACTGCGAAGATCCCACTTTTCTTCCATCCATAAAGGGGTCCTCCTTGAGGAGTGGAGGAACATGGGGAGGCCCCCAGGAGATGGCTTTTCTCCGAGCCGCGGCTGGCTCCTTTCGGGCCTATACGTGGGCCGCGCGTGCGCACTCAGGCTCCCCACAACAGGCCTCCCTCGGGTCACGGGACCCACCCTTGAGGTGTCTCCTGACCCAGCCTGGAGGGGTCATGTGACCCACACCTGGGGGGTCTCGTGACGCACCCCTGAGGGGTCACGTGACCCACCCCTGGGGGGTCTCGTGACCCACCACTGAGGGGTCACGTGACCCACCCTTGAGGGGTCACGTGACCCACACCTGGGGGTTCTCGTGACGCACCTCTGAGGTGTCACGTGACCCACCACTGGGGGGTCTCGTGACCCACCCCCGAGGGGTCACGTGACCCACACCTGCGGGGTCACGTGACCCACCCCTGGGGGTTCACGTGACGCACCCCTGAGGGGTCACGTGACCCACCCCTGAGGGGTCTCGTGACCCACCCCTGAGGGGTCACGTGACCCACCCTTGAGGGGTTTCGTGACCCACCCTTTTGGGGTCACGTGACCCACCCTTGCGGGGTCTCGTGACCCACCCTTGGGAGGTCACCTGTCCCACCCTGGAGGGGTCAGGTGACCCGCCCTTGAGAGGTCACAGCAGTTTCACAGGGTCCCTGCGAACCTGTCCATGGAAACAGAAGCCCTCCCTGCCACTCAGAGGACCGCGCTATTTCCCCTAGGCCACACTGCCCAGCAGCACTCTCAGCCCCGCACAGACAGTGTGCTAAGGATAGACTTGGATACCGGGGGCCTGGGCGGGGGATTTTCCATGGAACTCTCTAAGGGCCCGGTGCCCTGTGTCGCCCGGGAGTGCCCATGCCCTTCCTTGACCCCGCAGGACACTTGCATCCAGCAATAAGCAGCCGTCTGCCTCCACGGGGCTCAAACACCTGGGCCCGGTGTGCGGGCACCTGGCGTACGTGGAGGCAAACCCCTGACCCCTCTGGCCCGAACCCACCACTGCGAAGATCCCCCTTTTCTTCCATCCGTAAAGGGGCCCTCCCTGGGGAGTGGAGGAACATGGGGAGGCCCCCAGGAGATGGCTTTTCTCCGAGCCGCGGCTGGTTCCTTTCAGGCCTATACGTGGGCTGCGCATGCGCACTCAGGCTCCCAAGCACACGCCTCCCTCGGCTCACCTGACCCACCCTTTAGAGGTCACAGCAGTTCCACAGGGTCCCTGGGCACCTGTCCGTGGACACAGGAGCCCTCCCTGCCACCTAAAGGACCACGCGATTTCCGCTGGGGAACACTCCCCAGAAGCACTCCCAGCCTCACACAGACACTGTGCGCAGGATAGACTTGTGGACCAGGGGCCTGGGCGGGGAATTTTCCAGGGAACTCTCTAAAGGCCAGGTGCCCTCTGTCGCCCTGGGAGTGCCCACGCCATCCCTTAACCCTGCAGGACACTATCATCCAGCAATAAGCAGCCCTCTGCCTCCACGGGGCTCAAACACCTGGGCCCGTTGTGCGAGCACCTGGCGTTCGTGCAGGCAAACCCGCAGACCCCTCTGGCCCGAACCCACCACTGCGAAGATCCCACTGTTCTTCCATCCGTAAAGGGGTCCTCCTTGAGGAGTGGAGGAACATGGGGAGGCCCCCAGGAGATGGCTTTTCTCCAAGCCGCGGCTGGCTCCTTTCGGGCCTATACGTGGGCCGCGCGTGCGCACTCAGGCTCCCCACAACAGGCCTCCCTCGGGTCACGGGACCCACCCTTGAGGTGTCTCCTGACCCAGCCTGGAGGGGTCATGTGACCCACACCTGGGGGGTCTCGTGACGCACCCCTGAGGGGTCACGTGACCCACCCCTGGGGGGTCTCGTGACCCACCACTGAGGGGTCACGTGACCCACCCTTGAGGGGTCACGTGACCCACACCTGGGGGTTCTCGTGACGCACCTCTGAGGTGTCACGTGACCCACCACTGGGGGGTCTCGTGACCCACCCCCGAGGGGTCACGTGACCCACACCTGCGGGGTCACGTGACCCACACCTGCGGGGTCACGTGACCCACCCCTGGGGGTTCACGTGACGCACCCCTGAGGGGTCACGTGACCCACCCCTGAGGGGTCTCGTGACCCACCCCTGAGGGGTCACGTGACCCACCCTTGAGGGGTTTCGTGACCCACCCTTGCGGGGTCTCGTGACCCACCCTTGGGAGGTCACCTGTCCCACCCTGGAGGGGTCAGGTGACCCGCCCTTGAGAGGTCACAGCAGTTTCACAGGGTCCCTGCGCACCTGTCCATGGAAACAGAAGCCCTCCCTGCCACTCAGAGGACCGCGCTATTTCCCCTAGGCCACACTGCCCAGCAGCACTCTCAGCCCCGCACAGACAGTGTGCTAAGGACAGACTTGGATACCGGGGGCCTGGGCGGGGGATTTTCCATGGAACTCTCTAAGGGCCCGGTGCCCTGTGTCGCCCCGGAGTGCCCATGCCCTTCCTTGACCCCGCAGGACCCTTGCATCCAGCAATAAGCAGCCGTCTGCCTCCACGGGTCTCAAACACCTGGGCCCGGTGTGCGGGCACCTGGCGTACGTGGAGGCAAACCCCTGACCCCTCTGGCCCGAACCCACCACTGCGAAGATCCCCCTTTTCTTCCATCCGTAAAGGGGCCCTCCCTGGGGAGTGGAGGAACATGGGGAGGCCCCCAGGAGATGGCTTTTCTCCGAGCCGCGGCTGGCTCCTTTCGGGCCTATACGTGGGCCGCGCATGCGCACTCAGGCTCCCAAGCACACGCCTCCCTCGGCTCACCTGACCCACCCTTTAGAGGTCACAGCAGTTCCACAGGGTCCCTGGGCACCTGTCCGTGGACACAGGAGCCCTCCCTGCCACCTAAAGGACCACGCGATTTCCGCTGGGGAACACTCCCCAGAAGCACTCCCAGCCTCACACAGACACTGTGCGCAGGATAGACTTGTGGACCAGGGGCCTGGGCGGGGAATTTTCCAGGGAACTCTCTAAAGGCCAGGTGCCCTCTGTCGCCCTGGGAGTGCCCACGCCATCCCTTAACCCTGCAGGACACTATCATCCAGCAATAAGCAGCCCTCTGCCTCTACGGGGCTCAAACACCTGGGCCCGTTGTGCGAGCACCTGGCGTTCGTGCAGGCAAACCCGCAGACCCCTCTGGCCCGAACCCACCACTGCGAAGATCCCACTTTCCTTCCATCCGTAAAGGGGTCCTCCTTGAGGAGTGGAGGAACATGGGGAGGCCCCCAGGAGATGGCTTTTCTCCGAGCCGCGGCTGGCTCCTTTCGGGCCTATACGTGGGCCGCGCGTGCGCACTCAGGCTCCCCACAACAGGCCTCCCTCGGGTCACGGGACCCACCCTTGAGGTGTCTCCTGACCCAGCCTGGAGGGGTCATGTGACCCACACCTGGGGGGTCTCGTGACGCACCCCTGAGGGGTCACGTGACCCACCCCTGGGGGGTCTCGTGACCCACCACTGAGGGGTCACGTGACCCACCCTTGAGGGGTCACGTGACCCACACCTGGGGGTTCTCGTGACGCACCTCTGAGGTGTCACGTGACCCACCACTGGGGGGTCTCGTGACCCACCCCCGAGGGGTCACGTGACCCACACCTGCGGGGTCACGTGACCCACACCTGCGGGGTCACGTGACCCACCCCTGGGGGTTCACGTGACGCACCCCTGAGGGGTCACGTGACCCACCCCTGAGGGGTCTCGTGACCCACCCCTGAGGGGTCACGTGACCCACCCTTGAGGGGTTTCGTGACCCACCCTTGCGGGGTCTCGTGACCCACCCTTGGGAGGTCACCTGTCCCACCCTGGAGGGGTCAGGTGACCCGCCCTTGAGAGGTCACAGCAGTTTCACAGGGTCCCTGCGCACCTGTCCATGGAAACAGAAGCCCTCCCTGCCACTCAGAGGACCGCGCTATTTCCCCTAGGCCACACTGCCCAGCAGCACTCTCAGCCCCGCACAGACAGTGTGCTAAGGACAGACTTGGATACCGGGGGCCTGGGCGGGGGATTTTCCATGGAACTCTCTAAGGGCCCGGTGCCCTGTGTCGCCCCGGAGTGCCCATGCCCTTCCTTGACCCCGCAGGACCCTTGCATCCAGCAATAAGCAGCCGTCTGCCTCCACGGGTCTCAAACACCTGGGCCCGGTGTGCGGGCACCTGGCGTACGTGGAGGCAAACCCCTGACCCCTCTGGCCCGAACCCACCACTGCGAAGATCCCCCTTTTCTTCCATCCGTAAAGGGGCCCTCCCTGGGGAGTGGAGGAACATGGGGAGGCCCCCAGGAGATGGCTTTTCTCCGAGCCGCGGCTGGCTCCTTTCGGGCCTATACGTGGGCCGCGCGTGCGCACTCAGGCTCCCCACAACAGGCCTCCCTTGGGTCACGGGACCCACCCTTGAGGTGTCTCCTGACCCAGCCTGGAGGGGTCATGTGACCCACACCTGGGGGGTCTCGTGACGCACCATTGAGGGGTCACGTGACCCACACCTGGGGGGTCTCATGACGCACCCCTGAGGTGTCACGTGACCCACCCCTGGGGGGTCTCGTGACGCACCCCTGAGGGGTCACGTGACCCACCCCTGAGGGGTCTCGTGACCCACCCCTGAGGGGTCACGTGACCCACCCTTGAGGGATTTCGTGACCCACCCTTGCGGGGTCTCGTGACCCACCCTTGGGAGGTCACCTGTCCCACCCTGGAGGGGTCAGGTGACCCGCCCTTGAGAGGTCACAGCAGTTTCACAGGGTCCCTGCGCACCTGTCCATGGAAACAGAAGCCCTCCCTGCCACTCAGAGGACCGCGCTATTTCCCCTAGGCCACACTGCCCAGCAGCACTCTCAGCCCCGCACAGACAGTGTGCTAAGGACAGACTTGGATACCGGGGGCCTGGGCGGGGGATTTTCCATGGAACTCTCTAAGGGCCCGGTGCCCTGTGTCGCCCGGGAGTGCCCATGCCCTTCCTTGACCCCGCAGGACACTTGCATCCAGCAATAAGCAGCCGTCTGCCTCCACGGGGCTCAAACACCTGGGCCCGGTGTGCGGGCACCTGGCGTACGTGGAGGCAAACCCCTGACCCCTCTGGCCCGAACCCACCACTGCGAAGATCCCCCTTTTCTTCCATCCGTAAAGGGGCCCTCCCTGGGGAGTGGAGGAACATGGGGAGGCCCCCAGGAGATGGCTTTTCTCCGAGCCGCGGCTGGCTCCTTTCGGGCCTATACGTGGGCCGCGCGTGCGCACTCAGGCTCCCCACAACAGGCCTCCCTCGGGTCACGGGACCCACCCTTGAGGTGTCTCCTGACCCAGCCTGGAGGGGTCATGTGACCCACACCTGGGGGGTCTCGTGACGCACCCCTGAGGGGTCACGTGACCCACCCCTGGGGGGTCTCTTGACCCACCACTGAGGGGTCACGTGACCCACCCTTGAGGGGTCACGTGACCCACACCTGGGGGTTCTCGTGACGCACCTCTGAGGTGTCACGTGACCCACCACTGGGGGGTCTCGTGACCCACCCCCGAGGGGTCACGTGACCCACACCTGCGGGGTCACGTGACCCACACCTGCGGGGTCACGTGACCCACCCCTGGGGGTTCACGTGACGCACCCCTGAGGGGTCACGTGACCCACCCCTGAGGGGTCTCGTGACCCACCCCTGAGGGGTCACGTGACCCACCCTTGAGGGGTTTCGTGACCCACCCTTTTGGGGTCACGTGACCCACCCTTGCGGGGTCTCGTGACCCACCCTTGGGAGGTCACCTGTCCCACCCTGGAGGGGTCAGGTGACCCGCCCTTGAGAGGTCACAGCAGTTTCACAGGGTCCCTGCGCACCTGTCCATGGAAACAGAAGCCCTCCCTGCCACTCAGAGGACCGCGCTATTTCCCCTAGGCCACACTGCCCAGCAGCACTCTCAGCCCCGCACAGACAGTGTGCTAAGGACAGACTTGGATACCGGGGGCCTGGGCGGGGGATTTTCCATGGAACTCTCTAAGGGCCCGGTGCCCTGTGTCGCCCGGGAGTGCCCATGCCCTTCCTTGACCCCGCAGGACACTTGCATCCAGCAATAAGCAGCCGTCTGCCTCCACGGGGCTCAAACACCTGGGCCCGGTGTGCGGGCACCTGGCGTACGTGGAGGCAAACCCCTGACCCCTCTGGCCCGAACCCACCACTGCGAAGATCCCCCTTTTCTTCCATCCGTAAAGGGGCCCTCCCTGGGGAGTGGAGGAACATGGGGAGGCCCCCAGGAGATGGCTTTTCTCCGAGCCGCGGCTGGCTCCTTTCGGGCCTATACGTGGGCTGCGCATGCGCACTCAGGCTCCCAAGCACACGCCTCCCTCGGCTCACCTGACCCACCCTTTAGAGGTCACAGCAGTTCCACAGGGTCCCTGGGCACCTGTCCGTGGACACAGGAGCCCTCCCTGCCACCTAAAGGACCACGCGATTTCCGCTGGGGAACACTCCCCAGAAGCACTCCCAGCCTCACACAGACACTGTGCGCAGGATAGACTTGTGGACCAGGGGCCTGGGCGGGGAATTTTCCAGGGAACTCTCTAAAGGCCAGGTGCCCTCTGTCGCCCTGGGAGTGCCCACGCCATCCCTTAACCCTGCAGGACACTATCATCCAGCAATAAGCAGCCCTCTGCCTCTACGGGGCTCAAACACCTGGGCCCGTTGTGCGAGCACCTGGCGTTCGTGCAGGCAAACCCGCAGACCCCTCTGGCCCGAACCCACCACTGCGAAGATCCCACTTTCCTTCCATCCGTAAAGGGGTCCTCCTTGAGGAGTGGAGGAACATGGGGAGGCCCCCAGGAGATGGCTTTTCTCCGAGCCGCGGCTGGCTCCTTTCGGGCCTATACGTGGGCCGCGCGTGCGCACTCAGGCTCCCCACAATAGGCCTCCCTCGGGTCACGGGACCCACCCTTGAGGTGTCTCCTGACCCACCCTTGAGGGGTCACGTGACCCACACCTGGGGGGTCTCGTGACACACCCCTGAGGGGTCACGTGACCCACCCCTGAGGGGTCACGTGACCCACCCTTGAGGGGTCACGTGACCCACACCTGGGGGGTCTCGTGACGCACCCCTGAGGTGTCACGTGACCCACCCCTGGGGGGTCTCGTGACGCACCCCTGAGGGGTCACGTGACCCACCCCTGAGGGGTCTCGTGACCCACCCCTGAGGGGTCACGTGACCCACCCTTGAGGGGTTTCGTGACCCACCCTTGCGGGGTCTCGTGACCCACCCTTGGGAGGTCACCTGTCCCACCCTGGAGGGGTCAGGTGACCCGCCCTTGAGAGGTCACAGCAGTTTCACAGGGTCCCTGCGCACCTGTCCATGGAAACAGAAGCCCTCCCTGCCACTCAGAGGACCGCGCTATTTCCCCTAGGCCACACAGCCCAGCAGCACTCTCAGCCCCGCACAGACAGTGTGCTAAGGACAGACTTGGATACCGGGGGCCTGGGCGGGGGATTTTCCATGGAACTCTCTAAGGGCCCGGTGCCCTGTGTCGCCCCGGAGTGCCCATGCCCTTCCTTGACCCCGCAGGACCCTTGCATCCAGCAATAAGCAGCCGTCTGCCTCCACGGGTCTCAAACACCTGGGCCCGGTGTGCGGGCACCTGGCGTACGTGGAGGCAAACCCCTGACCCCTCTGGCCCGAACCCACCACTGCGAAGATCCCCCTTTTCTTCCATCCGTAAAGGGGCCCTCCCTGGGGAGTGGAGGAACATGGGGAGGCCCCCAGGAGATGGCTTTTCTCCGAGCCGCGGCTGGCTCCTTTCGGGCCTATACGTGGGCCGCGCATGCGCACTCAGGCTCCCAAGCACACGCCTCCCTCGGCTCACCTGACCCACCCTTTAGAGGTCACAGCAGTTCCACAGGGTCCCTGGGCACCTGTCCGTGGACACAGTAGCCCTCCCTGCCACCTAAAGGACCACGCGATTTCCGCTGGGGAACACTCCCCAGAAGCACTCCCAGCCTCACACAGACACTGTGCGCAGGATAGACTTGTGGACCAGGGGCCTGGGCGGGGAATTTTCCAGGGAACTCTCTAAAGGCCAGGTGCCCTCTGTCGCCCTGGGAGTGCCCACGCCATCCCTTAACCCTGCAGGACACTATCATCCAGCAATAAGCAGCCCTCTGCCTCCACGGGGCTCAAACACCTGGGCCCGTTGTGCGAGCACCTGGCGTTCGTGCAGGCAAACCCGCAGACCCCTCTGGCCCGAACCCACCACTGCGAAGATCCCACTTTTCTTCCATCCGTAAAGGGGTCCTCCTTGAGGAGTGGAGGAACATGGGGAGGCCCCCAGGAGATGGCTTTTCTCCGAGCCGCGGCTGGCTCCTTTCGGGCCTATACGTGGGCCGCGCGTGCGCAATCAGGCTCCCCACAACAGGCCTCCCTCGGGTCACGGGACCCACCCTTGAGGTGTCTCCTGACCCACCCTTGAGGGGTCACGTGACCCACACCTGGGGGGTCTCGTGACACACCCCTGAGGGGTCACGTGACCCACCCCTGAGGGGTCACGTGACCCACCCTTGAGGGGTCACATGACCCACCCCTGGGGGGTCTCGTGACCCACCCCTGAGGGGTCACGTGACCCACACCTGCGGGGTCACGTGACCCACCCCTGGGGGGTCTCGTGACGCACCCCTGAGGGGTCACGTGACCCACCCCTAGGGGGTCTCGTGACGCACCCCTGAGGGGTCACGTGATCCACCCTTGAGGGGTTTCGTGACCCACCCTTTTGGGGTCACGTGACCCACCCTTGCGGGGTCTCGTGACCCACCCTTGGGAGGTCACCTGTCCCACCCTGGAGGGGTCAGGTGACCCGCCCTTGAGAGGTCACAGCAGTTTCACAGGGTCCCTGCGCACCTGTCCATGGAAACAGAAGCCCTCCCTTCCACTCAGAGGACCGCGCTATTTCCCCTAGGCCACACTGCCCAGCAGCACTCTCAGCCCCGCACAGACAGTGTGCTAAGGACAGACTTGGATACCGGGGGCCTGGGCGGGGGATTTTCCATGGAACTCTCTAAGGGCCCGGTGCCCTGTGTCGCCCGGGAGTGCCCATGCCCTTCCTTGACCCCGCAGGACACTTGCATCCAGCAATAAGCAGCCGTCTGCCTCCACGGGGCTCAAACACCTGGGCCCGGTGTGCGGGCACCTGGCGTACGTGGAGGCAAACCCCTGACCCCTCTGGCCCGAACCCACCACTGCGAAGATCCCCCTTTTCTTCCATCCGTAAAGGGGCCCTCCCTGGGGAGTGGAGGAACATGGGGAGGCCCCCAGGAGATGGCTTTTCTCCGAGCCGCGGCTGGCTCGTTTCGGGCCTATACGTGGGCCGCGCATGCGCACTCAGGCTCCCAAGCACACGCCTTCCTCGGCTCACCTGACCCACCCTTTAGAGGTCACAGCAGTTCCACAGGGTCCCTGGGCACCTGTCCGTGGACACAGGAGCCCTCCCTGCCACCTAAAGGACCACGCGATTTCCGCTGGGGAACACTCCCCAGAAGCACTCCCAGCCTCGCACAGACACTGTGCGCAGGATAGACTTGTGGACCAGGGGCCTGGGCGGGGAATTTTCCAGGGAACTCTCTAAAGGCCAGGTGCCCTCTGTCGCCCTGGGAGTGCCCACGCCATCCCTTAACCCTGCAGGACACTATCATCCAGCAATAAGCAGCCCTCTGCCTCCACGGGGCTCAAACACCTGGGCCCGTTGTGCGAGCAGCTGGCGTTCGTGCAGGCAAACCCGCAGACCCCTCTGGCCCGAACCCACCACTGCGAAGATCCCACTTTTCTTCCATCCATAAAGGGGTCCTCCTTGAGGAGTGGAGGAACATGGGGAGGCCCCCAGGAGATGGCTTTTCTCCGAGCCGCGGCTGGCTCCTTTCGGGCCTATACGTGGGCCGCGCGTGCGCACTCAGGCTCCCCACAACAGGCCTCCCTCGGGTCACGGGACCCACCCTTGAGGTGTCTCCTGACCCACCCTTGAGGGGTCACGTGACCCACACCTGGGGGGTCTCGTGACACACCCCTGAGGGGTCACGTGACCCACCCCTGAGGGGTCACGTGACCCACCCTTGAGGGGTCACATGACCCACCCCTGGGGGGTCTCGTGACCCACCCCTGAGGGGTCACGTGACCCACACCTGCGGGGTCACGTGACCCACCCCTGGGGGGTCTCGTGACGCACCCCTGAGGGGTCACGTGACCCACCCCTAGGGGGTCTCGTGACGCACCCCTGAGGGGTCACGTGATCCACCCTTGAGGGGTTTCGTGACCCACCCTTTTGGGGTCACGTGACCCACCCTTGCGGGGTCTCGTGACCCACCCTTGGGAGGTCACCTGTCCCACCCTGGAGGGGTCAGGTGACCCGCCCTTGAGAGGTCACAGCAGTTTCACAGGGTCCCTGCGCACCTGTCCATGGAAACAGAAGCCCTCCCTTCCACTCAGAGGACCGCGCTATTTCCCCTAGGCCACACTGCCCAGCAGCACTCTCAGCCCCGCACAGACAGTGTGCTAAGGACAGACTTGGATACCGGGGGCCTGGGCGGGGGATTTTCCATGGAACTCTCTAAGGGCCCGGTGCCCTGTGTCGCCCGGGAGTGCCCATGCCCTTCCTTGACCCCGCAAGACACTTGCATCCAGCAATAAGCAGCCGTCTGCCTCCACGGGGCTCAAACACCTGGGCCCGGTGTGCGGGCACCTGGCGTACGTGGAGGCAAACCCCTGACCCCTCTGGCCCGAACCCACCACTGCGAAGATCCCCCTTTTCTTCCATCCGTAAAGGGGCCCTCCCTGGGGAGTGGAGGAACATGGGGAGGCCCCCAGGAGATGGCTTTTCTCCGAGCCGCGGCTGGCTCGTTTCGGGCCTATACGTGGGCCGCGCATGCGCACTCAGGCTCCCAAGCACACGCCTTCCTCGGCTCACCTGACCCACCCTTTAGAGGTCACAGCAGTTCCACAGGGTCCCTGGGCACCTGTCCGTGGACACAGGAGCCCTCCCTGCCACCTAAAGGACCACGCGATTTCCGCTGGGGAACACTCCCCAGAAGCACTCCCAGCCTCGCACAGACACTGTGCGCAGGATAGACTTGTGGACCAGGGGCCTGGGCGGGGAATTTTCCAGGGAACTCTCTAAAGGCCAGGTGCCCTCTGTCGCCCTGGGAGTGCCCACGCCATCCCTTAACCCTGCAGGACACTATCATCCAGCAATAAGCAGCCCTCTGCCTCCACGGGGCTCAAACACCTGGGCCCGTTGTGCGAGCACCTGGCGTTCGTGCAGGCAAACCCGCAGACCCCTCTGGCCCGAACCCACCACTGCGAAGATCCCACTTTTCTTCCATCCATAAAGGGGTCCTCCTTGAGGAGTGGAGGAACATGGGGAGGCCCCCAGGAGATGGCTTTTCTCCGAGCCGCGGCTGGCTCCTTTCGGGCCTATACGTGGGCCGCGCGTGCGCACTCAGGCTCCCCACAACAGGCCTCCCTCGGGTCACGGGACCCACCCTTGAGGTGTCTCCTGACCCAGCCTGGAGGGGTCATGTGACCCACACCTGGGGGGTCTCGTGACGCACCCCTGAGGGGTCACGTGACCCACCCCTGGGGGGTCTCGTGACCCACCACTGAGGGGTCACGTGACCCACCCTTGAGGGGTCACGTGACCCACACCTGGGGGTTCTCGTGACGCACCTCTGAGGTGTCACGTGACCCACCACTGGGGGGTCTCGTGACCCACCCCCGAGGGGTCACGTGACCCACACCTGCGGGGTCACGTGACCCACACCTGCGGGGTCACGTGACCCACCCCTGGGGGTTCACGTGACGCACCCCTGAGGGGTCACGTGACCCACCCCTGAGGGGTCTCGTGACCCACCCCTGAGGGGTCACGTGACCCACCCTTGAGGGGTTTCGTGACCCACCCTTTTGGGGTCACGTGACCCACCCTTGCGGGGTCTCGTGACCCACCCTTGGGAGGTCACCTGTCCCACCCTGGAGGGGTCAGGTGACCCGCCCTTGAGAGGTCACAGCAGTTTCACAGGGTCCCTGCGCACCTGTCCATGGAAACAGAAGCCCTCCCTGCCACTCAGAGGACCGCGCTATTTCCCCTAGGCCACACTGCCCAGCAGCACTCTCAGCCCCGCACAGACAGTGTGCTAAGGACAGACTTGGATACCGGGGGCCTGGGCGGGGGATTTTCCATGGAACTCTCTAAGGGCCCGGTGCCCTGTGTCGCCCGGGAGTGCCCATGCCCTTCCTTGACCCCGCAGGACACTTGCATCCAGCAATAAGCAGCCGTCTGCCTCCACGGGGCTCAAACACCTGGGCCCGGTGTGCGGGCACCTGGCGTACGTGGAGGCAAACCCCTGACCCCTCTGGCCCGAACCCACCACTGCGAAGATCCCCCTTTTCTTCCATCCGTAAAGGGGCCCTCCCTGGGGAGTGGAGGAACATGGGGAGGCCCCCAGGAGATGGCTTTTCTCCGAGCCGCGGCTGGCTCCTTTCGGGCCTATACGTGGGCTGCGCATGCGCACTCAGGCTCCCAAGCACACGCCTCCCTCGGCTCACCTGACCCACCCTTTAGAGGTCACAGCAGTTCCACAGGGTCCCTGGGCACCTGTCCGTGGACACAGGAGCCCTCCCTGCCACCTAAAGGACCACGCGATTTCCGCTGGGGAACACTCCCCAGAAGCACTCCCAGCCTCACACAGACACTGTGCGCAGGATAGACTTGTGGACCAGGGGCCTGGGCGGGGAATTTTCCAGGGAACTCTCTAAAGGCCAGGTGCCCTCTGTCGCCCTGGGAGTGCCCACGCCATCCCTTAACCCTGCAGGACACTATCATCCAGCAATAAGCAGCCCTCTGCCTCTACGGGGCTCAAACACCTGGGCCCGTTGTGCGAGCACCTGGCGTTCGTGCAGGCAAACCCGCAGACCCCTCTGGCCCGAACCCACCACTGCGAAGATCCCACTTTCCTTCCATCCGTAAAGGGGTCCTCCTTGAGGAGTGGAGGAACATGGGGAGGCCCCCAGGAGATGGCTTTTCTCCGAGCCGCGGCTGGCTCCTTTCGGGCCTATACGTGGGCCGCGCGTGCGCACTCAGGCTCCCCACAATAGGCCTCCCTCGGGTCACGGGACCCACCCTTGAGGTGTCTCCTGACCCACCCTTGAGGGGTCACGTGACCCACACCTGGGGGGTCTCGTGACGCACCCCTGAGGTGTCACGTGACCCACCCCTGGGGGGTCTCGTGACGCACCCCTGAGGGGTCACGTGACCCACCCCTGAGGGGTCTCGTGACCCACCCCTGAGGGGTCACGTGACCCACCCTTGAGGGGTTTCGTGACCCACCCTTGCGGGGTCTCGTGACCCACCCTTGGGAGGTCACCTGTCCCACCCTGGAGGGGTCAGGTGACCCGCCCTTGAGAGGTCACAGCAGTTTCACAGGGTCCCTGCGCACCTGTCCATGGAAACAGAAGCCCTCCCTGCCACTCAGAGGACCGCGCTATTTCCCCTAGGCCACACAGCCCAGCAGCACTCTCAGCCCCGCACAGACAGTGTGCTAAGGACAGACTTGGATACCGGGGGCCTGGGCGGGGGATTTTCCATGGAACTCTCTAAGGGCCCGGTGCCCTGTGTCGCCCCGGAGTGCCCATGCCCTTCCTTGACCCCGCAGGACCCTTGCATCCAGCAATAAGCAGCCGTCTGCCTCCACGGGTCTCAAACACCTGGGCCCGGTGTGCGGGCACCTGGCGTACGTGGAGGCAAACCCCTGACCCCTCTGGCCCGAACCCACCACTGCGAAGATCCCCCTTTTCTTCCATCCGTAAAGGGGCCCTCCCTGGGGAGTGGAGGAACATGGGGAGGCCCCCAGGAGATGGCTTTTCTCCGAGCCGCGGCTGGCTCCTTTCGGGCCTATACGTGGGCCGCGCATGCGCACTCAGGCTCCCAAGCACACGCCTCCCTCGGCTCACCTGACCCACCCTTTAGAGGTCACAGCAGTTCCACAGGGTCCCTGGGCACCTGTCCGTGGACACAGTAGCCCTCCCTGCCACCTAAAGGACCACGCGATTTCCGCTGGGGAACACTCCCCAGAAGCACTCCCAGCCTCACACAGACACTGTGCGCAGGATAGACTTGTGGACCAGGGGCCTGGGCGGGGAATTTTCCAGGGAACTCTCTAAAGGCCAGGTGCCCTCTGTTGCCCTGGGAGTGCCCACGCCATCCCTTAACCCTGCAGGACACTATCATCCAGCAATAAGCAGCCCTCTGCCTCCACGGGGCTCAAACACCTGGGCCCGTTGTGCGAGCACCTGGCGTTCGTGCAGGCAAACCCGCAGACCCCTCTGGCCCGAACCCACCACTGCGAAGATCCCACTTTTCTTCCATCCGTAAAGGGGTCCTCCTTGAGGAGTGGAGGAACATGGGGAGGCCCCCAGGAGATGGCTTTTCTCCGAGCCACGGCTGGCTCCTTTCGGGCCTATACGTGGGCCGCGCGTGCGCACTCAGGCTCCCCACAACAGGCCTCCCTCGGGTCACGGGACCCACCCTTGAGGTGTCTCCTGACCCACCCTTGAGGGGTCACGTGACCCACACCTGGGGGGTCTCGTGACACACCCCTGAGGGGTCACGTGACCCACCCCTGAGGGGTCACGTGACCCACCCTTGAGGGGTCACGTGACCCACCCCTGGGGGGTCTCGTGACCCACCCCTGAGGGGTCACGTGACCCACACCTGCGGGGTCACGTGACCCACCCCTGGGGGGTCTCGTGACGCACCCCTGAGGGGTCACGTGACCCACCCCTAGGGGGTCTCGTGACGCACCCCTGAGGGGTCACGTGATCCACCCTTGAGGGGTTTCGTGACCCACCCTTTTGGGGTCACGTGACCCACCCTTGCGGGGTCTCGTGACCCACCCTTGGGAGGTCACCTGTCCCACCCTGGAGGGGTCAGGTGACCCGCCCTTGAGAGGTCACAGCAGTTTCACAGGGTCCCTGCGCACCTGTCCATGGAAACAGAAGCCCTCCCTTCCACTCAGAGGACCGCGCTATTTCCCCTAGGCCACACTGCCCAGCAGCACTCTCAGCCCCGCACAGACAGTGTGCTAAGGACAGACTTGGATACCGGGGGCCTGGGCGGGGGATTTTCCATGGAACTCTCTAAGGGCCCGGTGCCCTGTGTCGCCCGGGAGTGCCCATGCCCTTCCTTGACCCCGCAGGACACTTGCATCCAGCAATAAGCAGCCGTCTGCCTCCACGGGGCTCAAACACCTGGGCCCGGTGTGCGGGCACCTGGCGTACGTGGAGGCAAACCCCTGACCCCTCTGGCCCGAACCCACCACTGCGAAGATCCCCCTTTTCTTCCATCCGTAAAGGGGCCCTCCCTGGGGAGTGGAGGAACATGGGGAGGCCCCCAGGAGATGGCTTTTCTCCGAGCCGCGGCTGGCTCGTTTCGGGCCTATACGTGGGCCGCGCATGCGCACTCAGGCTCCCAAGCACACGCCTTCCTCGGCTCACCTGACCCACCCTTTAGAGGTCACAGCAGTTCCACAGGGTCCCTGGGCACCTGTCCGTGGACACAGGAGCCCTCCCTGCCACCTAAAGGACCACGCGATTTCCGCTGGGGAACACTCCCCAGAAGCACTCCCAGCCTCGCACAGACACTGTGCGCAGGATAGACTTGTGGACCAGGGGCCTGGGCGGGGAATTTTCCAGGGAACTCTCTAAAGGCCAGGTGCCCTCTGTCGCCCTGGGAGTGCCCACGCCATCCCTTAACCCTGCAGGACACTATCATCCAGCAATAAGCAGCCCTCTGCCTCCACGGGGCTCAAACACCTGGGCCCGTTGTGCGAGCACCTGGCGTTCGTGCAGGCAAACCCGCAGACCCCTCTGGCCCGAACCCACCACTGCGAAGATCCCACTTTTCTTCCATCCATAAAGGGGTCCTCCTTGAGGAGTGGAGGAACATGGGGAGGCCCCCAGGAGATGGCTTTTCTCCGAGCCGCGGCTGGCTCCTTTCGGGCCTATACGTGGGCCGCGCGTGCGCACTCAGGCTCCCCACAACAGGCCTCCCTCGGGTCACGGGACCCACCCTTGAGGTGTCTCCTGACCCACCCTTGAGGGGTCACGTGACCCACACCTGGGGGGTCTCGTGACACACCCCTGAGGGGTCACGTGACCCACCCCTGAGGGGTCACGTGACCCACCCTTGAGGGGTCACATGACCCACCCCTGGGGGGTCTCGTGACCCACCCCTGAGGGGTCACGTGACCCACACCTGCGGGGTCACGTGACCCACCCCTGGGGGGTCTCGTGACGCACCCCTGAGGGGTCACGTGACCCACCCCTAGGGGGTCTCGTGACGCACCCCTGAGGGGTCACGTGATCCACCCTTGAGGGGTTTCGTGACCCACCCTTTTGGGGTCACGTGACCCACCCTTGCGGGGTCTCGTGACCCACCCTTGGGAGGTCACCTGTCCCACCCTGGAGGGGTCAGGTGACCCGCCCTTGAGAGGTCACAGCAGTTTCACAGGGTCCCTGCGCACCTGTCCATGGAAACAGAAGCCCTCCCTTCCACTCAGAGGACCGCGCTATTTCCCCTAGGCCACACTGCCCAGCAGCACTCTCAGCCCCGCACAGACAGTGTGCTAAGGACAGACTTGGATACCGGGGGCCTGGGCGGGGGATTTTCCATGGAACTCTCTAAGGGCCCGGTGCCCTGTGTCGCCCGGGAGTGCCCATGCCCTTCCTTGACCCCGCAGGACACTTGCATCCAGCAATAAGCAGCCGTCTGCCTCCACGGGGCTCAAACACCTGGGCCCGGTGTGCGGGCACCTGGCGTACGTGGAGGCAAACCCCTGACCCCTCTGGCCCGAACCCACCACTGCGAAGATCCCCCTTTTCTTCCATCCGTAAAGGGGCCCTCCCTGGGGAGTGGAGGAACATGGGGAGGCCCCCAGGAGATGGCTTTTCTCCGAGCCGCGGCTGGCTCGTTTCGGGCCTATACGTGGGCCGCGCATGCGCACTCAGGCTCCCAAGCACACGCCTTCCTCGGCTCACCTGACCCACCCTTTAGAGGTCACAGCAGTTCCACAGGGTCCCTGGGCACCTGTCCGTGGACACAGGAGCCCTCCCTGCCACCTAAAGGACCACGCGATTTCCGCTGGGGAACACTCCCCAGAAGCACTCCCAGCCTCGCACAGACACTGTGCGCAGGATAGACTTGTGGACCAGGGGCCTGGGCGGGGAATTTTCCAGGGAACTCTCTAAAGGCCAGGTGCCCTCTGTCGCCCTGGGAGTGCCCACGCCATCCCTTAACCCTGCAGGACACTATCATCCAGCAATAAGCAGCCCTCTGCCTCCACGGGGCTCAAACACCTGGGCCCGTTGTGCGAGCACCTGGCGTTCGTGCAGGCAAACCCGCAGACCCCTCTGGCCCGAACCCACCACTGCGAAGATCCCACTTTTCTTCCATCCATAAAGGGGTCCTCCTTGAGGAGTGGAGGAACATGGGGAGGCCCCCAGGAGATGGCTTTTCTCCGAGCCGCGGCTGGCTCCTTTCGGGCCTATACGTGGGCCGCGCGTGCGCACTCAGGCTCCCCACAACAGGCCTCCCTCGGGTCACGGGACCCACCCTTGAGGTGTCTCCTGACCCAGCCTGGAGGGGTCATGTGACCCACACCTGGGGGGTCTCGTGACGCACCCCTGAGGGGTCACGTGACCCACCCCTGGGGGGTCTCGTGACCCACCACTGAGGGGTCACGTGACCCACCCTTGAGGGGTCACGTGACCCACACCTGGGGGTTCTCGTGACGCACCTCTGAGGTGTCACGTGACCCACCACTGGGGGGTCTCGTGACCCACCCCCGAGGGGTCACGTGACCCACACCTGCGGGGTCACGTGACCCACACCTGCGGGGTCACGTGACCCACCCCTGGGGGTTCACGTGACGCACCCCTGAGGGGTCACGTGACCCACCCCTGAGGGGTCTCGTGACCCACTCCTGAGGGGTCACGTGACCCACCCTTGAGGGGTTTCGTGACCCACCCTTTTGGGGTCACGTGACCCACCCTTGCGGGGTCTCGTGACCCACCCTTGGGAGGTCACCTGTCCCACCCTGGAGGGGTCAGGTGACCCGCCCTTGAGAGGTCACAGCAGTTTCACAGGGTCCCTGCGCACCTGTCCATGGAAACAGAAGCCCTCCCTGCCACTCAGAGGACCGCGCTATTTCCCCTAGGCCACACTGCCCAGCAGCACTCTCAGCCCCACACAGACAGTGTGCTAAGGATAGACTTGGATACCGGGGGCCTGGGCGGGGGATTTTCCATGGAACTCTCTAAGGGCCCGGTGCCCTGTGTCGCCCGGGAGTGCCCATGCCCTTCCTTGACCCCGCAGGACACTTGCATCCAGCAATAAGCAGCCGTCTGCCTCCACGGGGCTCAAACACCTGGGCCCGGTGTGCGGGCACCTGGCGTACGTGGAGGCAAACCCCTGACCCCTCTGGCCCGAACCCACCACTGCGAAGATCCCCCTTTTCTTCCATCCGTAAAGGGGCCCTCCCTGGGGAGTGGAGGAACATGGGGAGGCCCCCAGGAGATGGCTTTTCTCCGAGCCGCGGCTGGCTCCTTTCGGGCCTATACGTGGGCTGCGCATGCGCACTCAGCCTCCCAAGCACACGCCTCCCTCGGCTCACCTGACCCACCCTTTAGAGGTCACAGCAGTTCCACAGGGTCCCTGGGCACCTGTCCGTGGACACAGGAGCCCTCCCTGCCACCTAAAGGACCACGCGATTTCCGCTGGGGAACACTCCCCAGAAGCACTCCCAGCCTCACACAGACACTGTGCGCAGGATAGACTTGTGGACCAGGGGCCTGGGCGGGGAATTTTCCAGGGAACTCTCTAAAGGCCAGGTGCCCTCTGTCGCCCTGGGAGTGCCCACGCCATCCCTTAACCCTGCAGGACACTATCATCCAGCAATAAGCAGCCCTCTGCCTCCACGGGGCTCAAACACCTGGGCCCGTTGTGCGAGGACCTGGCGTTCGTGCAGGCAAACCCGCAGACCCCTCTGGCCCGAACCCACCACTGCGAAGATCCCACTGTTCTTCCATCCGTAAAGGGGTCCTCCTTGAGGAGTGGAGGAACATGGGGAGGCCCCCAGGAGATGGCTTTTCTCCAAGCCGCGGCTGGCTCCTTTCGGGCCTATAAGTGGGCCGCGCGTGCGCACTCAGGCTCCCCACAACAGGCCTCCCTCGGGTCACGGGACCCACCCTTGAGGTGTCTCCTGACCCAGCCTGGAGGGGTCATGTGACCCACACCTGGGGGGTCTCGTGACGCACCCCTGAGGGGTCACGTGACCCACTCCTGGGGGTTCTCGTGACGCACCTCTGAGGTGTCACGTGACCCACCACTGGGGGGTCTCGTGACCCACCCCCGAGGGGTCACGTGACCCACACCTGCGGGGTCACGTGACCCACACCTGCGGGGTCACGTGACCCACCCCTGGGGGTTCACGTGAAGCACCCCTGAGGGGTCACGTGACCCACCCCTGAGGGGTCTCGTGACCCACCCCTGAGGGGTCACGTGACCCACCCTTGAGGGTTTTCGTGACCCACCCTTGGGAGGTCACCTGTCCCACCCTGGAGGGGTCAGGTGACCCGCCCTTGAGAGGTCACAGCAGTTTCACAGGGTCCCTGCGCACCTGTCCATGGAAACAGAAGCCCTTCCTGCCACTCAGAGGACCGCGCTATTTCCCCTAGGCCACACTGCCCAGCAGCACTCTCAGCCCCGCACAGACAGTGTGCTAAGGACAGACTTGGATACCGGGGGCCTGGGCGGGGGATTTTCCATGGAACTCTCTAAGGGCCCGGTGCCCTGTGTCGCCCCGGAGTGCCCATGCCCTTCCTTGACCCCGCAGGACCCTTGCATCCAGCAATAAGCAGCCGTCTGCCTCCACGGGTCTCAAACACCTGGGCCCGGTGTGCGGGCACCTGGCGTACGTGGAGGCAAACCCCTGACCCCTCTGGCCCGAACCCACCACTGCGAAGATCCCCCTTTTCTTCCATCCGTAAAGGGGCCCTCCCTGGGGAGTGGAGGAACATGGGGAGGCCCCCAGGAGATGGCTTTTCTCCGAGCCGCGGCTGGCTCCTTTCGGGCCTATACGTGGGCTGCGCATGCGCACTCAGGCTCCCAAGCACACGCCTCCCTCGGCTCACCTGACCCACCCTTTAGAGGTCACAGCAGTTCCACAGGGTCCCTGGGCACCTGTCCGTGGACACAGGAGCCCTCCCTGCCACCTAAAGGACCACGCGATTTCCGCTGGGGAACACTCCCCAGAAGCACTCCCAGCCTCACACAGACACTGTGCGCAGGATAGACTTGTGGACCAGGGGCCTGGGCGGGGAATTTTCCAGGGAACTCTCTAAAGGCCAGGTGCCCTCTGTCGCCCTGGGAGTGCCCACGCCATCCCTTAACCCTGCAGGACACTATCATCCAGCAATAAGCAGCCCTCTGCCTCCACGGGGCTCAAACACCTGGGCCCGTTGTGCGAGCACCTGGCGTTCGTGCAGGCAAACCCGCAGACCCCTCTGGCCCGAACCCACCACTGCGAAGATCCCACTTTTCTTCCATCCGTAAAGGGGTCCTCCTTGAGGAGTGGAGGAACATGGGGAGGCCTCCAGGAGATGGCTTTTCTCCGAGCCGCGGCTGGCTCCTTTCGGGCCTATACGTGGGCCGCGCGTGCGCACTCAGGCTCCCCACAACAGGCCTCCCTTGGGTCACGGGACCCACCCTTGAGGTGTCTCCTGACCCAGCCTGGAGGGGTCATGTGACCCACACCTGGGGGGTCTCGTGACGCACCCTTGAGGGGTCACGTGACCCACACCTGGGGGGTCTCATGACGCACCCCTGAGGTGTCACGTGACCCACCCCTGGGGGGTCTCGTGACGCACCCCTGAGGGGTCACGTGACCCACCACTGGGGGGTCTCGTGACCCACCCCTGAGGGGTCACGTGACCCACCCTTGAGGGGTTTCGTGACCCACCCTTGCGGGGTCTCGTGACCCACCCTTGGGAGGTCACCTGTCCCACCCTGGAGGGGTCAGGTGACCCGCCCTTGAGAGGTCACAGCAGTTTCACAGGGTCCCTGCGCACCTGTCCATGGAAACAGAAGCCCTCCCTGCCACTCAGAGGACCGCGCTATTTCCCCTAGGCCACACTGCCCAGCAGCACTCTCAGCCCCACACAGACAGTGTGCTAAGGATAGACTTGGATACCGGGGGCCTGGGCGGGGGATTTTCCATGGAACTCTCTAAGGGCCCGGTGCCCTGTGACGCCCGGGAGTGCCCATGCCCTTCCTTGACCCCGCAGGACACTTGCATCCAGCAATAAGCAGCCGTCTGCCTCCACGGGGCTCAAACACCTGGGCCCGGTGTGCGGGCACCTGGCGTACGTGGAGGCAAACCCCTGACCCCTCTGGCCCGAACCCACCACTGCGAAGATCCCCCTTTTCTTCCATCCGTAAAGGGGCCCTCCCTGGGGAGTGGAGGAACATGGGGAGGCCCCCAGGAGATGGCTTTTCTCCGAGCCGCGGCTGGCTCGTTTCGGGCCTATACGTGGGCCGCGCATGCGCACTCAGGCTCCCAAGCACACGGCTTCCTCGGCTCACCTGACCCACCCTTTAGAGGTCACAGCAGTTCCACAGGGTCCCTGGGCACCTGTCCGTGGACACAGGAGCCCTCCCTGCCACCTAAAGGACCACGCGATTTCCGCTGGGGAACACTCCCCAGAAGCACTCCCAGCCTCGCACAGACACTGTGCGCAGGATAGACTTGTGGACCAGGGGCCTGGGCGGGGAATTTTCCAGGGAACTCTCTAAAGGCCAGGTGCCCTCTGTCGCCCTGGGAGTGCCCACGCCATCCCTTAACCCTGCAGGACACTATCATCCAGCAATAAGCAGCCCTCTGCCTCCACGGGGCTCAAACACCTGGGCCCGTTGTGCGAGCACCTGGCGTTCGTGCAAGCAAACCCGCAGACCCCTCTGGCCCGAACCCACCACTGCGAAGATCCCCCTTTTCTTCCATCCGTAAAGTGGCCCTCCCTGGGGAGTGGAGGAACATGGGGAGGCCCCCAGGAGATGGCTTTTCTCCGAGCCGCGGCTGGCTCGTTTCGGGCCTATACGTGGGCCGCGCATGCGCACTCAGGCTCCCAAGCACACGGCTTCCTCGGCTCACCTGACCCACCCTTTAGAGGTCACAGCAGTTCCACAGGGTCCCTGGGCACCTGTCCGTGGACACAGGAGCCCTCCCTGCCACCTAAAGGACCACGCGATTTCCGCTGGGGAACACTCCCCAGAAGCACTCCCAGCCTCGCACAGACACTGTGCGCAGGATAGACTTGTGGACCAGGGGCCTGGGCGGGGAATTTTCCAGGGAACTCTCTAAAGGCCAGGTGCCCTCTGTCGCCCTGGGAGTGCCCACGCCATCCCTTAACCCTGCAGGACACTATCATCCAGCAATAAGCAGCCCTCTGCCTCCACGGGGCTCAAACACCTGGGCCCGTTGTGCGAAGACCTGGCATTCGTGCAGGCAAACCCGCAGACCCCTCTGGCCCGAACCCACCACTGCGAAGATCCCACTGTTCTTCCATCCGTAAAGGGGTCCTCCTTGAGGAGTGGAGGAACATGGGGAGGCCCCCAGGAGATGGCTTTTCTCCAAGCCGCGGCTGGCTCCTTTCGGGCCTATAAGTGGGCCGCGCGTGCGCACTCAGGCTCCCCACAACAGGCCTCCCTCGGGTCACGGGACCCACCCTTGAGGTGTCTCCTGACCCAGCCTGGAGGGGTCATGTGACCCACACCTGGGGGGTCTCGTGACGCACCCCTGAGGGGTCACGTGACCCACTCCTGGGGGTTCTCGTGACGCACCTCTGAGGTGTCACGTGACCCACCACTGGGGGGTCTCGTGACCCACCCCCGAGGGGTCACGTGACCCACACCTGCGGGGTCACGTGACCCACACCTGCGGGGTCACGTGACCCACCCCTGGGGGTTCACGTGAAGCACCCCTGAGGGGTCACGTGACCCACCCCTGAGGGGTCTCGTGACCCACCCCTGAGGGGTCACGTGACCCACCCTTGAGGGTTTTCGTGACCCACCCTTGGGAGGTCACCTGTCCCACCCTGGAGGGGTCAGGTGACCCGCCCTTGAGAGGTCACAGCAGTTTCACAGGGTCCCTGCGCACCTGTCCATGGAAACAGAAGCCCTTGCTGCCACTCAGAGGACCGCGCTATTTCCCCTAGGCCACACTGCCCAGCAGCACTCTCAGCCCCGCACAGACAGTGTGCTAAGGACAGACTTGGATACCGGGGGCCTGGGCGGGGGATTTTCCATGGAACTCTCTAAGGGCCCGGTGCCCTGTGTCGCCCCGGAGTGCCCATGCCCTTCCTTGACCCCGCAGGACCCTTGCATCCAGCAATAAGCAGCCGTCTGCCTCCACGGGTCTCAAACACCTGGGCCCGGTGTGCGGGCACCTGGCGTACGTGGAGGCAAACCCCTGACCCCTCTGGCCCGAACCCACCACTGCGAAGATCCCCCTTTTCTTCCATCCGTAAAGGGGCCCTCCCTGGGGAGTGGAGGAACATGGGGAGGCCCCCAGGAGATGGCTTTTCTCCGAGCCGCGGCTGGCTCCTTTCGGGCCTATACGTGGGCTGCGCATGCGCACTCAGGCTCCCAAGCACACGCCTCCCTCGGCTCACCTGACCCACCCTTTAGAGGTCACAGCAGTTCCACAGGGTCCCTGGGCACCTGTCCGTGGACACAGGAGCCCTCCCTGCCACCTAAAGGACCACGCGATTTCCGCTGGGGAACACTCCCCAGAAGCACTCCCAGCCTCACACAGACACTGTGCGCAGGATAGACTTGTGGACCAGGGGCCTGGGCGGGGAATTTTCCAGGGAACTCTCTAAAGGCCAGGTGCCCTCTGTCGCCCTGGGAGTGCCCACGCCATCCCTTAACCCTGCAGGACACTATCATCCAGCAATAAGCAGCCCTCTGCCTCCACGGGGCTCAAACACCTGGGCCCGTTGTGCGAGCACCTGGCGTTCGTGCAGGCAAACCCGCAGACCCCTCTGGCCCGAACCCACCACTGCGAAGATCCCACTTTTCTTCCATCCGTAAAGGGGTCCTCCTTGAGGAGTGGAGGAACATGGGGAGGCCTCCAGGAGATGGCTTTTCTCCGAGCCGCGGCTGGCTCCTTTCGGGCCTATACGTGGGCCGCGCGTGCGCACTCAGGCTCCCCACAACAGGCCTCCCTTGGGTCACGGGACCCACCCTTGAGGTGTCTCCTGACCCAGCCTGGAGGGGTCATGTGACCCACACCTGGGGGGTCTCGTGACGCACCCTTGAGGGGTCACGTGACCCACACCTGGGGGGTCTCATGACGCACCCCTGAGGTGTCACGTGACCCACCCCTGGGGGGTCTCGTGACGCACCCCTGAGGGGTCACGTGACCCACCCCTGGGGGGTCTCGTGACCCACCCCTGAGGGGTCACGTGACCCACCCTTGAGGGGTTTCGTGACCCACCCTTGCGGGGTCTTGTGACCCACCCTTGGGAGGTCACCTGTCCCACCCTGGAGGGGTCAGGTGACCCGCCCTTGAGAGGTCACAGCAGTTTCACAGGGTCCCTGCGCACCTGTCCATGGAAACAGAAGCCCTCCCTGCCACTCAGAGGACCGCGCTATTTCCCCTAGGCCACACTGCCCAGCAGCACTCTCAGCCCCACACAGACAGTGTGCTAAGGATAGACTTGGATACCGGGGGCCTGGGCGGGGGATTTTCCATGGAACTCTCTAAGGGCCCGGTGCCCTGTGACGCCCGGGAGTGCCCATGCCCTTCCTTGACCCCGCAGGACACTTGCATCCAGCAATAAGCAGCCGTCTGCCTCCACGGGGCTCAAACACCTGGGCCCGGTGTGCGGGCACCTGGCGTACGTGGAGGCAAACCCCTGACCCCTCTGGCCCGAACCCACCACTGCGAAGATCCCCCTTTTCTTCCATCCGTAAAGGGGCCCTCCCTGGGGAGTGGAGGAACATGGGGAGGCCCCCAGGAGATGGCTTTTCTCCGAGCCGCGGCTGGCTCGTTTCGGGCCTATACGTGGGCCGCGCATGCGCACTCAGGCTCCCAAGCACACGCCTTCCTCGGCTCACCTGACCCACCCTTTAGAGGTCACAGCAGTTCCACAGGGTCCCTGGGCACCTGTCCGTGGACACAGGAGCCCTCCCTGCCACCTAAAGGACCACGCGATTTCCGCTGGGGAACACTCCCCAGAAGCACTCCCAGCCTCGCACAGACACTGTGCGCAGGATAGACTTGTGGACCAGGGGCCTGGGCGGGGAATTTTCCAGGGAACTCTCTAAAGGCCAGGTGCCCTCTGTCGCCCTGGGAGTGCCCACGCCATCCCTTAACCCTGCAGGACACTATCATCCAGCAATAAGCAGCCCTCTGCCTCCACGGGGCTCAAACACCTGGGCCCGTTGTGCGAGCACCTGGCGTTCGTGCAGGCAAACCCCTGACCCCTCTGGCCCGAACCCACCACTGCGAAGATCCCCCTTTTCTTCCATCCGTAAAGGGGCCCTCCCTGGGGAGTGGAGGAACATGGGGAGGCCCCCAGGAGATGGCTTTTCTCCGAGCCGCGGCTGGCTCGTTTCGGGCCTATACGTGGGCCGCGCGTGCGCACTCAGGCTCCCCACAACAGGCCTCCCTCGGGTCACGGGACCCACCCTTGAGGTGTCTCCTGACCCAGCCTGGAGGGGTCATGTGACCCACACCTGGGGGGTCTCGTGACGCACCCCTGAGGGGTCACGTGACCCACCCCTGGGGGGTCTCGTGACCCACCACTGAGGGGTCACGTGACCCACCCTTGAGGGGTCACGTGACCCACACCTGGGGGTTCTCGTGACGCACCTCTGAGGTGTCACGTGACCCACCACTGGGGGGTCTCGTGACCCACCCCCGAGGGGTCACGTGACCCACACCTGCGGGGTCACGTGACCCACACCTGCGGGGTCACGTGACCCACCCCCGGGGGTTCACGTGACGCACCCCTGAGGGGTCACGTGACCCACCCCTGAGGGGTCTCGTGACCCACCCCTGAGGGGTCACGTGACCCACCCTTGAGGGGTTTCGTGACCCACCCTTTTGGGGTCACGTGACCCACCCTTGCGGGGTCTCGTGACCCACCCTTGGGAGGTCACCTGTCCCACCCTGGAGGGGTCAGGTGACCCGCCCTTGAGAGGTCACAGCAGTTTCACAGGGTCCCTGCGCACCTGTCCATGGAAACAGAAGCCCTCCCTGCCACTCAGAGGACCGCGCTATTTCCCCTAGGCCACACTGCCCAGCAGCACTCTCAGCCCCACACAGACAGTGTGCTAAGGATAGACTTGGATACCGGGGGCCTGGGCGGGGGATTTTCCATGGAACTCTCTAAGGGCCCGGTGCCCTGTGACGCCCGGGAGTGCCCATGCCCTTCCTTGACCCCGCAGGACACTTGCATCCAGCAATAAGCAGCCGTCTGCCTCCACGGGGCTCAAACACCTGGGCCCGGTGTGCGGGCACCTGGCGTACGTGGAGGCAAACCCCTGACCCCTCTGGCCCGAACCCACCACTGCGAAGATCCCCCTTTTCTTCCATCCGTAAAGGGGCCCTCCCTGGGGAGTGGAGGAACATGGGGAGGCCCCCAGGAGATGGCTTTTCTCCGAGCCGCGGCTGGCTCGTTTCGGGCCTATACGTGGGCCGAGCATGCGCACTCAGGCTCCCAAGCACACGGCTTCCTCGGCTCACCTGACCCACCCTTTAGAGGTCACAGCAGTTCCACAGGGTCCCTGGGCACCTGTCCGTGGACACAGGAGCCCTCCCTGCCACCTAAAGGACCACGCGATTTCCGCTGGGGAACACTCCCCAGAAGCACTCCCAGCCTCGCACAGACACTGTGCGCAGGATAGACTTGTGGACCAGGGGCCTGGGCGGGGAATTTTCCAGGGAACTCTCTAAAGGCCAGGTGCCCTCTGTCGCCCTGGGAGTGCCCACGCCATCCCTTAACCCTGCAGGACACTATCATCCAGCAATAAGCAGCCCTCTGCCTCCACGGGGCTCAAACACCTGGGCCCGTTGTGCGAGCACCTGGCGTTCGTGCAGGCAAACCCGCAGACCCCTCTGGCCCGAACCCACCACTGCGAAGATCCCCCTTTTCTTCCATCCGTAAAGTGGCCCTCCCTGGGGAGTGGAGGAACATGGGGAGGCCCCCAGGAGATGGCTTTTCTCCGAGCCGCGGCTGGCTCGTTTCGGGCCTATACGTGGGCCGCGCATGCGCACTCAGGCTCCCAAGCACACGCCTTCCTCGGCTCACCTGACCCACCCTTTAGAGGTCACAGCAGTTCCACAGGGTCCCTGGGCACCTGTCCGTGGACACAGGAGCCCTCCCTGCCACCTAAAGGACCACGCGATTTCCGCTGGGGAACACTCCCCAGAAGCACTCCCAGCCTCGCACAGACACTGTGCGCAGGATAGACTTGTGGACCAGGGGCCTGGGCGGGGAATTTTCCAGGGAACTCTCTAAAGGCCAGGTGCCCTCTGTCGCCCTGGGAGTGCCCACGCCATCCCTTAACCCTGCAGGACACTATCATCCAGCAATAAGCAGCCCTCTGCCTCCACGGGGCTCAAACACCTGGGCCCGTTGTGCGAGCACCTGGCGTTCGTGCAGGCAAACCCCTGACCCCTCTGGCCCGAACCCACCACTGCGAAGATCCCCCTTTTCTTCCATCCGTAAAGGGGCCCTCCCTGGGGAGTGGAGGAACATGGGGAGGCCCCCAGGAGATGGCTTTTCTCCGAGCCGCGGCTGGCTCGTTTCGGGCCTATACGTGGGCCGCGCGTGCGCACTCAGGCTCCCCACAACAGGCCTCCCTCGGGTCACGGGACCCACCCTTGAGGTGTCTCCTGACCCAGCCTGGAGGGGTCATGTGACCCACACCTGGGGGGTCTCGTGACGCACCCCTGAGGGGTCACGTGACCCACCCCTGGGGGGTCTCGTGACCCACCACTGAGGGGTCACGTGACCCACCCTTGAGGGGTCACGTGACCCACACCTGGGGGTTCTCGTGACGCACCTCTGAGGTGTCACGTGACCCACCACTGGGGGGTCTCGTGACCCACCCCCGAGGGGTCACGTGACCCACACCTGCGGGGTCACGTGACCCACACCTGCGGGGTCACGTGACCCACCCCCGGGGGTTCACGTGACGCACCCCTGAGGGGTCACGTGACCCACCCCTGAGGGGTCTCGTGACCCACCCCTGAGGGGTCACGTGACCCACCCTTGAGGGGTTTCGTGACCCACCCTTTTGGGGTCACGTGACCCACCCTTGCGGGGTCTCGTGACCCACCCTTGGGAGGTCACCTGTCCCACCCTGGAGGGGTCAGGTGACCCGCCCTTGAGAGGTCACAGCAGTTTCACAGGGTCCCTGCGCACCTGTCCATGGAAACAGAAGCCCTCCCTGCCACTCAGAGGACCGCGCTATTTCCCCTAGGCCACACTGCCCAGCAGCACTCTCAGCCCCACACAGACAGTGTGCTAAGGATAGACTTGGATACCGGGGGCCTGGGCGGGGGATTTTCCATGGAACTCTCTAAGGGCCCGGTGCCCTGTGACGCCCGGGAGTGCCCATGCCCTTCCTTGACCCCGCAGGACACTTGCATCCAGCAATAAGCAGCCGTCTGCCTCCACGGGGCTCAAACACCTGGGCCCGGTGTGCGGGCACCTGGCGTACGTGGAGGCAAACCCCTGACCCCTCTGGCCCGAACCCACCACTGCGAAGATCCCCCTTTTCTTCCATCCGTAAAGGGGCCCTCCCTGGGGAGTGGAGGAACATGGGGAGGCCCCCAGGAGATGGCTTTTCTCCGAGCCGCGGCTGGCTCGTTTCGGGCCTATACGTGGGCCGAGCATGCGCACTCAGGCTCCCAAGCACACGGCTTCCTCGGCTCACCTGACCCACCCTTTAGAGGTCACAGCAGTTCCACAGGGTCCCTGGGCACCTGTCCGTGGACACAGGAGCCCTCCCTGCCACCTAAAGGACCACGCGATTTCCGCTGGGGAACACTCCCCAGAAGCACTCCCAGCCTCGCACAGACACTGTGCGCAGGATAGACTTGTGGACCAGGGGCCTGGGCGGGGAATTTTCCAGGGAACTCTCTAAAGGCCAGGTGCCCTCTGTCGCCCTGGGAGTGCCCACGCCATCCCTTAACCCTGCAGGACACTATCATCCAGCAATAAGCAGCCCTCTGCCTCCACGGGGCTCAAACACCTGGGCCCGTTGTGCGAGCACCTGGCGTTCGTGCAGGCAAACCCGCAGACCCCTCTGGCCCGAACCCACCACTGCGAAGATCCCACTTTTCTTCCATCCGTAAAGGGGTCCTCCTTGAGGAGTGGAGGAACATGGGGAGGCCTCCAGGAGATGGCTTTTCTCCGAGCCGCGGCTGGCTCCTTTCGGGCCTATACGTGGGCCGCGCGTGCGCACTCAGGCTCCCCACAACAGGCCTCCCTTGGGTCACGGGACCCACCCTTGAGGTGTCTCCTGACCCAGCCTGGAGGGGTCATGTGACCCACACCTGGGGGGTCTCGTGACGCACCCTTGAGGGGTCACGTGACCCACACCTGGGGGGTCTCATGACGCACCCCTGAGGTGTCACGTGACCCACCCCTGGGGGGTCTCGTGACGCACCCCTGAGGGGTCACGTGACCCACCCCTGGGGGGTCTCGTGACCCACCCCTGAGGGGTCACGTGACCCACCCTTGAGGGGTTTCGTGACCCACCCTTGCGGGGTCTTGTGACCCACCCTTGGGAGGTCACCTGTCCCACCCTGGAGGGGTCAGGTGACCCGCCCTTGAGAGGTCACAGCAGTTTCACAGGGTCCCTGCGCACCTGTCCATGGAAACAGAAGCCCTCCCTGCCACTCAGAGGACCGCGCTATTTCCCCTAGGCCACACTGCCCAGCAGCACTCTCAGCCCCACACAGACAGTGTGCTAAGGATAGACTTGGATACCGGGGGCCTGGGCGGGGGATTTTCCATGGAACTCTCTAAGGGCCCGGTGCCCTGTGACGCCCGGGAGTGCCCATGCCCTTCCTTGACCCCGCAGGACACTTGCATCCAGCAATAAGCAGCCGTCTGCCTCCACGGGGCTCAAACACCTGGGCCCGGTGTGCGGGCACCTGGCGTACGTGGAGGCAAACCCCTGACCCCTCTGGCCCGAACCCACCACTGCGAAGATCCCCCTTTTCTTCCATCCGTAAAGGGGCCCTCCCTGGGGAGTGGAGGAACATGGGGAGGCCCCCAGGAGATGGCTTTTCTCCGAGCCGCGGCTGGCTCGTTTCGGGCCTATACGTGGGCCGCGCATGCGCACTCAGGCTCCCAAGCACACGCCTTCCTCGGCTCACCTGACCCACCCTTTAGAGGTCACAGCAGTTCCACAGGGTCCCTGGGCACCTGTCCGTGGACACAGGAGCCCTCCCTGCCACCTAAAGGACCACGCGATTTCCGCTGGGGAACACTCCCCAGAAGCACTCCCAGCCTCGCACAGACACTGTGCGCAGGATAGACTTGTGGACCAGGGGCCTGGGCGGGGAATTTTCCAGGGAACTCTCTAAAGGCCAGGTGCCCTCTGTCGCCCTGGGAGTGCCCACGCCATCCCTTAACCCTGCAGGACACTATCATCCAGCAATAAGCAGCCCTCTGCCTCCACGGGGCTCAAACACCTGGGCCCGTTGTGCGAGCACCTGGCGTTCGTGCAGGCAAACCCCTGACCCCTCTGGCCCGAACCCACCACTGCGAAGATCCCCCTTTTCTTCCATCCGTAAAGGGGCCCTCCCTGGGGAGTGGAGGAACATGGGGAGGCCCCCAGGAGATGGCTTTTCTCCGAGCCGCGGCTGGCTCGTTTCGGGCCTATACGTGGGCCGCGCGTGCGCACTCAGGCTCCCCACAACAGGCCTCCCTCGGGTCACGGGACCCACCCTTGAGGTGTCTCCTGACCCAGCCTGGAGGGGTCATGTGACCCACACCTGGGGGGTCTCGTGACGCACCCCTGAGGGGTCACGTGACCCACCCCTGGGGGGTCTCGTGACCCACCACTGAGGGGTCACGTGACCCACCCTTGAGGGGTCACGTGACCCACACCTGGGGGTTCTCGTGACGCACCTCTGAGGTGTCACGTGACCCACCACTGGGGGGTCTCGTGACCCACCCCCGAGGGGTCACGTGACCCACACCTGCGGGGTCACGTGACCCACACCTGCGGGGTCACGTGACCCACCCCCGGGGGTTCACGTGACGCACCCCTGAGGGGTCACGTGACCCACCCCTGAGGGGTCTCGTGACCCACCCCTGAGGGGTCACGTGACCCACCCTTGAGGGGTTTCGTGACCCACCCTTTTGGGGTCACGTGACCCACCCTTGCGGGGTCTCGTGACCCACCCTTGGGAGGTCACCTGTCCCACCCTGGAGGGGTCAGGTGACCCGCCCTTGAGAGGTCACAGCAGTTTCACAGGGTCCCTGCGCACCTGTCCATGGAAACAGAAGCCCTCCCTGCCACTCAGAGGACCGCGCTATTTCCCCTAGGCCACACTGCCCAGCAGCACTCTCAGCCCCACACAGACAGTGTGCTAAGGATAGACTTGGATACCGGGGGCCTGGGCGGGGGATTTTCCATGGAACTCTCTAAGGGCCCGGTGCCCTGTGACGCCCGGGAGTGCCCATGCCCTTCCTTGACCCCGCAGGACACTTGCATCCAGCAATAAGCAGCCGTCTGCCTCCACGGGGCTCAAACACCTGGGCCCGGTGTGCGGGCACCTGGCGTACGTGGAGGCAAACCCCTGACCCCTCTGGCCCGAACCCACCACTGCGAAGATCCCCCTTTTCTTCCATCCGTAAAGGGGCCCTCCCTGGGGAGTGGAGGAACATGGGGAGGCCCCCAGGAGATGGCTTTTCTCCGAGCCGCGGCTGGCTCGTTTCGGGCCTATACGTGGGCCGAGCATGCGCACTCAGGCTCCCAAGCACACGGCTTCCTCGGCTCACCTGACCCACCCTTTAGAGGTCACAGCAGTTCCACAGGGTCCCTGGGCACCTGTCCGTGGACACAGGAGCCCTCCCTGCCACCTAAAGGACCACGCGATTTCCGCTGGGGAACACTCCCCAGAAGCACTCCCAGCCTCGCACAGACACTGTGCGCAGGATAGACTTGTGGACCAGGGGCCTGGGCGGGGAATTTTCCAGGGAACTCTCTAAAGGCCAGGTGCCCTCTGTCGCCCTGGGAGTGCCCACGCCATCCCTTAACCCTGCAGGACACTATCATCCAGCAATAAGCAGCCCTCTGCCTCCACGGGGCTCAAACACCTGGGCCCGTTGTGCGAGCACCTGGCGTTCGTGCAGGCAAACCCGCAGACCCCTCTGGCCCGAACCCACCACTGCGAAGATCCCCCTTTTCTTCCATCCGTAAAGTGGCCCTCCCTGGGGAGTGGAGGAACATGGGGAGGCCCCCAGGAGATGGCTTTTCTCCGAGCCGCGGCTGGCTCGTTTCGGGCCTATACGTGGGCCGCGCATGCGCACTCAGGCTCCCAAGCACACGCCTTCCTCGGCTCACCTGACCCACCCTTTAGAGGTCACAGCAGTTCCACAGGGTCCCTGGGCACCTGTCCGTGGACACAGGAGCCCTCCCTGCCACCTAAAGGACCACGCGATTTCCGCTGGGGAACACTCCCCAGAAGCACTCCCAGCCTCGCACAGACACTGTGCGCAGGATAGACTTGTGGACCAGGGGCCTGGGCGGGGAATTTTCCAGGGAACTCTCTAAAGGCCAGGTGCCCTCTGTCGCCCTGGGAGTGCCCACGCCATCCCTTAACCCTGCAGGACACTATCATCCAGCAATAAGCAGCCCTCTGCCTCCACGGGGCTCAAACACCTGGGCCCGTTGTGCGAGCACCTGGCGTTCGTGCAGGCAAACCCCTGACCCCTCTGGCCCGAACCCACCACTGCGAAGATCCCCCTTTTCTTCCATCCGTAAAGGGGCCCTCCCTGGGGAGTGGAGGAACATGGGGAGGCCCCCAGGAGATGGCTTTTCTCCGAGCCGCGGCTGGCTCGTTTCGGGCCTATACGTGGGCCGCGCGTGCGCACTCAGGCTCCCCACAACAGGCCTCCCTCGGGTCACGGGACCCACCCTTGAGGTGTCTCCTGACCCAGCCTGGAGGGGTCATGTGACCCACACCTGGGGGGTCTCGTGACGCACCCCTGAGGGGTCACGTGACCCACCCCTGGGGGGTCTCGTGACCCACCACTGAGGGGTCACGTGACCCACCCTTGAGGGGTCACGTGACCCACACCTGGGGGTTCTCGTGACGCACCTCTGAGGTGTCACGTGACCCACCACTGGGGGGTCTCGTGACCCACCCCCGAGGGGTCACGTGACCCACACCTGCGGGGTCACGTGACCCACACCTGCGGGGTCACGTGACCCACCCCCGGGGGTTCACGTGACGCACCCCTGAGGGGTCACGTGACCCACCCCTGAGGGGTCTCGTGACCCACCCCTGAGGGGTCACGTGACCCACCCTTGAGGGGTTTCGTGACCCACCCTTTTGGGGTCACGTGACCCACCCTTGCGGGGTCTCGTGACCCACCCTTGGGAGGTCACCTGTCCCACCCTGGAGGGGTCAGGTGACCCGCCCTTGAGAGGTCACAGCAGTTTCACAGGGTCCCTGCGCACCTGTCCATGGAAACAGAAGCCCTCCCTGCCACTCAGAGGACCGCGCTATTTCCCCTAGGCCACACTGCCCAGCAGCACTCTCAGCCCCACACAGACAGTGTGCTAAGGATAGACTTGGATACCGGGGGCCTGGGCGGGGGATTTTCCATGGAACTCTCTAAGGGCCCGGTGCCCTGTGACGCCCGGGAGTGCCCATGCCCTTCCTTGACCCCGCAGGACACTTGCATCCAGCAATAAGCAGCCGTCTGCCTCCACGGGGCTCAAACACCTGGGCCCGGTGTGCGGGCACCTGGCGTACGTGGAGGCAAACCCCTGACCCCTCTGGCCCGAACCCACCACTGCGAAGATCCCCCTTTTCTTCCATCCGTAAAGGGGCCCTCCCTGGGGAGTGGAGGAACATGGGGAGGCCCCCAGGAGATGGCTTTTCTCCGAGCCGCGGCTGGCTCGTTTCGGGCCTATACGTGGGCCGAGCATGCGCACTCAGGCTCCCAAGCACACGGCTTCCTCGGCTCACCTGACCCACCCTTTAGAGGTCACAGCAGTTCCACAGGGTCCCTGGGCACCTGTCCGTGGACACAGGAGCCCTCCCTGCCACCTAAAGGACCACGCGATTTCCGCTGGGGAACACTCCCCAGAAGCACTCCCAGCCTCGCACAGACACTGTGCGCAGGATAGACTTGTGGACCAGGGGCCTGGGCGGGGAATTTTCCAGGGAACTCTCTAAAGGCCAGGTGCCCTCTGTCGCCCTGGGAGTGCCCACGCCATCCCTTAACCCTGCAGGACACTATCATCCAGCAATAAGCAGCCCTCTGCCTCCACGGGGCTCAAACACCTGGGCCCGTTGTGCGAGCACCTGGCGTTCGTGCAGGCAAACCCGCAGACCCCTCTGGCCCGAACCCACCACTGCGAAGATCCCCCTTTTCTTCCATCCGTAAAGTGGCCCTCCCTGGGGAGTGGAGGAACATGGGGAGGCCCCCAGGAGATGGCTTTTCTCCGAGCCGCGGCTGGCTCGTTTCGGGCCTATACGTGGGCCGCGCATGCGCACTCAGGCTCCCAAGCACACGCCTTCCTCGGCTCACCTGACCCACCCTTTAGAGGTCACAGCAGTTCCACAGGGTCCCTGGGCACCTGTCCGTGGACACAGGAGCCCTCCCTGCCACCTAAAGGACCACGCGATTTCCGCTGGGGAACACTCCCCAGAAGCACTCCCAGCCTCGCACAGACACTGTGCGCAGGATAGACTTGTGGACCAGGGGCCTGGGCGGGGAATTTTCCAGGGAACTCTCTAAAGGCCAGGTGCCCTCTGTCGCCCTGGGAGTGCCCACGCCATCCCTTAACCCTGCAGGACACTATCATCCAGCAATAAGCAGCCCTCTGCCTCCACGGGGCTCAAACACCTGGGCCCGTTGTGCGAGCACCTGGCGTTCGTGCAGGCAAACCCCTGACCCCTCTGGCCCGAACCCACCACTGCGAAGATCCCCCTTTTCTTCCATCCGTAAAGGGGCTCTCCCTGGGGAGTGGAGGAACATGGGGAGGCCCCCAGGAGATGGCTTTTCTCCGAGCCGCGGCTGGCTCGTTTCGGGCCTATACGTGGGCCGCGCATGCGCACTCAGGCTCCCAAGCACACGCCTTCCTCGGCTCACCTGACCCACCCTTTAGAGGTCACAGCAGTTCCACAGGGTCCCTGGGCACCTGTCCGTGGACACAGGAGCCCTCCCTGCCACCTAAAGGACCACGCGATTTCCGCTGGGGAACACTCCCCAGAAGCACTCCCAGCCTCGCACAGACACTGTGCGCAGGATAGACTTGTGGACCAGGGGCCTGGGCGGGGAATTTTCCAGGGAACTCTCTAAAGGCCAGGTGCCCTCTGTCGCCCTGGGAGTGCCCACGCCATCCCTTAACCCTGCAGGACACTATCATCCAGCAATAAGCAGCCCTCTGCCTCCACGGGGCTCAAACACCTGGGCCCGTTGTGCGAGCACCTGGCGTTCGTGCAGGCAAACCCGCAGACCCCTCTGGCCCGAACCCACCACTGCGAAGATCCCACTTTTCTTCCATCCGTAAAGGGGTCCTCCTTGAGGAGTGGAGGAACATGGGGAGGCCCCCAGGAGATGGCTTTTCTCCGAGCCGCGGCTGGCTCCTTTCGGGCCTATACGTGGGCCGCGCGTGCGCACTCAGGCTCCCCACAACAGGCCTCCCTCGGGTCACGGGACCCACCCTTGAGGTGTCTCCTGACCCACCCTTGAGGGGTCACGTGACCCACACCTGGGGGTCTCGTGACACACCCCTGAGGGGTCACGTGACCCACACCTGCGGGGTCACGTGACCCACCCCTGGGGGGTCTCGTGACCCACCCCTGCGGGGTCACGTGACCCACCCCTGGGGGGTCTCGTGACACACCCCTGAGGGGTCACGTGATCCACCCTTGAGGGGTTTCGTGACCCACCCTTTTGGGGTCACGTGACCCACCCTTGCGGGGTCTCGTGACCCACCCTTGGGAGGTCACCTGTCCCACCCTGGAGGGGTCAGGTGACCCGCCCTTGAGAGGTCACAGCAGTTTCACAGGGTCCCTGCGCACCTGTCCATGGAAACAGAAGCCCTCCCTTCCACTCAGAGGACCGCGCTATTTCCCCTAGGCCACACTGCCCAGCAGCACTCTCAGCCCCGCACAGACAGTGTGCTAAGGACAGACTTGGATACCGGGGGCCTGGGCGGGGGATTTTCCATGGAACTCTCTAAGGGCCCGGTGCCCTGTGTCGCCCCGGAGTGCCCATGCCCTTCCTTGACCCCGCAGGACACTTGCATCCAGCAATAAGCAGCCGTCTGCCTCCACGGGGCTCAAACACCTGGGCCCGGTGTGCGGGCACCTGGCGTACGTGGAGGCAAACCCCTGACCCCTCTGGCCCGAACCCACCACTGCGAAGATCCCCCTTTTCTTCCATCCGTAAAGGGGCCCTCCCTGGGGAGTGGAGGAACATGGGGAGGCCCCCAGGAGATGGCTTTTCTCCGAGCCGCGGCTGGCTCGTTTCGGGCCTATACGTGGGCCGAGCATGCGCACTCAGGCTCCCAAGCACACGGCTTCCTCGGCTCACCTGACCCACCCTTTAGAGGTCACAGCAGTTCCACAGGGTCCCTGGGCACCTGTCCGTGGACACAGGAGCCCTCCCTGCCACCTAAAGGACCACGCGATTTCCGCTGGGGAACACTCCCCAGAAGCACTCCCAGCCTCGCACAGACACTGTGCGCAGGATAGACTTGTGGACCAGGGGCCTGGGCGGGGAATTTTCCAGGGAACTCTCTAAAGGCCAGGTGCCCTCTGTCGCCCTGGGAGTGCCCACGCCATCCCTTAACCCTGCAGGACACTATCATCCAGCAATAAGCAGCCCTCTGCCTCCACGGGGCTCAAACACCTGGGCCCGTTGTGCGAGCACCTGGCGTTCGTGCAGGCAAACCCGCAGACCCCTCTGGCCCGAACCCACCACTGCGAAGATCCCCCTTTTCTTCCATCCGTAAAGTGGCCCTCCCTGGGGAGTGGAGGAACATGGGGAGGCCCCCAGGAGATGGCTTTTCTCCGAGCCGCGGCTGGCTCGTTTCGGGCCTATACGTGGGCCGCGCATGCGCACTCAGGCTCCCAAGCACACGCCTTCCTCGGCTCACCTGACCCACCCTTTAGAGGTCACAGCAGTTCCACAGGGTCCCTGGGCACCTGTCCGTGGACACAGGAGCCCTCCCTGCCACCTAAAGGACCACGCGATTTCCGCTGGGGAACACTCCCCAGAAGCACTCCCAGCCTCGCACAGACACTGTGCGCAGGATAGACTTGTGGACCAGGGGCCTGGGCGGGGAATTTTCCAGGGAACTCTCTAAAGGCCAGGTGCCCTCTGTCGCCCTGGGAGTGCCCACGCCATCCCTTAACCCTGCAGGACACTATCATCCAGCAATAAGCAGCCCTCTGCCTCCACGGGGCTCAAACACCTGGGCCCGTTGTGCGAGCACCTGGCGTTCGTGCAGGCAAACCCCTGACCCCTCTGGCCCGAACCCACCACTGCGAAGATCCCCCTTTTCTTCCATCCGTAAAGGGGCTCTCCCTGGGGAGTGGAGGAACATGGGGAGGCCCCCAGGAGATGGCTTTTCTCCGAGCCGCGGCTGGCTCGTTTCGGGCCTATACGTGGGCCGCGCATGCGCACTCAGGCTCCCAAGCACACGCCTTCCTCGGCTCACCTGACCCACCCTTTAGAGGTCACAGCAGTTCCACAGGGTCCCTGGGCACCTGTCCGTGGACACAGGAGCCCTCCCTGCCACCTAAAGGACCACGCGATTTCCGCTGGGGAACACTCCCCAGAAGCACTCCCAGCCTCGCACAGACACTGTGCGCAGGATAGACTTGTGGACCAGGGGCCTGGGCGGGGAATTTTCCAGGGAACTCTCTAAAGGCCAGGTGCCCTCTGTCGCCCTGGGAGTGCCCACGCCATCCCTTAACCCTGCAGGACACTATCATCCAGCAATAAGCAGCCCTCTGCCTCCACGGGGCTCAAACACCTGGGCCCGTTGTGCGAGCACCTGGCGTTCGTGCAGGCAAACCCGCAGACCCCTCTGGCCCGAACCCACCACTGCGAAGATCCCACTTTTCTTCCATCCGTAAAGGGGTCCTCCTTGAGGAGTGGAGGAACATGGGGAGGCCCCCAGGAGATGGCTTTTCTCCGAGCCGCGGCTGGCTCCTTTCGGGCCTATACGTGGGCCGCGCGTGCGCACTCAGGCTCCCCACAACAGGCCTCCCTCGGGTCACGGGACCCACCCTTGAGGTGTCTCCTGACCCACCCTTGAGGGGTCACGTGACCCACACCTGGGGGTCTCGTGACACACCCCTGAGGGGTCACGTGACCCACACCTGCGGGGTCACGTGACCCACCCCTGGGGGGTCTCGTGACCCACCCCTGCGGGGTCACGTGACCCACCCCTGGGGGGTCTCGTGACCCACCCCTGAGGGGTCACGTGATCCACCCTTGAGGGGTTTCGTGACCCACCCTTTTGGGGTCACGTGACCCACCCTTGCGGGGTCTCGTGACCCACCCTTGGGAGGTCACCTGTCCCACCCTGGAGGGGTCAGGTGACCCGCCCTTGAGAGGTCACAGCAGTTTCACAGGGTCCCTGCGCACCTGTCCATGGAAACAGAAGCCCTCCCTTCCACTCAGAGGACCGCGCTATTTCCCCTAGGCCACACTGCCCAGCAGCACTCTCAGCCCCGCACAGACAGTGTGCTAAGGACAGACTTGGATACCGGGGGCCTGGGCGGGGGATTTTCCATGGAACTCTCTAAGGGCCCGGTGCCCTGTGTCGCCCCGGAGTGCCCATGCCCTTCCTTGACCCCGCAGGACACTTGCATCCAGCAATAAGCAGCCGTCTGCCTCCACGGGGCTCAAACACCTGGGCCCGGTGTGCGGGCACCTGGCGTACGTGGAGGCAAACCCCTGACCCCTCTGGCCCGAACCCACCACTGCGAAGATCCCCCTTTTCTTCCATCCGTAAAGGGGCCCTCCCTGGGGAGTGGAGGAACATGGGGAGGCCCCCAGGAGATGGCTTTTCTCCGAGCCGCGGCTGGCTCGTTTCGGGCCTATACGTGGGCCGCGCATGCGCACTCAGGCTCCCAAGCACAAGGCTTCCTCGGCTCACCTGACCCACCCTTTAGAGGTCACAGCAGTTCCACAGGGTCCCTGGGCACCTGTCCGTGGACACAGGAGCCCTCCCTGCCACCTAAAGGACCACGCGATTTCCGCTGGGGAACACTCCCCAGAAGCACACCCAGCCTCGCACAGACACTGTGCGCAGGATAGACTTGTGGACCAGGGGCCTGGGCGGGGAATTTTCCAGGGAACTCTCTAAAGGCCAGGTGCCCTCTGTCGCCCTGGGAGTGCCCACGCCATCCCTTAACCCTGCAGGACACTATCATCCAGCAATAAGCAGCCCTCTGCCTCCACGGGGCTCAAACACCTGGGCCCGTTGTGCGAGCACCTGGCGTTCGTGCAGGCAAACCCGCAGAGCCCTCTGGCCCGAACCCACCACTGCGAAGATCCCACTTTTCTTCCATCCGTAAAGGGGTCCTCCTTGAGGAGTGGAGGAACATGGGGAGGCCCCCAGGAGATGGCTTTTCTCCGAGCCGCGGCTGGCTCCTTTCGGGCCTATACGTGGGCCGCGCGTGCGCACTCAGGCTCCCCACAACAGGCCTCCCTCGGGTCACGGGACCCACCCTTGAGGTGTCTCCTGACCCACACTTGAGGGGTCACGTGACCCACACCTGGGGGGTCTCGTGACGCACCCCTGAGGTGTCACGTGACCCACCCCTGGGGGGTCTCGTGACGCACCCCTGAGGGGTCACGTGACCCACCCCTGAGGGGTCTCGTGACCCACCCCTGAGGGGTCACGTGACCCACCCTTGAGGGGTTTCGTGACCCACCCCTGCGGGGTCTCGTGACCCACCCTTGGGAGGTCACCTGTCCCACCCTGGAGGGGTCAGGTGACCCGCCCTTGAGAGGTCACAGCAGTTTCACAGGGTCCCTGCGCACCTGTCCATGGAAACAGAAGCCCTCCCTGCCACTCAGAGGACCGCGCTATTTCCCCTAGGCCACACTGCCCAGCAGCACTCTCAGCCCCGCACAGACAGTGTGCTAAGGACAGACTTGGATACCGGGGGCCTGGGCGGGGGATTTTCCATGGAACTCTCTAAGGGCCCGGTGCCCTGTGTCGCCCCGGAGTGCCCATGCCCTTCCTTGACCCCGCAGGACACTTGCATCCAGCAATAAGCAGCCGTCTGCCTCCACAGGGCTCAAACACCTGGGCCCGGTGTGCGGGCGCCTGGCATACGTGGAGGCAAACCCCTGACCCCTCTGGCCCGAACCCACCACTGCGAAGATCCCCCTTTTCTTCCATCCGTAAAGGGGCCCTCCCTGGGGAGTGGAGGAACATGGGGAGGCCCCCAGGAGATGGCTTTTCTCCGAGCCGCGGCTGGCTCCTTTCGGGCCTATACGTGGGCCGCGCATGCGCACTCAGGCTCCCAAGCACACGCCTTCCTCGGCTCACCTGACCCACCCTTTAGAGGTCACAGCAGTTCCACAGGGTCCCTGGGCACCTGTCCGTGGACACAGGAGCCCTCCCTGCCACGTAAAGGACCACGCGATTTCCGCTGGGGAACACTCCCCAGAAGCACTCCCAGCCTCGCACAGACACTGTGCGCAGGATAGACTTGTGGACCAGGGGCCTGGGCGGGGAATTTTCCAGGGAACTCTCTAAAGGCCAGGTGCCCTCTGTCGCCCTGGGAGTGCCCACGCCATCCCTTAACCCTGCAGGACACTATCATCCAGCAATAAGCAGCCCTCTGCCTCCACGGGGCTCAAACACCTGGGCCCGTTGTGCGAGCACCTGGCGTTCGTGCAGGCAAACCCGCAGACCCCTCTGGCCCGAACCCACCACTGCGAAGATCCCACTTTTCTTCCATCCGTAAAGGGGTCCTCCTTGAGGAGTGGAGGAACATGGGGAGGCCCCCAGGAGATGGCTTTTCTCCGAGCCGCGGCTGGCTCCTTTCGGGCCTATATGTGGGCCGCGCGTGCGCACTCAGGCTCCCCACAACAGGCCTCCCTCGGGTCACGGGACCCACCCTTGAGGTGTCTCCTGACCCAGCCTGGAGGGGTCATGTGACCCACACCTGGGGGGTCTCGTGACGCACCCCTGAGGGGTCACGTGACCCACCCCTGGGGGGTCTCGTGACCCACCCCTGAGGGGTCACGTGACCCACACCTGCGGGGTCACGTGACCCACCCCTGGGGGGTCTCGTGACGCACCCCTGAGGGGTCACGTGACCCACCCCTGGGGGGTCTCGTGACCCACCCCTGAGGGGTCATGTGACCCACCCCTGAGGGGTCTGGTGACCCACCCCTGAGGGGTCACGTGACCCACCCTTGAGGGGTTTCGTGACCCACCCTTGCGGGGTCTCGTGACCCACCCTTGGGAGGTCACCTGTCCCACCCTGGAGGGGTCAGGTGACCCGCCCTTGAGAGGTCACAGCAGTTTCACAGGGTCCCTGCGCACCTGTCCATGGAAACAGAAGCCCTCCCTGCCACTCAGAGGACCGCGCTATTTCCCCTAGGCCACACTGCCCAGCAGCACTCTCAGCCCCGCACAGACAGTGTGCTAAGGACAGACTTGGATACCGGGGGCCTGGGCGGGGGATTTTCCATGGAACTCTCTAAGGGCCCGGTGCCCTGTGTCGCCCCGGAGTGCCCATGCCCTTCCTTGACCCCGCAGGACACTTGCATCCAGCAATAAGCAGCCGTCTGCCTCCACGGGGCTCAAACACCTGGGCCCGGTGTGCGGGCGCCTGGCGTACGTGGAGGCAAACCCCTGACCCCTCTGGCCCGAACCCACCACTGCGAAGATCCCCCTTTTCTTCCATCCGTAAAGGGGCCCTCCCTGGGGAGTGGAGGAACATGGGGAGGCCCCCAGGAGATGGCTTTTCTCCGAGCCGCGGCTGGCTCCTTTCGGGCCTATACGTGGGCTGCGCATGCGCACTCAGGCTCCCAAGCACACGCCTCCCTCGGCTCACCTGACCCACCCTTTAGAGGTCACAGCAGTTCCACAGGGTCCCTGGGCACCTGTCCGTGGACACAGGAGCCCTCCCTGCCACCTAAAGGACCACGCGATTTCCGCTGGGGAACACTCCCCAGAAGCACTCCCAGCCTCACACAGACACTGTGCGCAGGATAGACTTGTGGACCAGGGGCCTGGGCGGGGAATTTTCCAGGGAACTCTCTAAAGGCCAGGTGCCCTCTGTCGCCCTGGGAGTGCCCACGCCATCCCTTAACCCTGCAGGACACTATCATCCAGCAATAAGCAGCCCTCTGCCTCCACGGGGCTCAAACACCTGGGCCCGTTGTGCGAGCACCTGGCGTTCGTGCAGGCAAACCCGCAGACCCCTCTGGCCCGAACCCACCACTGCGAAGATCCCACTTTTCTTCCATCCGTAAAGGGGTCCTCCTTGAGGAGTGGAGGAACATGGGGAGGCCCCCAGGACATGGCTTTTCTCCGAGCCGCGGCTGGCTCCTTTCGGGCCTATACGTGGGCCGCGCGTGCGCACTCAGGCTCCCCACAACAGGCCTCCCTCGGGTCACGGGACCCACCCTTGAGGTGTCTCCTGACCCACCCTTGAGGGGTCACGTGACCCACACCTGGGGGGTCTCGTGACACACCCCTGAGGGGTCACGTGACCCACACCTGCGGGGTCACGTGACCCACCCCTGGGGGGTCTCGTGACCCACCCCTGCGGGGTCACGTGACCCACCCCTGGGGGGTCTCGTGACCCACCCCTGAGGGGTCACGTGATCCACCCTTGAGGGGTTTCGTGACCCACCCTTTTGGGGTCACGTGACCCACCCTTGCGGGGTCTCGTGACCCACCCTTGGGAGGTCACCTGTCCCACCCTGGAGGGGTCAGGTGACCCGCCCTTGAGAGGTCACAGCAGTTTCACAGGGTCCCTGCGCACCTGTCCATGGAAACAGAAGCCCTCCCTTCCACTCAGAGGACCGCGCTATTTCCCCTAGGCCACACTGCCCAGCAGCACTCTCAGCCCCGCACAGACAGTGTGCTAAGGACAGACTTGGATACCGGGGGCCTGGGCGGGGGATTTTCCATGGAACTCTCTAAGGGCCCGGTGCCCTGTGTCGCCCCGGAGTGCCCATGCCCTTCCTTGACCCCGCAGGACACTTGCATCCAGCAATAAGCAGCCGTCTGCCTCCACGGGGCTCAAACACCTGGGCCCGGTGTGCGGGCACCTGGCGTACGTGGAGGCAAACCCCTGACCCCTCTGGCCCGAACCCACCACTGCGAAGATCCCCCTTTTCTTCCATCCGTAAAGGGGCCCTCCCTGGGGAGTGGAGGAACATGGGGAGGCCCCCAGGAGATGGCTTTTCTCCGAGCCGCGGCTGGCTCGTTTCGGGCCTATACGTGGGCCGCGCATGCGCACTCAGGCTCCCAAGCACAAGGCTTCCTCGGCTCACCTGACCCACCCTTTAGAGGTCACAGCAGTTCCACAGGGTCCCTGGGCACCTGTCCGTGGACACAGGAGCCCTCCCTGCCACCTAAAGGACCACGCGATTTCCGCTGGGGAACACTCCCCAGAAGCACTCCCAGCCTCGCACAGACACTGTGCGCAGGATAGACTTGTGGACCAGGGGCCTGGGCGGGGAATTTTCCAGGGAACTCTCTAAAGGCCAGGTGCCCTCTGTCGCCCTGGGAGTGCCCACGCCATCCCTTAACCCTGCAGGACACTATCATCCAGCAATAAGCAGCCCTCTGCCTCCACGGGGCTCAAACACCTGGGCCCGTTGTGCGAGCACCTGGCGTTCGTGCAGGCAAACCCGCAGAGCCCTCTGGCCCGAACCCACCACTGCGAAGATCCCACTTTTCTTCCATCCGTAAAGGGGTCCTCCTTGAGGAGTGGAGGAACATGGGGAGGCCCCCAGGAGATGGCTTTTCTCCGAGCCGCGGCTGGCTCCTTTCGGGCCTATACGTGGGCCGCGCGTGCGCACTCAGGCTCCCCACAACAGGCCTCCCTCGGGTCACGGGACCCACCCTTGAGGTGTCTCCTGACCCACACTTGAGGGGTCACGTGACCCACACCTGGGGGGTCTCGTGACGCACCCCTGAGGTGTCACGTGACCCACCCCTGGGGGGTCTCGTGACGCACCACTGAGGGGTCACGTGACCCACCCCTGAGGGGTCTCGTGACCCACCCCTGAGGGGTCACGTGACCCACCCTTGAGGGGTTTCGTGACCCACCCCTGCGGGGTCTCGTGACCCACCCTTGGGAGGTCACCTGTCCCACCCTGGAGGGGTCAGGTGACCCGCCCTTGAGAGGTCACAGCAGTTTCACAGGGTCCCTGCGCACCTGTCCATGGAAACAGAAGCCCTCCCTGCCACTCAGAGGACCGCGCTATTTCCCCTAGGCCACACTGCCCAGCAGCACTCTCAGCCCCGCACAGACAGTGTGCTAAGGACAGACTTGGATACAGGGGGCCTGGGCGGGGGATTTTCCATGGAACTCTCTAAGGGCCCGGTGCCCTGTGTCGCCCCGGAGTGCCCATGCCCTTCCTTGACCCCGCAGGACACTTGCATCCAGCAATAAGCAGCCGTCTGCCTCCACGGGGCTCAAACACCTGGGCCCGGTGTGCGGGCGCCTGGCATACGTGGAGGCAAACCCCTGACCCCTCTGGCCCGAACCCACCACTGCGAAGATCCCCCTTTTCTTCCATCCGTAAAGGGGCCCTCCCTGGGGAGTGGAGGAACATGGGGAGGCCCCCAGGAGATGGCTTTTCTCCGAGCCGCGGCTGGCTCCTTTCGGGCCTATACGTGGGCCGCGCATGCGCACTCAGGCTCCCAAGCACACGCCTTCCTCGGCTCACCTGACCCACCCTTTAGAGGTCACAGCAGTTCCACAGGGTCCCTGGGCACCTGTCCGTGGACACAGGAGCCCTCCCTGCCACCTAAAGGACCACGCGATTTCCGCTGGGGAACACTCCCCAGAAGCACTCCCAGCCTCGCACAGACACTGTGCGCAGGATAGACTTGTGGACCAGGGGCCTGGGCGGGGAATTTTCCAGGGAACTCTCTAAAGGCCAGGTGCCCTCTGTCGCCCTGGGAGTGCCCACGCCATCCCTTAACCCTGCAGGACACTATCATCCAGCAATAAGCAGCCCTCTGCCTCCACGGGGCTCAAACACCTGGGCCCGTTGTGCGAGCACCTGGCGTTCGTGCAGGCAAACCCGCAGACCCCTCTGGCCCGAACCCACCACTGCGAAGATCCCACTTTTCTTCCATCCGTAAAGGGGTCCTCCTTGAGGAGTGGAGGAACATGGGGAGGCCCCCAGGAGATGGCTTTTCTCCGAGCCGCGGCTGGCTCCTTTCGGGCCTATACGTGGGCCGCGCGTGCGCACTCAGGCTCCCCACAACAGGCCTCCCTCGGGTCACGGGACCCACCCTTGAGGTGTCTCCTGACCCACCCTTGAGGGGTCACGTGACCCACACCTGGGGGGTCTCGTGACACACCCCTGAGGTGTCACGTGACCCACACCTGCGGGGTCACGTGACCCACCCCTGGGGGGTCTCGTGACCCACCCCTGCGGGGTCACGTGACCCACCCCTGGGGGGTCTCGTGACCCACCCCTGAGGGGTCACGTGATCCACCCTTGAGGGGTTTCGTGACCCACCCTTTTGGGGTCACGTGACCCACCCTTGCGGGGTCTCGTGACCCACCCTTGGGAGGTCACCTGTCCCACCCTGGAGGGGTCAGGTGACCCGCCCTTGAGAGGTCACAGCAGTTTCACAGGGTCCCTGCGCACCTGTCCATGGAAACAGAAGCCCTCCCTTCCACTCAGAGGACCGCGCTATTTCCCCTAGGCCACACTGCCCAGCAGCACTCTCAGCCCCGCACAGACAGTGTGCTAAGGACAGACTTGGATACCGGGGGCCTGGGCGGGGGATTTTCCATGGAACTCTCTAAGGGCCCGGTGCCCTGTGTCGCCCCGGAGTGCCCATGCCCTTCCTTGACCCCGCAGGACACTTGCATCCAGCAATAAGCAGCCGTCTGCCTCCACGGGGCTCAAACACCTGGGCCCGGTGTGCGGGCACCTGGCGTACGTGGAGGCAAACCCCTGACCCCTCTGGCCCGAACCCACCACTGCGAAGATCCCCCTTTTCTTCCATCCGTAAAGGGGCCCTCCCTGGGGAGTGGAGGAACATGGGGAGGCCCCCAGGAGATGGCTTTTCTCCGAGCCGCGGCTGGCTCGTTTCGGGCCTATACGTGGGCCGCGCATGCGCACTCAGGCTCCCAAGCACAAGGCTTCCTCGGCTCACCTGACCCACCCTTTAGAGGTCACAGCAGTTCCACAGGGTCCCTGGGCACCTGTCCGTGGACACAGGAGCCCTCCCTGCCACCTAAAGGACCACGCGATTTCCGCTGGGGAACACTCCCCAGAAGCACTCCCAGCCTCGCACAGACACTGTGCGCAGGATAGACTTGTGGACCAGGGGCCTGGGCGGGGAATTTTCCAGGGAACTCTCTAAAGGCCAGGTGCCCTCTGTCGCCCTGGGAGTGCCCACGCCATCCCTTAACCCTGCAGGACACTATCATCCAGCAATAAGCAGCCCTCTGCCTCCACGGGGCTCAAACACCTGGGCCCGTTGTGCGAGCACCTGGCGTTCGTGCAGGCAAACCCGCAGAGCCCTCTGGCCCGAACCCACCACTGCGAAGATCCCACTTTTCTTCCATCCGTAAAGGGGTCCTCCTTGAGGAGTGGAGGAACATGGGGAGGCCCCCAGGAGATGGCTTTTCTCCGAGCCGCGGCTGGCTCCTTTCGGGCCTATACGTGGGCCGCGCGTGCGCACTCAGGCTCCCCACAACAGGCCTCCCTCGGGTCACGGGACCCACCCTTGAGGTGTCTCCTGACCCACACTTGAGGGGTCACGTGACCCACACCTGGGGGGTCTCGTGACGCACCCCTGAGGTGTCACGTGACCCACCCCTGGGGGGTCTCGTGACGCACCACTGAGGGGTCACGTGACCCACCCCTGAGGGTTCTCGTGACCCACCCCTGAGGGGTCACGTGACCCACCCTTGAGGGGTTTCGTGACCCACCCCTGCGGGGTCTCGTGACCCACCCTTGGGAGGTCACCTGTCCCACCCTGGAGGGGTCAGGTGACCCGCCCTTGAGAGGTCACAGCAGTTTCACAGGGTCCCTGCGCACCTGTCCATGGAAACAGAAGCCCTCCCTGCCACTCAGAGGACCGCGCTATTTCCCCTAGGCCACACTGCCCAGCAGCACTCTCAGCCCCGCACAGACAGTGTGCTAAGGACAGACTTGGATACCGGGGGCCTGGGCGGGGGATTTTCCATGGAACTCTCTAAGGGCCCGGTGCCCTGTGTCGCCCCGGAGTGCCCATGCCCTTCCTTGACCCCGCAGGACACTTGCATCCAGCAATAAGCAGCCGTCTGCCTCCACGGGGCTCAAACACCTGGGCCCGGTGTGCGGGCGCCTGGCATACGTGGAGGCAAACCCCTGACCCCTCTGGCCCGAACCCACCACTGCGAAGATCCCCCTTTTCTTCCATCCGTAAAGGGGCCCTCCCTGGGGAGTGGAGGAACATGGGGAGGCCCCCAGGAGATGGCTTTTCTCCGAGCCGCGGCTGGCTCCTTTCGGGCCTATACGTGGGCCGCGCATGCGCACTCAGGCTCCCAAGCACACGCCTTCCTCGGCTCACCTGACCCACCCTTTAGAGGTCACAGCAGTTCCACAGGGTCCCTGGGCACCTGTCCGTGGACACAGGAGCCCTCCCTGCCACCTAAAGGACCACGCGATTTCCGCTGGGGAACACTCCCCAGAAGCACTCCCAGCCTCGCACAGACACTGTGCGCAGGATAGACTTGTGGACCAGGGGCCTGGGCGGGGAATTTTCCAGGGAACTCTCTAAAGGCCAGGTGCCCTCTGTCGCCCTGGGAGTGCCCACGCCATCCCTTAACCCTGCAGGACACTATCATCCAGCAATAAGCAGCCCTCTGCCTCCACGGGGCTCAAACACCTGGGCCCGTTGTGCGAGCACCTGGCGTTCGTGCAGGCAAACCCGCAGACCCCTCTGGCCCGAACCCACCACTGCGAAGATCCCACTTTTCTTCCATCCGTAAAGGGGTCCTCCTTGAGGAGTGGAGGAACATGGGGAGGCCCCCAGGAGATGGCTTTTCTCCGAGCCGCGGCTGGCTCCTTTCGGGCCTATATGTGGGCCGCGCGTGCGCACTCAGGCTCCCCACAACAGGCCTCCCTCGGGTCACGGGACCCACCCTTGAGGTGTCTCCTGACCCAGGCTGGAGGGGTCATGTGACCCACACCTGGGGGGTCTCGTGACGCACCCCTGAGGGGTCACGTGACCCACCCCTGGGGGGTCTCGTGACCCACCCCTGAGGGGTCACGTGACCCACACCTGCGGGGTCATGTGACCCACCCCTGGGGGGTCTCGTGACGCACCCCTGAGGGGTCACGTGACCCACCCCTGGGGGGTCTCGTGACCCACCCCTGAGGGGTCATGTGACCCACCCCTGAGGGGTCTGGTGACCCACCCCTGAGGGGTCACGTGACCCACCCTTGAGGGGTTTCGTGACCCACCCTTGCGGGGTCTCGTGACCCACCCTTGGGAGGTCACCTGTCCCACCCTGGAGGGGTCAGGTGACCCGCCCTTGAGAGGTCACAGCAGTTTCACAGGGTCCCTGCGCACCTGTCCATGGAAACAGAAGCCCTCCCTGCCACTCAGAGGACCGCGCTATTTCCCCTAGGCCACACTGCCCAGCAGCACTCTCAGCCCCGCACAGACAGTGTGCTAAGGACAGACTTGGATACCGGGGGCCTGGGCGGGGGATTTTCCATGGAACTCTCTAAGGGCCCGGTGCCCTGTGTCGCCCGGGAGTGCCCATGCCCTTCCTTGACCCCGCAGGACACTTGCATCCAGCAATAAGCAGCCGTCTGCCTCCACGGGTCTCAAACACCTGGGCCCGGTGTGCGGGCACCTGGCGTACGTGGAGGCAAACCCCTGACCCCTCTGGCCCGAACCCACCACTGCGAAGATCCCCCTTTTCTTCCATCTGTAAAGGGGCCCTCCCTGGGGAGTGGAGGAACATGGGGAGGCCCCCAGGAGATGGCTTTTCTCCGAGCCGCGGCTGGCTCGTTTCGGGCCTATATGTGGGCTGCGCATGCGCACTCAGGCTCCCAAGCACACGCCTCCCTCGGCTCACCTGACCCACCCTTTAGAGGTCACAGCAGTTCCACAGGGTCCCTGGGCACCTGTCCGTGGACACAGGAGCCCTCCCTGCCACCTAAAGGACCACGCGATTTCCGCTGGGGAACACTCCCCAGAAGCACTCCCAGCCTCACACAGACACTGTGCGCAGGATAGACTTGTGGACCAGGGGCCTGGGCGGGGAATTTTCCAGGGAACTCTCTAAAGGCCAGGTGCCCTCTGTCGCCCTGGGAGTGCCCACGCCATCCCTTAACCCTGCAGGACACTATCATCCAGCAATAAGCAGCCCTCTGCCTCCACGGGGCTCAAACACCTGGGCCCGTTGTGCGAGCACCTGGCGTTCGTGCAGGCAAACCCGCAGACCCCTCTGGCCCGAACCCACCACTGCGAAGATCCCACTTTTCTTCCATCCGTAAAGGGGTCCTCCTTGAGGAGTGGAGGAACATGGGGAGGCCCCCAGGAGATGGCTTTTCTCCGAGCCGCGGCTGGCTCCTTTCGGGCCTATACGTGGGCCGCGCGTGCGCACTCAGGCTCCCCACAACAGGCCTCCCTCGGGTCACGGGACCCACCCTTGAGGTGTCTCCTGACCCACCCTTGAGGGGTCACGTGACCCACACCTGGGGGGTCTCGTGACACACCCCTGAGGGGTCACGTGACCCACACCTGGGGGGTCTCGTGACCCACCCCTGAGGGGTCACGTGATCCACCCTTGAGGGGTTTCGTGACCCACCCTTTTGGGGTCACGTGACCCACCCTTGCGGGGTCTCGTGACCCACCCTTGGGAGGTCACCTGTCCCACCCTGGAGGGGTCAGGTGACCCGCCCTTGAGAGGTCACAGCAGTTTCACAGGGTCCCTGCGCACCTGTCCATGGAAACAGAAGCCCTCCCTTCCACTCAGAGGACCGCGCTATTTCCCCTAGGCCACACTGCCCAGCAGCACTCTCAGCCCCGCACAGACAGTGTGCTAAGGACAGACTTGGATACCGGGGGCCTGGGCGGGGATTTTTCCATGGAACTCTCTAAGGGCCCGGTGCCCTGTGTCGCCCCGGAGTGCCCATGCCCTTCCTTGACCCCGCAGGACACTTGCATCCAGCAATAAGCAGCCGTCTGCCTCCACGGGGCTCAAACACCTGGGCCCGGTGTGCGGGCACCTGGCGTACGTGGAGGCAAACCCCTGACCCCTCTGGCCCGAACCCACCACTGCGAAGATCCCCCTTTTCTTCCATCCGTAAAGGGGCCCTCCCTGGGGAGTGGAGGAACATGGGGAGGCCCCCAGGAGATGGCTTTTCTCCGAGCCGCGGCTGGCTCGTTTCGGGCCTATACGTGGGCCGCGCATGCGCACTCAGGCTCCCAAGCACACGGCTTCCTCGGCTCACCTGACCCACCCTTTAGAGGTCACAGCAGTTCTACAGGGTCCCTGGGCACCTGTCCGTGGACACAGGAGCCCTCCCTGCCACCTAAAGGACCACGCGATTTCCGCTGGGGAACACTCCCCAGAAGCACTCCCAGCCTCGCACAGACACTGTGCGCAGGATAGACTTGTGGACCAGGGGCCTGGGCGGGGAATTTTCCAGGGAACTCTCTAAAGGCCAGGTGCCCTCTGTCGCCCTGGGAGTGCCCACGCCATCCCTTAACCCTGCAGGACACTATCATCCAGCAATAAGCAGCCCTCTGCCTCCACGGGGCTCAAACACCTGGGCCCGTTGTGCGAGCACCTGGCGTTCGTGCAGGCAAACCCGCAGACCCCTCTGGCCCGAACCCACCACTGCGAAGATCCCACTTTTCTTCCATCCGTAAAGGGGTCCTCCTTGAGGAGTGGAGGAACATGGGGAGGCCCCCAGGAGATGGCTTTTCTCCGAGCCGCGGCTGGCTCCTTTCGGGCCTATACGTGGGCCGCGCGTGCGCACACAGGCTCCCCACAACAGGCCTCCCTCGGGTCACGGGACCCACCCTTGAGGTGTCTCCTGACCCACACTTGAGGGGTCACGTGACCCACACCTGGGGGGTCTCGTGACGCACCCCTGAGGGGTCACGTGACCCACCCCTGGGGGGTCTCGTGACGCACCCCTGAGGGGTCACGTGACCCACCCCTGAGGGGTCTCGTGACCCACCCCTGAGGGGTCACGTGACCCACCCTTGAGGGGTTTCGTGACCCACCCCTGAGGGGTCACGTGACCCACCCTTGAGGGGTTTCGTGACCCACCCTTGCGGGGTCTCGTGACCCACCCTTGGGAGGTCACCTGTCCCACCCTGGAGGGGTCAGGTGACCCGCCCTTGAGAGGTCACAGCAGTTTCACAGGGTCCCTGCGCACCTGTCCATGGAAACAGAAGCCCTCCCTGCCACTCAGAGGACCGCGCTATTTCCCCTAGGCCACACTGCCCAGCAGCACTCTCAGCCCCGCACAGACAGTGTGCTAAGGACAGACTTGGATACCGGGGGCCTGGGCGGGGGATTTTCCATGGAACTCTCTAAGGGCCCGGTGCCCTGTGTCGCCCCGGAGTGCCCATGCCCTTCCTTGACCCCGCAGGACACTTGCATCCAGCAATAAGCAGCCGTCTGCCTCCACGGGGCTCAAACACCTGGGCCCGGTGTGCGGGCACCTGGCGTACGTGGAGGCAAACCCCTGACCCCTCTGGCCCGAACCCACCACTGCGAAGATCCCCCTTTTCTTCCATCCGTAAAGGGGCCCTCCCTGGGGAGTGGAGGAACATGGGGAGGCCCCCAGGAGATGGCTTTTCTCCGAGCCGCGGCTGGCTCGTTTCGGGCCTATACGTGGGCTGCGCATGCGCACTCAGGCTCCCAAGCACACGCCTCCCTCGGCTCACCTGACCCACCCTTTAGAGGTCACAGCAGTTCCACAGGGTCCCTGGGCACCTGTCCGTGGACACAGGAGCCCTCCCTGCCACCTAAAGGACCACGCGATTTCCGCTGGGGAACACTCCCCAGAAGCACTCCCAGCCTCACACAGACACTGTGCGCAGGATAGACTTGTGGACCAGGGGCCTGGGCGGGGAATTTTCCAGGGAACTCTCTAAAGGCCAGGTGCCCTCTGTCGCCCTGGGAGTGCCCACGCCATCCCTTAACCCTGCAGGACACTATCATCCAGCAATAAGCAGCCCTCTGCCTCCACGGGGCTCAAACACCTGGGCCCGTTGTGCGAGCACCTGGCGTTCGTGCAGGCAAACCCGCAGACCCCTCTGGCCCGAACCCACCACTGCGAAGATCCCACTTTTCTTCCATCCGTAAAGGGGTCCTCCTTGAGGAGTGGAGGAACATGGGGAGGCCCCCAGGAGATGGCTTTTCTCCGAGCCGCGGCTGGCTCCTTTCGGGCCTATACGTGGGCCGCGCGTGCGCACTCAGGCTCCCCACAACAGGCCTCCCTCGGGTCACGGGACCCACCCTTGAGGTGTCTCCTGACCCACACTTGAGGGGTCACGTGACCCACACCTGGGGGGTCTCGTGACACACCCCTGAGGGGTCACGTGACCCACACCTGGGGGGTCTCGTGACCCACCCCTGAGGGGTCACGTGACCCACCCTTGAGGGGTTTCGTGACCCACCCTTTTGGGGTCACGTGACCCACCCTTGCGGGGTCTCGTGACCCACCCTTGGGAGGTCACCTGTCCCACCCTGGAGGGGTCAGGTGACCCGCCCTTGAGAGGTCACAGCAGTTTCACAGGGTCCCTGCGCACCTGTCCATGGAAACAGAAGCCCTCCCTTCCACTCAGAGGACCGCGCTATTTCCCCTAGGCCACACTGCCCAGCAGCACTCTCAGCCCCGCACAGACAGTGTGCTAAGGACAGACTTGGATACCGGGGGCCTGGGCGGGGATTTTTCCATGGAACTCTCTAAGGGCCCGGTGCCCTGTGTCGCCCCGGAGTGCCCATGCCCTTCCTTGACCCCGCAGGACACTTGCATCCAGCAATAAGCAGCCCTCTGCCTCCACGGGGCTCAAACACCTGGGCCCGGTGTGCGGGCACCTGGCGTACGTGGAGGCAAACCCCTGACCCCTCTGGCCCGAACCCACCACTGCGAAGATCCCCCTTTTCTTCCATCCGTAAAGGGGCCCTCCCTGGGGAGTGGAGGAACATGGGGAGGCCCCCAGGAGATGGCTTTTCTCCGAGCCGCGGCTGGCTCCTTTCGGGCCTATACGTGGGCCGCGCATGCGCACTCAGGCTCCCAAGCACACGGCTTCCTCGGCTCACCTGACCCACCCTTTAGAGGTCACAGCAGTTCTACAGGGTCCCTGGGCACCTGTCCGTGGACACAGGAGCCCTCCCTGCCACCTAAAGGACCACGCGATTTCCGCTGGGGAACACTCCCCAGAAGCACTCCCAGCCTCGCACAGACACTGTGCGCAGGATAGACTTGTGGACCAGGGGCCTGGGCGGGGAATTTTCCAGGGAACTCTCTAAAGGCCAGGTGCCCTCTGTCGCCCTGGGAGTGCCCACGCCATCCCTTAACCCTGCAGGACACTATCATCCAGCAATAAGCAGCCCTCTGCCTCCACGGGGCTCAAACACCTGGGCCCGTTGTGCGAGCACCTGGCGTTCGTGCAGGCAAACCCGCAGACCCCTCTGGCCCGAACCCACCACTGCGAAGATCCCACTTTTCTTCCATCCGTAAAGGGGTCCTCCTTGAGGAGTGGAGGAACATGGGGAGGCCCCCAGGAGATGGCTTTTCTCCGAGCCGCGGCTGGCTCCTTTCGGGCCTATACGTGGGCCGCGCGTGCGCACTCAGGCTCCCCACAACAGGCCTCCCTCGGGTCACGGGACCCACCCTTGAGGTGTCTCCTGACCCACACTTGAGGGGTCACGTGACCCACACCTGGGGGGTCTCGTGACGCACCCCTGAGGTGTCACGTGACCCACCCCTGGGGGGTCTCGTGACGCACCCCTGAGGGGTCACGTGACCCACCCCTGAGGGGTCTCGTGACCCACCCCTGAGGGGTCACGTGACCCACCCTTGAGGGGTTTCGTGACCCACCCCTGAGGGGTCACGTGACCCACCCTTGAGGGGTTTCGTGACCCACCCTTGCGGGGTCTCGTGACCCACCCTTGGGAGGTCACCTGTCCCACCCTGGAGGGGTCAGGTGACCCGCCCTTGAGAGGTCACAGCAGTTTCACAGGGTCCCTGCGCACCTGTCCATGGAAACAGAAGCCCTCCCTGCCACTCAGAGGACCGCGCTATTTCCCCTAGGCCACACTGCCCAGCAGCACTCTCAGCCCCGCACAGACAGTGTGCTAAGGACAGACTTGGATACCGGGGGCCTGGGCGGGGGATTTTCCATGGAACTCTCTCAGGGCCCGGTGCCCTGTGTCGCCCCGGAGTGCCCATGCCCTTCCTTGACCCCGCAGGACCCTTGCATCCAGCAATAAGCAGCCGTCTGCCTCCACGGGGCTCAAACACCTGGGCCCGGTGTGCGGGCACCTGGCGTACGTGGAGGCAAACCCCTGACCCCTCTGGCCCGAACCCACCACTGCGAAGATCCCCCTTTTCTTCCATCCGTAAAGGGGCCCTCCCTGGGGAGTGGAGGAACATGGGGAGGCCCCCAGGAGATGGCTTTTCTCCGAGCCGCGGCTGGCTCCTTTCGGGCCTATACGTGGGCTGCGCATGCGCACTCAGGCTCCCAAGCACACGCCTCCCTCGGCTCACCTGACCCACCCTTTAGAGGTCACAGCAGTTCCACAGGGTCCCTGGGCACCTGTCCGTGGACACAGGAGCCCTCCCTGCCACCTAAAGGACCACGCGATTTCCGCTGGGGAACACTCCCCAGAAGCACTCCCAGCCTCACACAGACACTGTGCGCAGGATAGACTTGTGGACCAGGGGCCTGGGCGGGGAATTTTCCAGGGAACTCTCTAAAGGCCAGGTGCCCTCTGTCGCCCTGGGAGTGCCCACGCCATCCCTTAACCCTGCAGGACACTATCATCCAGCAATAAGCAGCCCTCTGCCTCCACGGGGCTCAAACACCTGGGCCCGTTGTGCGAGCACCTGGCGTTCGTGCAGGCAAACCCGCAGACCCCTCTGGCCCGAACCCACCACTGCGAAGATCCCACTTTTCTTCCATCCGTAAAGGGGTCCTCCTTGAGGAGTGGAGGAACATGGGGAGGCCCCCAGGAGATGGCTTTTCTCCGAGCCGCGGCTGGCTCCTTTCGGGCCTATACGTGGGCCGCGCGTGCGCACTCAGGCTCCCCACAACAGGCCTCCCTCGGGTCACGGGACCCACCCTTGAGGTGTCTCCTGACCCACCCTTGAGGGGTCACGTGACCCACACCTGGGGGGTCTCGTGACACACCCCTGAGGGGTCACGTGACCCACACCTGGGGGGTCTCGTGACCCACCCCTGAGGGGTCACGTGATCCACCCTTGAGGGGTTTCGTGACCCACCCTTTTGGGGTCACGTGACCCACCCTTGCGGGGTCTCGTGACCCACCCTTGGGAGGTCACCTGTCCCACCCTGGAGGGGTCAGGTGACCCGCCCTTGAGAGGTCACAGCAGTTTCACAGGGTCCCTGCGCACCTGTCCATGGAAACAGAAGCCCTCCCTTCCACTCAGAGGACCGCGCTATTTCCCCTAGGCCACACTGCCCAGCAGCACTCTCAGCCCCGCACAGACAGTGTGCTAAGGACAGACTTGGATACCGGGGGCCTGGGCGGGGATTTTTCCATGGAACTCTCTAAGGGACCGGTGCCCTGTGTCGCCCCGGAGTGCCCATGCCCTTCCTTGACCCCGCAGGACACTTGCATCCAGCAATAAGCAGCCGTCTGCCTCCACGGGGCTCAAACACCTGGGCCCGGTGTGCGGGCACCTGGCGTACGTGGAGGCAAACCCCTGACCCCTCTGGCCCGAACCCACCACTGCGAAGATCCCCCTTTTCTTCCATCCGTAAAGGGGCCCTCCCTGGGGAGTGGAGGAACATGGGGAGGCCCCCAGGAGATGGCTTTTCTCCGAGCCGCGGCTGGCTCCTTTCGGGCCTATACGTGGGCTGCGCATGCGCACTCAGGCTCCCAAGCACACGCCTCCCTCGGCTCACCTGACCCACCCTTTAGAGGTCACAGCAGTTCCACAGGGTCCCTGGGCACCTGTCCGTGGACACAGGAGCCCTCCCTGCCACCTAAAGGACCACGCGATTTCCGCTGGGGAACACTCCCCAGAAGCACTCCCAGCCTCACACAGACACTGTGCGCAGGATAGACTTGTGGACCAGGGGCCTGGGCGGGGAATTTTCCAGGGAACTCTCTAAAGGCCAGGTGCCCTCTGTCGCCCTGGGAGTGCCCACGCCATCCCTTAACCCTGCAGGACACTATCATCCAGCAATAAGCAGCCCTCTGCCTCCACGGGGCTCAAACACCTGGGCCCGTTGTGCGAGGACCTGGCGTTCGTGCAGGCAAACCCGCAGACCCCTCTGGCCCGAACCCACCACTGCGAAGATCCCACTGTTCTTCCATCCGTAAAGGGGTCCTCCTTGAGGAGTGGAGGAACATGGGGAGGCCCCCAGGAGATGGCTTTTCTCCAAGCCGCGGCTGGCTCCTTTCGGGCCTATAAGTGGGCCGCGCGTGCGCACTCAGGCTCCCCACAACAGGCCTCCCTCGGGTCACGGGACCCACCCTTGAGGTGTCTCCTGACCCAGCCTGGAGGGGTCATGTGACCCACACCTGGGGGGTCTCGTGACGCACCCCTGAGGGGTCACGTGACCCACTCCTGGGGGTTCTCGTGACGCACCTCTGAGGTGTCACGTGACCCACCACTGGGGGGTCTCGTGACCCACCCCCGAGGGGTCACGTGACCCACACCTGCGGGGTCACGTGACCCACACCTGCGGGGTCACGTGACCCACCCCTGGGGGTTCACGTGAAGCACCCCTGAGGGGTCACGTGACCCACCCCTGAGGGGTCTCGTGACCCACCCCTGAGGGGTCACGTGACCCACCCTTGAGGGTTTTCGTGACCCACCCTTGGGAGGTCACCTGTCCCACCCTGGAGGGGTCAGGTGACCCGCCCTTGAGAGGTCACAGCAGTTTCACAGGGTCCCTGCGCACCTGTCCATGGAAACAGAAGCCCTTCCTGCCACTCAGAGGACCGCGCTATTTCCCCTAGGCCACACTGCCCAGCAGCACTCTCAGCCCCGCACAGACAGTGTGCTAAGGACAGACTTGGATACCGGGGGCCTGGGCGGGGGATTTTCCATGGAACTCTCTAAGGGCCCGGTGCCCTGTGTCGCCCCGGAGTGCCCATGCCCTTCCTTGACCCCGCAGGACCCTTGCATCCAGCAATAAGCAGCCGTCTGCCTCCACGGGTCTCAAACACCTGGGCCCGGTGTGCGGGCACCTGGCGTACGTGGAGGCAAACCCCTGACCCCTCTGGCCCGAACCCACCACTGCGAAGATCCCCCTTTTCTTCCATCCGTAAAGGGGCCCTCCCTGGGGAGTGGAGGAACATGGGGAGGCCCCCAGGAGATGGCTTTTCTCCGAGCCGCGGCTGGCTCCTTTCGGGCCTATACGTGGGCTGCGCATGCGCACTCAGGCTCCCAAGCACACGCCTCCCTCGGCTCACCTGACCCACCCTTTAGAGGTCACAGCAGTTCCACAGGGTCCCTGGGCACCTGTCCGTGGACACAGGAGCCCTCCCTGCCACCTAAAGGACCACGCGATTTCCGCTGGGGAACACTCCCCAGAAGCACTCCCAGCCTCACACAGACACTGTGCGCAGAATAGACTTGTGGACCAGGGGCCTGGGCGGGGAATTTTCCAGGGAACTCTCTAAAGGCCAGGTGCCCTCTGTCGCCCTGGGAGTGCCCACGCCATCCCTTAACCCTGCAGGACACTATCATCCAGCAATAAGCAGCCCTCTGCCTCCACGGGGCTCAAACACCTGGGCCCGTTGTGCGAGCACCTGGCGTTCGTGCAGGCAAACCCGCAGACCCCTCTGGCCCGAACCCACCACTGCGAAGATCCCACTTTTCTTCCATCCGTAAAGGGGTCCTCCTTGAGGAGTGGAGGAACATGGGGAGGCCTCCAGGAGATGGCTTTTCTCCGAGCCGCGGCTGGCTCCTTTCGGGCCTATACGTGGGCCGCGCGTGCGCACTCAGGCTCCCCACAACAGGCCTCCCTTGGGTCACGGGACCCACCCTTGAGGTGTCTCCTGACCCAGCCTGGAGGGGTCATGTGACCCACACCTGGGGGGTCTCGTGACGCACCCTTGAGGGGTCACGTGACCCACACCTGGGGGGTCTCATGACGCACCCCTGAGGTGTCACGTGACCCACCCCTGGGGGGTCTCGTGACGCACCCCTGAGGGGTCACGTGACCCACCCCTGGGGGGTCTCGTGACCCACCCCTGAGGGGTCACGTGACCCACCCTTGAGGGGTTTCGTGACCCACCCTTGCGGGGTCTCGTGACCCACCCTTGGGAGGTCACCTGTCCCACCCTGGAGGGGTCAGGTGACCCGCCCTTGAGAGGTCACAGCAGTTTCACAGGGTCCCTGCGCACCTGTCCATGGAAACAGAAGCCCTCCCTGCCACTCAGAGGACCGCGCTATTTCCCCTAGGCCACACTGCCCAGCAGCACTCTCAGCCCCACACAGACAGTGTGCTAAGGATAGACTTGGATACCGGGGGCCTGGGCGGGGGATTTTCCATGGAACTCTCTAAGGGCCCGGTGCCCTGTGACGCCCGGGAGTGCCCATGCCCTTCCTTGACCCCGCAGGACACTTGCATCCAGCAATAAGCAGCCGTCTGCCTCCACGGGGCTCAAACACCTGGGCCCGGTGTGCGGGCACCTGGCGTACGTGGAGGCAAACCCCTGACCCCTCTGGCCCGAACCCACCACTGCGAAGATCCCCCTTTTCTTCCATCCGTAAAGGGGCCCTCCCTGGGGAGTGGAGGAACATGGGGAGGCCCCCAGGAGATGGCTTTTCTCCGAGCCGCGGCTGGCTCGTTTCGGGCCTATACGTGGGCCGCGCATGCGCACTCAGGCTCCCAAGCACACGGCTTCCTCGGCTCACCTGACCCACCCTTTAGAGGTCACAGTAGTTCCACAGGGTCCCTGGGCACCTGTCCGTGGACACAGGAGCCCTCCCTGCCACCTAAAGGACCACGCGATTTCCGCTGGGGAACACTCCCCAGAAGCACTCCCAGCCTCGCACAGACACTGTGCGCAGGATAGACTTGTGGACCAGGGGCCTGGGCGGGGAATTTTCCAGGGAACTCTCTAAAGGCCAGGTGCCCTCTGTCGCCCTGGGAGTGCCCACGCCATCCCTTAACCCTGCAGGACACTATCATCCAGCAATAAGCAGCCCTCTGCCTCCACGGGGCTCAAACACCTGGGCCCGTTGTGCGAGCACCTGGCGTTCGTGCAGGCAAACCCGCAGACCCCTCTGGCCCGAACCCACCACTGCGAAGATCCCCCTTTTCTTCCATCCGTAAAGTGGCCCTCCCTGGGGAGTGGAGGAACATGGGGAGGCCCCCAGGAGATGGCTTTTCTCCGAGCCGCGGCTGGCTCGTTTCGGGCCTATACGTGGGCCGCGCATGCGCACTCAGGCTCCCAAGCACACGCCTTCCTCGGCTCACCTGACCCACCCTTTAGAGGTCACAGCAGTTCCACAGGGTCCCTGGGCACCTGTCCGTGGACACAGGAGCCCTCCCTGCCACCTAAAGGACCACGCGATTTCCGCTGGGGAACACTCCCCAGAAGCACTCCCAGCCTCGCACAGACACTGTGCGCAGGATAGACTTGTGGACCAGGGGCCTGGGCGGGGAATTTTCCAGGGAACTCTCTAAAGGCCAGGTGCCCTCTGTCGCCCTGGGAGTGCCCACGCCATCCCTTAACCCTGCAGGACACTATCATCCAGCAATAAGCAGCCCTCTGCCTCCACGGGGCTCAAACACCTGGGCCCGTTGTGCGAGCACCTGGCGTTCGTGCAGGCAAACCCCTGACCCCTCTGGCCCGAACCCACCACTGCGAAGATCCCCCTGTTCTTCCATCCGTAAAGGGGCCCTCCCTGGGGAGTGGAGGAACATGGGGAGGCCCCCAGGAGATGGCTTTTCTCCGAGCCGCGGCTGGCTCGTTTCGGGCCTATACGTGGGCCGCGCGTGCGCACTCAGGCTCCCCACAACAGGCCTCCCTCGGGTCACGGGACCCACCCTTGAGGTGTCTCCTGACCCAGCCTGGAGGGGTCATGTGACCCACACCTGGGGGGTCTCGTGACGCACCCCTGGGGGGTCACGTGACCCACCCCTGGGGGGTCTCGTGACCCACCACTGAGGGGTCACGTGACCCACCCTTGAGGGGTCACGTGACCCACACCTGGGGGTTCTCGTGACGCACCTCTGAGGTGTCACGTGACCCACCACTGGGGGGTCTCGTGACCCACCCCCGAGGGGTCACGTGACCCACACCTGCGGGGTCACGTGACCCACACCTGCGGGGTCACGTGACCCACCCCCGGGGGTTCACGTGACGCACCCCTGAGGGGTCACGTGACCCACCCCTGAGGGGTCTCGTGACCCACCCCTGAGGGGTCACGTGACCCACCCTTGAGGGGTTTCGTGACCCACCCTTTTGGGGTCACGTGACCCACCCTTGCGGGGTCTCGTGACCCACCCTTGGGAGGTCACCTGTCCCACCATGGAGGGGTCAGGTGACCCGCCCTTGAGAGGTCACAGCAGTTTCACAGGGTCCCTGCGCACCTGTCCATGGAAACAGAAGCCCTCCCTGCCACTCAGAGGACCGCGCTATTTCCCCTAGGCCACACTGCCCAGCAGCACTCTCAGCCCCACACAGACAGTGTGCTAAGGATAGACTTGGATACCGGGGGCCTGGGCGGGGGATTTTCCATGGAACTCTCTAAGGGCCCGGTGCCCTGTGACGCCCGGGAGTGCCCATGCCCTTCCTTGACCCCGCAGGACACTTGCATCCAGCAATAAGCAGCCGTCTGCCTCCACGGGGCTCAAACACCTGGGCCCGGTGTGCGGGCACCTGGCGTACGTGGAGGCAAACCCCTGACCCCTCTGGCCCGAACCCACCACTGCGAAGATCCCCCTTTTCTTCCATCCGTAAAGGGGCCCTCCCTGGGGAGTGGAGGAACATGGGGAGGCCCCCAGGAGATGGCTTTTCTCCGAGCCGCGGCTGGCTCCTTTCGGGCCTATACGTGGGCTGCGCATGCGCACTCAGGCTCCCAAGCACACGCCTCCCTCGGCTCACCTGACCCACCCTTTAGAGGTCACAGCAGTTCCACAGGGTCCCTGGGCACCTGTCCGTGGACACAGGAGCCCTCCCTGCCACCTAAAGGACCACGCGATTTCCGCTGGGGAACACTCCCCAGAAGCACTCCCAGCCTCACACAGACACTGTGCGCAGGATAGACTTGTGGACCAGGGGCCTGGGCGGGGAATTTTCCAGGGAACTCTCTAAAGGCCAGGTGCCCTCTGTCGCCCTGGGAGTGCCCACGCCATCCCTTAACCCTGCAGGACACTATCATCCAGCAATAAGCAGCCCTCTGCCTCCACGGGGCTCAAACACCTGGGCCCGTTGTGCGAGCACCTGGCGTTCGTGCAGGCAAACCCGCAGACCCCTCTGGCCCGAACCCACCACTGCGAAGATCCCACTTTTCTTCCATCCGTAAAGGGGTCCTCCTTGAGGAGTGGAGGAACATGGGGAGGCCTCCAGGAGATGGCTTTTCTCCGAGCCGCGGCTGGCTCCTTTCGGGCCTATACGTGGGCCGCGCGTGCGCACTCAGGCTCCCCACAACAGGCCTCCCTTGGGTCACGGGACCCACCCTTGAGGTGTCTCCTGACCCAGCCTGGAGGGGTCATGTGACCCACACCTGGGGGGTCTCGTGACGCACCCTTGAGGGGTCACGTGACCCACACCTGGGGGGTCTCATGACGCACCCCTGAGGTGTCACGTGACCCACCCCTGGGGGGTCTCGTGACGCACCCCTGAGGGGTCACGTGACCCACCCCTGGGGGGTCTCGTGACCCACCCCTGAGGGGTCACGTGACCCACCCTTGAGGGGTTTCGTGACCCACCCTTGCGGGGTCTCGTGACCCACCCTTGGGAGGTCACCTGTCCCACCCTGGAGGGGTCAGGTGACCCGCCCTTGAGAGGTCACAGCAGTTTCACAGGGTCCCTGCGCACCTGTCCATGGAAACAGAAGCCCTCCCTGCCACTCAGAGGACCGCGCTATTTCCCCTAGGCCACACTGCCCAGCAGCACTCTCAGCCCCACACAGACAGTGTGCTAAGGATAGACTTGGATACCGGGGGCCTGGGCGGGGGATTTTCCATGGAACTCTCTAAGGGCCCGGTGCCCTGTGACGCCCGGGAGTGCCCATGCCCTTCCTTGACCCCGCAGGACACTTGCATCCAGCAATAAGCAGCCGTCTGCCTCCACGGGGCTCAAACACCTGGGCCCGGTGTGCGGGCACCTGGCGTACGTGGAGGCAAACCCCTGACCCCTCTGGCCCGAACCCACCACTGCGAAGATCCCCCTTTTCTTCCATCCGTAAAGGGGCCCTCCCTGGGGAGTGGAGGAACATGGGGAGGCCCCCAGGAGATGGCTTTTCTCCGAGCCGCGGCTGGCTCGTTTCGGGCCTATACGTGGGCCGCGCATGCGCACTCAGGCTCCCAAGCACACGGCTTCCTCGGCTCACCTGACCCACCCTTTAGAGGTCACAGTAGTTCCACAGGGTCCCTGGGCACCTGTCCGTGGACACAGGAGCCCTCCCTGCCACCTAAAGGACCACGCGATTTCCGCTGGGGAACACTCCCCAGAAGCACTCCCAGCCTCGCACAGACACTGTGCGCAGGATAGACTTGTGGACCAGGGGCCTGGGCGGGGAATTTTCCAGGGAACTCTCTAAAGGCCAGGTGCCCTCTGTCGCCCTGGGAGTGCCCACGCCATCCCTTAACCCTGCAGGACACTATCATCCAGCAATAAGCAGCCCTCTGCCTCCACGGGGCTCAAACACCTGGGCCCGTTGTGCGAGCACCTGGCGTTCGTGCAGGCAAACCCGCAGTCCCCTCTGGCCCGAACCCACCACTGCGAAGATCCCCCTTTTCTTCCATCCGTAAAGTGGCCCTCCCTGGGGAGTGGAGGAACATGGGGAGGCCCCCAGGAGATGGCTTTTCTCCGAGCCGCGGCTGGCTCGTTTCGGGCCTATACGTGGGCCGCGCATGCGCACTCAGGCTCCCAAGCACACGCCTTCCTCGGCTCACCTGACCCACCCTTTAGAGGTCACCGCAGTTCCACAGGGTCCCTGGGCACCTGTCCGTGGACACAGGAGCCCTCCCTGCCACCTAAAGGACCACGCGATTTCCGCTGGGGAACACTCCCCAGAAGCACTCCCAGCCTCGCACAGACACTGTGCGCAGGATAGACTTGTGGACCAGGGGCCTGGGCGGGGAATTTTCCAGGGAACTCTCTAAAGGCCAGGTGCCCTCTGTCGCCCTGGGAGTGCCCACGCCATCCCTTAACCCTGCAGGACACTATCATCCAGCAATAAGCAGCCCTCTGCCTCCACGGGGCTCAAACACCTGGGCCGGTTGTGCGAGCACCTGGCGTTCGTGCAGGCAAACCCCTGACCCCTCTGGCCCGAACCCACCACTGCGAAGATCCCCCTGTTCTTCCATCCGTAAAGGGGCCCTCCCTGGGGAGTGGAGGAACATGGGGAGGCCCCCAGGAGATGGCTTTTCTCCGAGCCGCGGCTGGCTCGTTTCGGGCCTATACGTGGGCCGCGCGTGCGCACTCAGGCTCCCCACAACAGGCCTCCCTCGGGTCACGGGACCCACCCTTGAGGTGTCTCCTGACCCAGCCTGGAGGGGTCATGTGACCCACACCTGGGGGGTCTCGTGACGCACCCCTGAGGGGTCACGTGACCCACCCCTGGGGGGTCTCGTGACCCACCACTGAGGGGTCACGTGACCCACCCTTGAGGGGTCACGTGACCCACACCTGGGGGTTCTCGTGACGCACCTCTGAGGTGTCACGTGACCCACCACTGGGGGGTCTCGTGACCCACCCCCGAGGGGTCACGTGACCCACACCTGCGGGGTCACGTGACCCACACCTGCGGGGTCACGTGACCCACCCCCGGGGGTTCACGTGACGCACCCCTGAGGGGTCACGTGACCCACCCCTGAGGGGTCTCGTGACCCACCCCTGAGGGGTCACGTGACCCACCCTTGAGGGGTTTCGTGACCCACCCTTTTGGGGTCACGTGACCCACCCTTGCGGGGTCTCGTGACCCACCCTTGGGAGGTCACCTGTCCCACCATGGAGGGGTCAGGTGACCCGCCCTTGAGAGGTCACAGCAGTTTCACAGGGTCCCTGCGCACCTGTCCATGGAAACAGAAGCCCTCCCTGCCACTCAGAGGACCGCGCTATTTCCCCTAGGCCACACTGCCCAGCAGCACTCTCAGCCCCACACAGACAGTGTGCTAAGGATAGACTTGGATACCGGGGGCCTGGGCGGGGGATTTTCCATGGAACTCTCTAAGGGCCCGGTGCCCTGTGACGCCCGGGAGTGCCCATGCCCTTCCTTGACCCCGCAGGACACTTGCATCCAGCAATAAGCAGCCGTCTGCCTCCACGGGGCTCAAACACCTGGGCCCGGTGTGCGGGCACCTGGCGTACGTGGAGGCAAACCCCTGACCCCTCTGGCCCGAACCCACCACTGCGAAGATCCCCCTTTTCTTCCATCCGTAAAGGGGCCCTCCCTGGGGAGTGGAGGAACATGGGGAGGCCCCCAGGAGATGGCTTTTCTCCGAGCCGCGGCTGGCTCCTTTCGGGCCTATACGTGGGCTGCGCATGCGCACTCAGGCTCCCAAGCACACGCCTCCCTCGGCTCACCTGACCCACCCTTTAGAGGTCACAGCAGTTCCACAGGGTCCCTGGGCACCTGTCCGTGGACACAGGAGCCCTCCCTGCCACCTAAAGGACCACGCGATTTCCGCTGGGGAACACTCCCCAGAAGCACTCCCAGCCTCACACAGACACTGTGCGCAGGATAGACTTGTGGACCAGGGGCCTGGGCGGGGAATTTTCCAGGGAACTCTCTAAAGGCCAGGTGCCCTCTGTCGCCCTGGGAGTGCCCACGCCATCCCTTAACCCTGCAGGACACTATCATCCAGCAATAAGCAGCCCTCTGCCTCCACGGGGCTCAAACACCTGGGCCCGTTGTGCGAGCACCTGGCGTTCGTGCAGGCAAACCCGCAGACCCCTCTGGCCCGAACCCACCACTGCGAAGATCCCACTTTTCTTCCATCCGTAAAGGGGTCCTCCTTGAGGAGTGGAGGAACATGGGGAGGCCCCCAGGAGATGGCTTTTCTCCGAGCCGCGGCTGGCTCCTTTCGGGCCTATACGTGGGCCGCGCGTGCGCACTCAGGCTCCCCACAACAGGCCTCCCTCGGGTCACGGGACCCACCCTTGAGGTGTCTCCTGACCCACCCTTGAGGGGTCACGTGACCCACACCTGGGGGGTCTCGTGACACACCCCTGAGGGGTCACGTGACCCACCCCTGGGGGGTCTCGTGACCCACCCCTGAGGGGTCACGTGACCCACCCTTGAGGGGTCACGTGATCCACACCTGGGGGGTCTCGTGACGCACCCCTGAGGTGTCACATGACCCACCCCTGGGGGGTCTCGTGACGCACCCCTGAGGGGTCACGTGACCCACCCCTGAGGGGTCTCGTGACCCACCCCTGAGGGGTCACGTGACCCACCCTTGAGGGGTTTCGTGACCCACCCTTGCGGGGTCTCGTGACCCACCCTTGGGAGGTCACCTGTCCCACCCTGGAGGGGTCAGGTGACCCGCCCTTGAGAGGTCACAGCAGTTTCACAGGGTCCCTGCGAACCTGTCCATGGAAACAGAAGCCCTCCCTGCCACTCAGAGGACCGCGCTATTTCCCCTAGGCCACACTGCCCAGCAGCACTCTCAGCCCCGCACAGACAGTGTGCTAAGGACAGACTTGGATACCGGGGGCCTGGGCGGGGGATTTTCCATGGAACTCTCTAAGGGCCCGGTGCCCTGTGTCGCCCCGGAGTGCCCATGCCCTTCCTTGACCCCGCAGGACACTTGCATCCAGCAATAAGCAGCCGTCTGCCTCCACGGGGCTCAAACACCTGGGCCCGGTGTGCGGGCACCTGGCGTACGTGGAGGCAAACCCCTGACCCCTCTGGCCCGAACCCACCACTGCGAAGATCCCCCTTTTCTTCCATCCGTAAAGGGGCCCTCCCTGGGGAGTGGAGGAACATGGGGAGGCCCCCAGGAGATGGCTTTTCTCCGAGCCGCGGCTGGCTCCTTTCGGGCCTATACGTGGGCTGCGCATGCGCACTCAGGCTCCCAAGCACACGCCTCCCTCGGCTCACCTGACCCACCCTTTAGAGGTCACAGCAGTTCCACAGGGTCCCTGGGCACCTGTCCGTGGACACAGGAGCCCTCCCTGCCACCTAAAGGACCACGCGATTTCCGCTGGGGAACACTCCCCAGAAGCACTCCCAGCCTCACACAGACACTGTGCGCAGGATAGACTTGTGGACCAGGGGCCTGGGCGGGGAATTTTCCAGGGAACTCTCTAAAGGCCAGGTGCCCTCTGTCGCCCTGGGAGTGCCCACGCCATCCCTTAACCCTGCAGGACACTATCATCCAGCAATAAGCAGCCCTCTGCCTCCACGGGGCTCAAACACCTGGGCCCGTTGTGCGAGCACCTGGCGTTCGTGCAGGCAAACCCGCAGACCCCTCTGGCCCGAACCCACCACTGCGAAGATCCCACTTTTCTTCCATCCGTAAAGGGGTCCTCCTTGAGGAGTGGAGGAACATGGGGAGGCCCCCAGGAGATGGCTTTTCTCCGAGCCGCGGCTGGCTCCTTTCGGGCCTATACGTGGGCCGCGCGTGCGCACTCAGGCTCCCCACAACAGGCCTCCCTCGGGTCACGGGACCCACCCTTGAGGTGTCTCCTGACCCAGCCTGGAGGGGTCATGTGACCCACACCTGGGGGGTCTCGTGACGCACCCTTGAGGGGTCACGTGACCCACACCTGGGGGGTCTCGTGACGCACCCCTGAGGTGTCACGTGACCTACCCCTGGGGGGTCTCGTGACGCACCCCTGAGGGGTCACGTGACCCACCCCTGAGGGGTCTCGTGACCCACCCCCGAGGGGTCACGTGACCCACACCTGCGGGGTCACGTGACCCACACCTGCGGGGTCACGTGACCCACCCCTGGGGGTTCACGTGACGCACCCCTGAGGGGTCACGTGACCCACCCCTGAGGGGTCTCGTGACCCACCCCTGAGGGGTCACGTGACCCACCCTTGAGGGGTTTCGTGACCCACCCTTTTGGGGTCACGTGACCCACCCTTGCGGGGTCTCGTGACCCACCCTTGGGAGGTCACCTGTCCCACCCTGGAGGGGTCAGGTGACCCGCCCTTGAGAGGTCACAGCAGTTTCACAGGGTCCCTGCGCACCTGTCCATGGAAACAGAAGCCCTCCCTGCCACTCAGAGGACCGCGCTATTTCCCCTAGGCCACACTGCCCAGCAGCACTCTCAGCCCCGCACAGACAGTGTGCTAAGGACAGACTTGGATACCGGGGGCCTGGGCGGGGGATTTTCCATGGAACTCTCTAAGGGCCCTGTGCCCTGTGTTGCCCGGGAGTGCCCATGCCCTTCCTTGACCCCGCAGGACACTTGCATCCAGCAATAAGCAGCCGTCTGCCTCCACGGGGCTCAAACACCTGGGCCCGGTGTGCGGGCACCTGGCGTACGTGGAGGCAAACCCCTGACCCCTCTGGCCCGAACCCACCACTGCGAAGATCCCCCTTTTCTTCCATCCGTAAAGGGGCCCTCCCTGGGGAGTGGAGGAACATGGGGAGGCCCCCAGGAGATGGCTTTTCTCCGAGCCGCGGCTGGCTCGTTTCGGGCCTATACGTGGGCCGCGCATGCGCACTCAGGCTCCCAAGCACACGCCTTCCTCGGCTCACCTGACCCACCCTTTAGAGGTCACAGCAGTTCCACAGGGTCCCTGGGCACCTGTCCGTGGACACAGGAGCCCTCCCTGCCACCTAAAGGACCACGCGATTTCCGCTGGGGAACACTCCCCAGAAGCACTCCCAGCCTCGCACAGACACTGTGCGCAGGATAGACTTGTGGACCAGGGGCCTGGGCGTGGAATTTTCCAGGGAACTCTCTAAAGGCCAGGTGCCCTCTGTCGCCCTGGGAGTGCCCACGCCATCCCTTAACCCTGCAGGACACTATCATCCAGCAATAAGCAGCCCTCTGCCTCCACGGGGCTCAAACACCTGGGCCCGTTGTGCGAGCACCTGGCGTTCGTGCAGGCAAACCCGCAGACCCCTCTGGCCCGAACCCACCACTGCGAAGATCCCACTTTTCTTCCATCCGTAAAGGGGTCCTCCTTGAGGAGTGGAGGAACATGGGGAGGCCCCCAGGAGATGGCTTTTCTCCAAGCCGCGGCTGGCTCCTTTCGGGCCTATACGTGGGCCGCGCGTGCGCACTCAGGCTCCCCACAACAGGCCTCCCTCGGGTCACGGGACCCACCCTTGAGGTGTCTCCTGACCCACCCTTGAGGGGTCACGTGACCCACACCGGGGGGGTCTCGTGACACACCCCTGAGGGGTCACGTGACCCACCCCTGAGGGGTCACGTGACCCACCCTTGAGGGGTCACGTGACCCACACCTGCGGGGTCACGTGACCCACCCCTGGGGGGTCTCGTGACGCACCCCTGAGGGGTCACGTGACCCACCCCTGGGGGGTCTCGTGACGCACCCCTGAGGGGTCACGTGATCCACCCTTGAGGGGTTTCGTGACCCACCCTTGGGAGGTCACCTGTCCCACCCTGGAGGGGTCAGGTGACCCGCCCTTGAGAGGTCACAGCAGTTTCACAGGGTCCCTGCGCACCTGTCCATGGAAACAGAAGCCCTCCCTTCCACTCAGAGGACCGCGCTATTTCCCCTAGGCCACACTGCCCAGCAGCACTCTCAGCCCCGCACAGACAGTGTGCTAAGGACAGACTTGGATACCGGGGGCCTGGGCGGGGGATTTTCCATGGAACTCTCTAAGGGCCCGGTGCCCTGTGTCGCCCGGGAGTGCCCATGCCCTTCCTTGACCCCGCAGGACACTTGCATCCAGCAATAAGCAGCCGTCTGCCTCCACGGGGCTCAAACACCTGGGCCCGGTGTGCGGGCACCTGGCGTACGTGGAGGCAAACACCTGACCCCTCTGGCCCGAACCCACCACTGCGAAGATCCCCCTTTTCTTCCATCCGTAAAGGGGCCCTCCCTGGGGAGTGGAGGAACATGGGGAGGCCCCCAGGAGATGGCTTTTCTCCGAGCCGCGGCTGGCTCCTTTCGGGCCTATACGTGGGCTGCGCATGCGCACTCAGGCTCCCAAGCACACGCCTCCCTCGGCTCACCTGACCCACCCTTTAGAGGTCACAGCAGTTCCACAGGGTCCCTGGGCACCTGTCCGTGGACACAGGAGCCCTCCCTGCCACCTAAAGGACCACGCGATTTCCGCTGGGGAACACTCCCCAGAAGCACTCCCAGCCTCCCACAGACACTGTGCGCAGGATAGACTTGTGGACCAGGGGCCTGGGCGGGGAATTTTCCAGGGAACTCTCTAAAGGCCAGGTGCCCTCTGTCGCCCTGGGAGTGCCCACGCCATCCCTTAACCCTGCAGGACACTATCATCCAGCAATAAGCAGCCCTCTGCCTCCACGGGGCTCAAACACCTGGGCCCGTTGTGCGAGCACCTGGCGTTCGTGCAGGCAAACCCGCAGACCCCTCTGGCCCGAACCCACCACTGCGAAGATCCCACTTTTCTTCCATCCGTAAAGGGGTCCTCCTTGAGGAGTGGAGGAACATGGGGAGGCCCCCAGGAGATGGCTTTTCTCCGAGCCGCGGCTGGCTCCTTTCGGGCCTATACGTGGGCCGCGCGTGCGCACTCAGGCTCCCCACAACAGGCCTCCCTCGGGTCACGGGACCCACCCTTGAGGTGTCTCCTGACCCACCCTTGAGGGGTCACGTGACCCACACCTGGGGGGTCTCGTGACACACCCCTGAGGGGTCACGTGACCCACCCCTGGGGGGTCTCGTGACCCACCCCTGAGGGGTCACGAACCCACCCTTGAGGGGTCACGTGACCCACACCTGGGGGGTCTCGTGACGCACCCTTGAGGGGTCACGTGACCCACCCCTGGGGGGTCTCGTGACGCACCCCTGAGGGGTCACGTGACCCACCCCTGAGGGGTCTCGTGACCCACCCCTGAGGGGTCACGTGACCCACCCTTGAGGGGTTTCGTGACCCACCCTTGCGGGGTCTCGTGACCCACCCTTGGGAGGTCACCTGTCCCACCCTGGAGGGGTCAGGTGACCCGCCCTTGAGAGGTCACAGCAGTTTCACAGGGTCCCTGCGCACCTGTCCATGGAAACAGAAGCCCTCCCTGCCACTCAGAGGACCGCGCTATTTCCCCTAGGCCACACTGCCCAGCAGCACTCTCAGCCCCGCACAGACAGTGTGCTAAGGACAGACTTGGATACCGGGGCCCTGGGCGGGGGATTTTCCATGGAACTCTCTAAGGGCCCGGTGCCCTGTGTCGCCCCGGAGTGCCCATGCCCTTCCTTGACCCCGCAGGACACTTGCATCCAGCAATAAGCAGCCGTCTGCCTCCACGGGGCTCAAACACCTGGGCCCGGTGTGCGGGCACCTGGCGTACGTGGAGGCAAACACCTGACCCCTCTGGCCCGAACCCACCACTGCGAAGATCCCCCTTTTCTTCCATCCGTAAAGGGGCCCTCCCTGGGGAGTGGAGGAACATGGGGAGGCCCCCAGGAGATGGCTTTTCTCCGAGCCGCGGCTGGCTCCTTTCGGGCCTATACGTGGGCTGCGCATGCGCACTCAGGCTCCCAAGCACACGCCTCCCTCGGCTCACCTGACCCACCCTTTAGAGGTCACAGCAGTTCCACAGGGTCCCTGGGCACCTGTCCGTGGACACAGGAGCCCTCCCTGCCACCTAAAGGACCACGCGATTTCCGCTGGGGAACACTCCCCAGAAGCACTCCCAGCCTCCCACAGACACTGTGCGCAGGATAGACTTGTGGACCAGGGGCCTGGGCGGGGAATTTTCCAGGGAACTCTCTAAAGGCCAGGTGCCCTCTGTCGCCCTGGGAGTGCCCACGCCATCCCTTAACCCTGCAGGACACTATCATCCAGCAATAAGCAGCCCTCTGCCTCCACGGGGCTCAAACACCTGGGCCCGTTGTGCGAGCACCTGGCGTTCGTGCAGGCAAACCCGCAGACCCCTCTGGCCCGAACCCACCACTGCGAAGATCCCACTTTTCTTCCATCCGTAAAGGGGTCCTCCTTGAGGAGTGGAGGAACATGGGGAGGCCCCCAGGAGATGGCTTTTCTCCGAGCCGCGGCTGGCTCCTTTCGGGCCTATACGTGGGCCGCGCGTGCGCACTCAGGCTCCCCACAACAGGCCTCCCTCGGGTCACGGGACCCACCCTTGAGGTGTCTCCTGACCCACCCTTGAGGGGTCACGTGACCCACACCGGGGGGGTCTCGTGACACACCCCTGAGGGGTCACGTGACCCACCCCTGAGGGGTCACGTGACCCACCCTTGAGGGGTCACGTGACCCACACCTGCGGGGTCACGTGACCCACCCCTGGGGGGTCTCGTGACGCACCCCTGAGGGGTCACGTGACCCACCCCTGGGGGGTCTCGTGACGCACCCCTGAGGGGTCACGTGATCCACCCTTGAGGGGTTTCGTGACCCACCCTTGGGAGGTCACCTGTCCCACCCTGGAGGGGTCAGGTGACCCGCCCTTGAGAGGTCACAGCAGTTTCACAGGGTCCCTGCGCACCTGTCCATGGAAACAGAAGCCCTCCCTTCCACTCAGAGGACCGCGCTATTTCCCCTAGGCCACACTGCCCAGCAGCACTCTCAGCCCCGCACAGACAGTGTGCTAAGGACAGACTTGGATACCGGGGGCCTGGGCGGGGGATTTTCCATGGAACTCTCTAAGGGCCCGGTGCCCTGTGTCGCCCGGGAGTGCCCATGCCCTTCCTTGACCCCGCAGGACACTTGCATCCAGCAATAAGCAGCCGTCTGCCTCCACGGGGCTCAAACACCTGGGCCCGGTGTGCGGGCACCTGGCGTACGTGGAGGCAAACACCTGACCCCTCTGGCCCGAACCCACCACTGCGAAGATCCCCCTTTTCTTCCATCCGTAAAGGGGCCCTCCCTGGGGAGTGGAGGAACATGGGGAGGCCCCCAGGAGATGGCTTTTCTCCGAGCCGCGGCTGGCTCCTTTCGGGCCTATACGTGGGCTGCGCATGCGCACTCAGGCTCCCAAGCACACGCCTCCCTCGGCTCACCTGACCCACCCTTTAGAGGTCACAGCAGTTCCACAGGGTCCCTGGGCACCTGTCCGTGGACACAGGAGCCCTCCCTGCCACCTAAAGGACCACGCGATTTCCGCTGGGGAACACTCCCCAGAAGCACTCCCAGCCTCCCACAGACACTGTGCGCAGGATAGACTTGTGGACCAGGGGCCTGGGCGGGGAATTTTCCAGGGAACTCTCTAAAGGCCAGGTGCCCTCTGTCGCCCTGGGAGTGCCCACGCCATCCCTTAACCCTGCAGGACACTATCATCCAGCAATAAGCAGCCCTCTGCCTCCACGGGGCTCAAACACCTGGGCCCGTTGTGCGAGCACCTGGCGTTCGTGCAGGCAAACCCGCAGACCCCTCTGGCCCGAACCCACCACTGCGAAGATCCCACTTTTCTTCCATCCGTAAAGGGGTCCTCCTTGAGGAGTGGAGGAACATGGGGAGGCCCCCAGGAGATGGCTTTTCTCCGAGCCGCGGCTGGCTCCTTTCGGGCCTATACGTGGGCCGCGCGTGCGCACTCAGGCTCCCCACAACAGGCCTCCCTCGGGTCACGGGACCCACCCTTGAGGTGTCTCCTGACCCACCCTTGAGGGGTCACGTGACCCACACCTGGGGGGTCTCGTGACACACCCCTGAGGGGTCACGTGACCCACCCCTGGGGGGTCTCGTGACCCACCCCTGAGGGGTCACGAACCCACCCTTGAGGGGTCACGTGACCCACACCTGGGGGGTCTCGTGACGCACCCTTGAGGGGTCACGTGACCCACCCCTGGGGGGTCTCGTGACGCACCCCTGAGGGGTCACGTGACCCACCCCTGAGGGGTCTCGTGACCCACCCCTGAGGGGTCACGTGACCCACCCTTGAGGGGTTTCGTGACCCACCCTTGCGGGGTCTCGTGACCCACCCTTGGGAGGTCACCTGTCCCACCCTGGAGGGGTCAGGTGACCCGCCCTTGAGAGGTCACAGCAGTTTCACAGGGTCCCTGCGCACCTGTCCATGGAAACAGAAGCCCTCCCTGCCACTCAGAGGACCGCGCTATTTCCCCTAGGCCACACTGCCCAGCAGCACTCTCAGCCCCGCACAGACAGTGTGCTAAGGACAGACTTGGATACCGGGGCCCTGGGCGGGGGATTTTCCATGGAACTCTCTAAGGGCCCGGTGCCCTGTGTCGCCCCGGAGTGCCCATGCCCTTCCTTGACCCCGCAGGACACTTGCATCCAGCAATAAGCAGCCGTCTGCCTCCACGGGGCTCAAACACCTGGGCCCGGTGTGCGGGCACCTGGCGTACGTGGAGGCAAACACCTGACCCCTCTGGCCCGAACCCACCACTGCGAAGATCCCCCTTTTCTTCCATCCGTAAAGGGGCCCTCCCTGGGGAGTGGAGGAACATGGGGAGGCCCCCAGGAGATGGCTTTTCTCCGAGCCGCGGCTGGCTCCTTTCGGGCCTATACGTGGGCTGCGCATGCGCACTCAGGCTCCCAAGCACACGCCTCCCTCGGCTCACCTGACCCACCCTTTAGAGGTCACAGCAGTTCCACAGGGTCCCTGGGCACCTGTCCGTGGACACAGGAGCCCTCCCTGCCACCTAAAGGACCACGCGATTTCCGCTGGGGAACACTCCCCAGAAGCACTCCCAGCCTCCCACAGACACTGTGCGCAGGATAGACTTGTGGACCAGGGGCCTGGGCGGGGAATTTTCCAGGGAACTCTCTAAAGGCCAGGTGCCCTCTGTCGCCCTGGGAGTGCCCACGCCATCCCTTAACCCTGCAGGACACTATCATCCAGCAATAAGCAGCCCTCTGCCTCCACGGGGCTCAAACACCTGGGCCCGTTGTGCGAGCACCTGGCGTTCGTGCAGGCAAACCCGCAGACCCCTCTGGCCCGAACCCACCACTGCGAAGATCCCACTTTTCTTCCATCCGTAAAGGGGTCCTCCTTGAGGAGTGGAGGAACATGGGGAGGCCCCCAGGAGATGGCTTTTCTCCGAGCCGCGGCTGGCTCCTTTCGGGCCTATACGTGGGCCGCGCGTGCGCACTCAGGCTCCCCACAACAGGCCTCCCTCGGGTCACGGGACCCACACTTGAGGTGTCTCCTGACCCACCCTTGAGGGGTCACGTGACCCACACCTGGGGGGTCTCGTGACACACCCCTGAGGGGTCACGTGACCCACCCCTGGGGGGTCTCGTGACCCACCCCTGAGGGGTCACGTGACCCACCCTTGAGGGGTCACGTGACCCACACCTGGGGGGTCTCGTGACGCACCCCTGAGGGGTCACGGGACCCACCCCTGAGGGGTCTCGTGACCCACCCCTGAGGGGTCACGTGACCCACCCTTGAGGGGTTTCGTGACCCACCCTTGCGGGGTCTCGTGACCCACCCTTGGGAGGTCACCTGTCCCACCCTGGAGGGGTCAGGTGACCCGCCCTTGAGAGGTCACAGCAGTTTCACAGGGTCCCTGCGCACCTGTCCATGGAAACAGAAGCCCTCCCTGCCACTCAGAGGACCGCGCTATTTCCCCTAGGCCACACTGCCCAGCAGCACTCTCAGCCCCGCACAGACAGTGTGCTAAGGACAGACTTGGATACCGGGGGCCTGGGCGGGGGATTTTCCATGGAACTCTCTAAGGGCCCGGTGCCCTGTGTCGCCCGGGAGTGCCCATGCCCTTCCTTGACCCCGCAGGACACTTGCATCCAGCAATAAGCAGCCGTCTGCCTCCACGGGGCTCAAACACCTGGGCCCGGTGTGCGGGCACCTGGCGTACGTGGAGGCAAACCCCTGACCCCTCTGGCCCGAACCCACCACTGCGAAGATCCCCCTTTTCTTCCATCCGTAAAGGGGCCCTCCCTGGGGAGTGGAGGAACATGGGGAGGCCCCCAGGAGATGGCTTTTCTCCGAGCCGCGGCTGGCTCCTTTCGGGCCTATACGTGGGCCGCGCATGCGCACTCAGGCTCCCAAGCACACGCCTTCCTCGGCTCACCTGACCCACCCTTTAGAGGTCACAGCAGTTCCACAGGGTCCCTGGGCACCTGTCCGTGGACACAGGAGCCCTCCCTGCCACCTAAAGGACCACGCGATTTCCGCTGGGGAACACTCCCCAGAAGCACTCCCAGCCTCACACAGACACTGTGCGCAGGATAGACTTGTGGACCAGGGGCCTGGGCGGGGAATTTTCCAGGGAACTCTCTAAAGGCCAGGTGCCCTCTGTCGCCCTGGGAGTGCCCACGCCATCCCTTAACCCTGCAGGACACTATCATCCAGCAATAAGCAGCCCTCTGCCTCCACGGGGCTCAAACACCTGGGCCCGTTGTGCGAGCACCTGGCGTTCGTGCAGGCAAACCCGCAGACCCCTCTGGCCCGAACCCACCACTGCGAAGATCCCACTTTTCTTCCATCCGTAAAGGGGTCCTCCTTGAGGAGTGGAGGAACATGGGGAGGCCCCCAGGAGATGGCTTTTCTCCAAGCCGCGGCTGGCTCCTTTCGGGCCTATACGTGGGCCGCGCGTGCGCACTCAGGCTCCCCACAACAGGCCTCCCTCGGGTCACGGGACCCACCCTTGAGGTGTCTCCTGACCCAGCCTGGAGGGGTCATGTGACCCACACCTGGGGGGTCTCGTGACGCACCCCTGAGGGGTCACGTGACCCACCCCTGGGGGGTCTCGTGACCCACCACTGAGGGGTCACGTGACCCACCCTTGAGGGGTCAAGTGACCCACACCTGGGGGTTCTCGTGACGCACCTCTGAGGTGTCACGTGACCCACCACTGGGGGGTCTCGTGACCCACCCCCGAGGGGTCACGTGACCCACACCTGCGGGGTCACGTGACCCACACCTGCGGGGTCACGTGACCCACCCCTGGGGGTTCACGTGACGCACCCCTGAGGGGTCACGTGACCCACCCCTGAGGGGTCTCGTGACCCACCCCTGAGGGGTCACGTGACCCACCCTTGAGGGGTTTCGTGACCCACCCTTTTGGGGTCACGTGACCCACCTCTGGGGGGTCTCGTGACCCACCCCTGAGGGGTCACGTGACCCACAACTGCGGGGTCACGTGACCCACCACTGGGGGGTCTCGTGACGCACCCCTGAGGGGTCACGTGACCCACCCCTGGGGGGTCTCGTGACGCACCCCTGAGGGGTCACGTGATCCACCCTTGAGGGGTTTCGTGACCCACCCTTTTGGGGTCACGTGACCCACCCTTGCGGGGTCTCGTGACACACCCCTGAGGGGTCACGTGACCCACCCCTGGGGGGTCTCGTGACCCACCCCTGAGGGGTCACGTGACCCACCCTTGAGGGGTCACGTGACCCACACCTGGGGGGTCTCGTGACGCACCCCTGAGGTGTCACGTGACCCACCCCTGGGGGGTCTCGTGACGCACCCCTGAGGGGTCACGTGACCCACCCCTGAGGGGTCTCGTGACCCACCCTTGAGGGGTTTCGTGACCCACCCTTGCGGGGTCTCGTGACCCACCCTTGGGAGGTCACCTGTCCCACCCTGGAGGGGTCAGGTGACCCGCCCTTGAGAGGTCACAGCAGTTTCACAGGGTCCCTGCGAACCTGTCCATGGAAACAGAAGCCCTCCCTGCCACTCAGAGGACCGCGCTATTTCCCCTAGGCCACACTGCCCAGCAGCACTCTCAGCCCCGCACAGACAGTGTGCTAAGGACAGACTTGGATACCGGGGGCCTGGGCGGGGGATTTTCCATGGAACTCTCTAAGGGCCCGGTGCCCTGTGTCGCCCCGGAGTGCCCATGCCCTTCCTTGACCCCGCAGGACACTTGCATCCAGCAATAAGCAGCCGTCTGCCTCCACGGGGCTCAAACACCTGGGCCCGGTGTGCGGGCACCTGGCGTACGTGGAGGCAAACCCCTGACCCCTCTGGCCCGAACCCACCACTGCGAAGATCCCCCTTTTCTTCCATCCGTAAAGGGGCCCTCCCTGGGGAGTGGAGGAACATGGGGAGGCCCCCAGGAGATGGCTTTTCTCCGAGCCGCGGCTGGCTCCTTTCGGGCCTATACGTGGGCTGCGCATGCACACTCATGCTCCCAAGCACACGCCTCCCTCGGCTCACCTGACCCACCCTTTAGAGGTCACAGCAGTTCCACAGGGTCCCTGGGCACCTGTCCGTGGACACAGGAGCCCTCCCTGCCACCTAAAGGACCACGCGATTTCCGCTGGGGAACACTCCCCAGAAGCACTCCCAGCCTCCCACAGACACTGTGCGCAGGATAGACTTGTGGACCAGGGGCCTGGGCGGGGAATTTTCCAGGGAACTCTCTAAAGGCCAGGTGCCCTCTGTCGCCCTGGGAGTGCCCACGCCATCCCTTAACCCTGCAGGACACTATCATCCAGCAATAAGCAGCCCTCTGCCTCCACGGGGCTCAAACACCTGGGCCCGTTGTGCGAGCACCTGGCGTTCGTGCAGGCAAACCCGCAGACCCCTCTGGCCCGAACCCACCACTGCGAAGATCCCACTTTTCTTCCATCCATAAAGGGGTCCTCCTTGAGGAGTGGAGGAACATGGGGAGGCCCCCAGGAGATGGCTTTTCTCCGAGCCGCGGCTGGCTCCTTTCGGGCCTATACGTGGGCCGCGCGTGCGCACTCAGGCTCCCCACAACAGGCCTCCCTCGGGTCACGGGACCCACCCTTGAGGTGTCTCCTGACCCAGCCTGGAGGGGTCATGTGACCCACACCTGGGGGGTCTCGTGACGCACCCTTGAGGGGTCACGTGACCCACACCTGGGGGGTCTCGTGACGCACCCCTGAGGTGTCACGTGACCCACCCCTGGGGGGTCTCGTGACGCACCCCTGAGGGGTCACGTGACCCACCCCTGAGGGGTCTCGTGACCCACCCCTGAGGGGTCACGTGACCTACCCTTGAGGGGTTTCCTGACCCACCCTTGCGGGGTCTCGTGACCCACCTTGGGAGGTCACCTGTCCCACCCTGGAGGGGTCAGGTGACCCGCCCTTGAGAGGTCACAGCAGTTTCACAGGGTCCCTGCGCACCTGTCCATGGAAACAGAAGCCCTCCCTGCCACTCAGAGGACCGCGCTATTTCCCCTAGGCCACACTGCCCAGCAGCACTCTCAGCCCCGCACAGACAGTGTGCTAAGGACAGACTTGGATACCGGGGGCCTGGGCGGGGGATTTTCCATGGAACTCTCTAAGGGCCCGGTGCCCTGTGTCGCCCGGGAGTGCCCATGCCCTTCCTTGACCCCGCAGGACACTTGCATCCAGCAATAAGCAGCCGTCTGCCTCCACGGGGCTCAAACACCTGGGCCCGGTGTGCGGGCACCTGGCGTACGTGGAGGCAAACCCCTGACCCCTCTGGCCCGAACCCACCACTGCGAAGATCCCCCTTTTCTTCCATCCGTAAAGGGGCCCTCCCTGGGGAGTGGAGGAACATGGGGAGGCCCCCAGGAGATGGCTTTTCTCCGAGCCGCGGCTGGCTCCTTTCGGGCCTATACGTGGGCCGCGCATGCGCACTCAGGCTCCCAAGCACACGCCTTCCTCGGCTCACCTGACCCACCCTTTAGAGGTCACAGCAGTTCCACAGGGTCCCTGGGCACCTGTCCGTGGACACAGGAGCCCTCCCTGCCACCTAAAGGACCACGCGATTTCCGCTGGGGAACACTCCCCAGAAGCACTCCCAGCCTCACACAGACACTGTGCGCAGGATAGACTTGTGGACCAGGGGCCTGGGCGGGGAATTTTCCAGGGAACTCTCTAAAGGCCAGGTGCCCTCTGTCGCCCTGGGAGTGCCCACGCCATCCCTTAACCCTGCAGGACACTATCATCCAGCAATAAGCAGCCCTCTGCCTCCACGGGGCTCAAACACCTGGGCCCGTTGTGCGAGCACCTGGCGTTCGTGCAGGCAAACCCGCAGACCCCTCTGGCCCGAACCCACCACTGCGAAGATCCCACTTTTCTTCCATCCGTAAAGGGGTCCTCCTTGAGGAGTGGAGGAACATGGGGAGGCCCCCAGGAGATGGCTTTTCTCCAAGCCGCGGCTGGCTCCTTTCGGGCCTATACGTGGGCCGCGCGTGCGCACTCAGGCTCCCCACAACAGGCCTCCCTCGGGTCACGGGACCCACCCTTGAGGTGTCTCCTGACCCAGCCTGGAGGGGTCATGTGACCCACACCTGGGGGGTCTCGTGACGCACCCCTGAGGGGTCACGTGACCCACCCCTGGGGGGTCTCGTGACCCACCACTGAGGGGTCACGTGACCCACCCTTGAGGGGTCAAGTGACCCACACCTGGGGGTTCTCGTGACGCACCTCTGAGGTGTCACGTGACCCACCACTGGGGGGTCTCGTGACCCACCCCCGAGGGGTCACGTGACCCACACCTGCGGGGTCACGTGACCCACACCTGCGGGGTCACGTGACCCACCCCTGGGGGTTCACGTGACGCACCCCTGAGGGGTCACGTGACCCACCCCTGAGGGGTCTCGTGACCCACCCCTGAGGGGTCACGTGACCCACCCTTGAGGGGTTTCGTGACCCACCCTTTTGGGGTCACGTGACCCACCTCTGGGGGGTCTCGTGACCCACCACTGAGGGGTCACGTGACCCACAACTGCGGGGTCACGTGACCCACCCCTGGGGGGTCTCGTGACGCACCCCTGAGGGGTCACGTGACCCACCCCTGGGGGGTCTCGTGACGCACCCCTGAGGGGTCACGTGATCCACCCTTGAGGGGTTTCGTGACCCACCCTTTTGGGGTCACGTGACCCACCCTTGCGGGGTCTCGTGACACACCCCTGAGGGGTCACGTGACCCACCCCTGGGGGGTCTCGTGACCCACCCCTGAGGGGTCACGTGACCCACCCTTGAGGGGTCACGTGACCCACACCTGGGGGGTCTCGTGACGCACCCCTGAGGTGTCACGTGACCCACCCCTGGGGGGTCTCGTGACGCACCCCTGAGGGGTCACGTGACCCACCCCTGAGGGGTCTCGTGACCCACCCTTGAGGGGTTTCGTGACCCACCCTTGCGGGGTCTCGTGACCCACCCTTGGGAGGTCACCTGTCCCACCCTGGAGGGGTCAGGTGACCCGCCCTTGAGAGGTCACAGCAGTTTCACAGGGTCCCTGCGAACCTGTCCATGGAAACAGAAGCCCTCCCTGCCACTCAGAGGACCGCGCTATTTCCCCTAGGCCACACTGCCCAGCAGCACTCTCAGCCCCGCACAGACAGTGTGCTAAGGACAGACTTGGATACCGGGGGCCTGGGCGGGGGATTTTCCATGGAACTCTCTAAGGGCCCGGTGCCCTGTGTCGCCCCGGAGTGCCCATGCCCTTCCTTGACCCCGCAGGACACTTGCATCCAGCAATAAGCAGCCGTCTGCCTCCACGGGGCTCAAACACCTGGGCCCGGTGTGCGGGCACCTGGCGTACGTGGAGGCAAACCCCTGACCCCTCTGGCCCGAACCCACCACTGCGAAGATCCCCCTTTTCTTCCATCCGTAAAGGGGCCCTCCCTGGGGAGTGGAGGAACATGGTGAGGCCCCCAGGAGATGGCTTTTCTCCGAGCCACGGCTGGCTCCTTTCGGGCCTATACGTGGGCCGCGCATGCGCACTCAGGCTCCCAAGCACACGCCTCCCTCGGCTCACCTGACCCACCCTTTAGAGGTCACAGCAGTTCCACAGGGTCCCTGGGCACCTGTCCGTGGACACAGGAGCCCTCCCTGCCACCTAAAGGACCACGCGATTTCCGCTGGGGAACACTCCCCAGAAGCACTCCCAGCCTCACACAGACACTGTGCGCAGGATAGACTTGTGGACCAGGGGCCTGGGCGGGGAATTTTCCAGGGAACTCTCTAAAGGCCAGGTGCCCTCTGTCGCCCTGGGAGTGCCCACGCCATCCCTTAACCCTGCAGGACACTATCATCCAGCAATAAGCAGCCCTCTGCCTCCACGGGGCTCAAACACCTGGGCCCGTTGTGCGAGCACCTGGCGTTCGTGCAGGCAAACCCGCAGACCCCTCTGGCCCGAACCCACCACTGCGAAGATCCCACTTTTCTTCCATCCGTAAAGGGGTCCTCCTTGAGGAGTGGAGGAACATGGGGAGGCCCCCAGGAGATGGCTTTTCTCCGAGCCGCGGCTGGCTCCTTTCGGGCCTATACGTGGGCCGCGCGTGCGCACTCAGGCTCCCCACAACAGGCCTCCCACGGGTCACGGGACCCACCCTTGAGGTGTCTCCTGACCCACCCTTGAGGGGTCACGTGACCCACACCTGGGGGGTCTCGTGACACACCACTGAGGGGTCACGTGACCCACCCCTGGGGGGTCTCGTGACCCACCCCTGAGGGGTCACGTGACCCACCCTTGAGGGGTCACGTGACCCACACCTGGGGGGTCTCGTGACGCACCCCTGAGGTGTCACGTGACCCACCCCTGGGGGGTCTCGTGACGCACCCCTGAGGGGTCACGTGACCCACCCCTGAGGGGTCTCGTGACCCACCCCTGAGGGGTCACGTGACCCACCCTTGAGGGGTTTCGTGACCCACCCTTGCGGGGTCTCGTGACCCACCCTTGGGAGGTCACCTGTCCCACCCTGGAGGGGTCAGGTGACCCGCCCTTGAGAGGTCACAGCAGTTTCACAGGGTCCCTGCGAACCTGTCCATGGAAACAGAAGCCCTCCCTGCCACTCAGAGGACCGCGCTATTTCCCCTAGGCCACACTGCCCAGCAGCACTCTCAGCCCCGCACAGACAGTTTGCTAAGGACAGACTTGGATACCGGGGGCCTGGGCGGGGGATTTTCCATGGAACTCTCTAAGGGCCCGGTGCCCTGTGTCGCCCCGGAGTGCCCATGCCCTTCCTTGACCCCGCAGGACACTTGCATCCAGCAATAAGCAGCCGTCTGCCTCCACGGGGCTCAAACACCTGGGCCCGGTGTGCGGGCACCTGGCGTACGTGGAGGCAAACCCCTGACCCCTCTGGCCCGAACCCACCACTGCGAAGATCCCCCTTTTCTTCCATCCGTAAAGGGGCCCTCCCTGGGGAGTGGAGGAACATGGGGAGGCCCCCAGGAGATGGCTTTTCTCCGAGCCGCGGCTGGCTCCTTTCGGGCCTATACGTGGGCTGCGCATGCGCACTCAGGCTCCCAAGCACACGCCTCCCTCGGCTCACCTGACCCACCCTTTAGAGGTCACAGCAGTTCCACAGGGTCCCTGGGCACCTGTCCGTGGACACAGGAGCCCTCCCTGCCACCTAAAGGACCACGCGATTTCCGCTGGGGAACACTCCCCAGAAGCACTCCCAGCCTCACACAGACACTGTGCGCAGGATAGACTTGTGGACCAGGGGCCTGGGCGGGGAATTTTCCAGGGAACTCTCTAAAGGCCAGGTGCCCTCTGTCGCCCTGGGAGTGCCCACGCCATCCCTTAACCCTGCAGGACACTATCATCCAGCAATAAGCAGCCCTCTGCCTCCACGGGGCTCAAACACCTGGGCCCGTTGTGCGAGCACCTGGCGTTCGTGCAGGCAAACCCGCAGACCCCTCTGGCCCGAACCCACCACTGCGAAGATCCCACTTTTCTTCCATCCGTAAAGGGGTCCTCCTTGAGGAGTGGAGGAACATGGGGAGGCCCCCAGGAGATGGCTTTTCTCCGAGCCGCGGCTGGCTCCTTTCGGGCCTATACGTGGGCCGCGCGTGCGCACTCAGGCTCCCCACAACAGGCCTCCCTCGGGTCACGGGACCCACCCTTGAGGTGTCTCCTGACCCACCCTTGAGGGGTCACGTGACCCACACCGGGGGGGTCTCGTGACACACCCCTGAGGGGTCACGTGACCCACCCCTGAGGGGTCACGTGACCCACCCTTGAGGGGTCACGTGACCCACCCCTGGGGGGTCTCGTGACCCACCCCTGAGGGGTCACGTGACCCACACCTGCGGGGTCACGTGACCCACCCCTGGGGGTTCTCGTGACGCACCTCTGAGGTGTCACGTGACCCACCACTGGGGGGTCTCGTGACCCACCCCCGAGGGGTCACGTGACCCACACCTGCGGGGTCACGTGACCCACACCTGCGGGGTCACGTGACCCACCCCCGGGGGTTCACGTGACGCACCCCTGAGGGGTCACGTGACCCACCCCTGAGGGGTCTCGTGACCCACCCCTGAGGGGTCACGTGACCCACCCTTGAGGGGTTTCGTGACCCACCCTTTTGGGGTCACGTGACCCACCCTTGCGGGGTCTCGTGACCCACCCTTGGGAGGTCACCTGTCCCACCATGGAGGGGTCAGGTGACCCGCCCTTGAGAGGTCACAGCAGTTTCACAGGGTCCCTGCGCACCTGTCCATGGAAACAGAAGCCCTCCCTGCCACTCAGAGGACCGCGCTATTTCCCCTAGGCCACACTGCCCAGCAGCACTCTCAGCCCCACACAGACAGTGTGCTAAGGATAGACTTGGATACCGGGGGCCTGGGCGGGGGATTTTCCATGGAACTCTCTAAGGGCCCGGTGCCCTGTGACGCCCGGGAGTGCCCATGCCCTTCCTTGACCCCGCAGGACACTTGCATCCAGCAATAAGCAGCCGTCTGCCTCCACGGGGCTCAAACACCTGGGCCCGGTGTGCGGGCACCTGGCGTACGTGGAGGCAAACCCCTGACCCCTCTGGCCCGAACCCACCACTGCGAAGATCCCCCTTTTCTTCCATCCGTAAAGGGGCCCTCCCTGGGGAGTGGAGGAACATGGGGAGGCCCCCAGGAGATGGCTTTTCTCCGAGCCGCGGCTGGCTCCTTTCGGGCCTATACGTGGGCTGCGCATGCGCACTCAGGCTCCCAAGCACACGCCTCCCTCGGCTCACCTGACCCACCCTTTAGAGGTCACAGCAGTTCCACAGGGTCCCTGGGCACCTGTCCGTGGACACAGGAGCCCTCCCTGCCACCTAAAGGACCACGCGATTTCCGCTGGGGAACACTCCCCAGAAGCACTCCCAGCCTCACACAGACACTGTGCGCAGGATAGACTTGTGGACCAGGGGCCTGGGCGGGGAATTTTCCAGGGAACTCTCTAAAGGCCAGGTGCCCTCTGTCGCCCTGGGAGTGCCCACGCCATCCCTTAACCCTGCAGGACACTATCATCCAGCAATAAGCAGCCCTCTGCCTCCACGGGGCTCAAACACCTGGGCCCGTTGTGCGAGCACCTGGCGTTCGTGCAGGCAAACCCGCAGACCCCTCTGGCCCGAACCCACCACTGCGAAGATCCCACTTTTCTTCCATCCGTAAAGGGGTCCTCCTTGAGGAGTGGAGGAACATGGGGAGGCCCCCAGGAGATGGCTTTTCTCCGAGCCGCGGCTGGCTCCTTTCGGGCCTATACGTGGGCCGCGCGTGCGCACTCAGGCTCCCCACAACAGGCCTCCCTCGGGTCACGGGACCCACCCTTGAGGTGTCTCCTGACCCACCCTTGAGGGGTCACGTGACCCACACCTGGGGGGTCTCGTGACACACCCCTGAGGGGTCACGTGACCCACCCCTGGGGGGTCTCGTGACCCACCCCTGAGGGGTCACGTGACCCACCCTTGAGGGGTCACGTGATCCACACCTGGGGGGTCTCGTGACGCACCCCTGAGGTGTCACATGACCCACCCCTGGGGGGTCTCGTGACGCACCCCTGAGGGGTCACGTGACCCACCCCTGAGGGGTCTCGTGACCCACCCCTGAGGGGTCACGTGACCCACCCTTGAGGGGTTTCGTGACCCACCCTTGCGGGGTCTCGTGACCCACCCTTGGGAGGTCACCTGTCCCACCCTGGAGGGGTCAGGTGACCCGCCCTTGAGAGGTCACAGCAGTTTCACAGGGTCCCTGCGAACCTGTCCATGGAAACAGAAGCCCTCCCTGCCACTCAGAGGACCGCGCTATTTCCCCTAGGCCACACTGCCCAGCAGCACTCTCAGCCCCGCACAGACAGTGTGCTAAGGACAGACTTGGATACCGGGGGCCTGGGCGGGGGATTTTCCATGGAACTCTCTAAGGGCCCGGTGCCCTGTGTCGCCCCGGAGTGCCCATGCCCTTCCTTGACCCCGCAGGACACTTGCATCCAGCAATAAGCAGCCGTCTGCCTCCACGGGGCTCAAACACCTGGGCCCGGTGTGCGGGCACCTGGCGTACGTGGAGGCAAACCCCTGACCCCTCTGGCCCGAACCCACCACTGCGAAGATCCCCCTTTTCTTCCATCCGTAAAGGGGCCCTCCCTGGGGAGTGGAGGAACATGGGGAGGCCCCCAGGAGATGGCTTTTCTCCGAGCCGCGGCTGGCTCCTTTCGGGCCTATACGTGGGCTGCGCATGCGCACTCAGGCTCCCAAGCACACGCCTCCCTCGGCTCACCTGACCCACCCTTTAGAGGTCACAGCAGTTCCACAGGGTCCCTGGGCACCTGTCCGTGGACACAGGAGCCCTCCCTGCCACCTAAAGGACCACGCGATTTCCGCTGGGGAACACTCCCCAGAAGCACTCCCAGCCTCACACAGACACTGTGCGCAGGATAGACTTGTGGACCAGGGGCCTGGGCGGGGAATTTTCCAGGGAACTCTCTAAAGGCCAGGTGCCCTCTGTCGCCCTGGGAGTGCCCACGCCATCCCTTAACCCTGCAGGACACTATCATCCAGCAATAAGCAGCCCTCTGCCTCCACGGGGCTCAAACACCTGGGCCCGTTGTGCGAGCACCTGGCGTTCGTGCAGGCAAACCCGCAGACCCCTCTGGCCCGAACCCACCACTGCGAAGATCCCACTTTTCTTCCATCCGTAAAGGGGTCCTCCTTGAGGAGTGGAGGAACATGGGGAGGCCCCCAGGAGATGGCTTTTCTCCGAGCCGCGGCTGGCTCCTTTCGGGCCTATACGTGGGCCGCGCGTGCGCACTCAGGCTCCCCACAACAGGCCTCCCTCGGGTCACGGGACCCACCCTTGAGGTGTCTCCTGACCCAGCCTGGAGGGGTCATGTGACCCACACCTGGGGGGTCTCGTGACGCACCCTTGAGGGGTCACGTGACCCACACCTGGGGGGTCTCGTGACGCACCCCTGAGGTGTCACGTGACCCACCCCTGGGGGGTCTCGTGACGCACCCCTGAGGGGTCACGTGACCCACCCCTGAGGGGTCTCGTGACCCACCCCCGAGGGGTCACGTGACCCACACCTGCGGGGTCACGTGACCCACACCTGCGGGGTCACGTGACCCACCCCTGGGGGTTCACGTGACGCACCCCTGAGGGGTCACGTGACCCACCCCTGAGGGGTCTCGTGACCCACCCCTGAGGGGTCACGTGACCCACCCTTGAGGGGTTTCGTGACCCACCCTTTTGGGGTCACGTGACCCACCCTTGCGGGGTCTCGTGACCCACCCTTGGGAGGTCACCTGTCCCACCCTGGAGGGGTCAGGTGACCCGCCCTTGAGAGGTCACAGCAGTTTCACAGGGTCCCTGCGCACCTGTCCATGGAAACAGAAGCCCTCCCTGCCACTCAGAGGACCGCGCTATTTCCCCTAGGCCACACTGCCCAGCAGCACTCTCAGCCCCGCACAGACAGTGTGCTAAGGACAGACTTGGATACCGGGGGCCTGGGCGGGGGATTTTCCATGGAACTCTCTAAGGGCCCTGTGCCCTGTGTTGCCCGGGAGTGCCCATGCCCTTCCTTGACCCCGCAGGTCACTTGCATCCAGCAATAAGCAGCCGTCTGCCTCCACGGGGCTCAAACACCTGGGCCCGGTGTGCGGGCACCTGGCGTACGTGGAGGCAAACCCCTGACCCCTCTGGCCCGAACCCACCACTGCGAAGATCCCCCTTTTCTTCCATCCGTAAAGGGGCCCTCCCTGGGGAGTGGAGGAACATGGGGAGGCCCCCAGGAGATGGCTTTTCTCCGAGCCGCGGCTGGCTCCTTTCGGGCCTATACGTGGGCTGCGCATGCGCACTCAGGCTCCCAAGCACACGCCTCCCTCGGCTCACCTGACCCACCCTTTAGAGGTCACAGCAGTTCCACAGGGTCCCTGGGCACCTGTCCGTGGACACAGGAGCCCTCCCTGCCACCTAAAGGACCACGCGATTTCCGCTGGGGAACACTCCCCAGAAGCACTCCCAGCCTCACACAGACACTGTGCGCAGGATAGACTTGTGGACCAGGGGCCTGGGCGGGGAATTTTCCAGGGAACTCTCTAAAGGCCAGGTGCCCTCTGTCGCCCTGGGAGTGCCCACGCCATCCCTTAACCCTGCAGGACACTATCATCCAGCAATAAGCAGCCCTCTGCCTCCACGGGGCTCAAACACCTGGGCCCGTTGTGCGAGCACCTGGCGTTCGTGCAGGCAAACCCGCAGACCCCTCTGGCCCGAACCCACCACTGCGAAGATCCCACTTTTCTTCCATCCGTAAAGGGGTCCTCCTTGAGGAGTGGAGGAACATGGGGAGGCCCCCAGGAGATGGCTTTTCTCCGAGCCGCGGCTGGCTCCTTTCGGGCCTATACGTGGGCCGCGCGTGCGCACTCAGGCTCCCCACAACAGGCCTCCCTCGGGTCACGGGACCCACCCTTGAGGTGTCTCCTGACCCACCCTTGAGGGGTCACGTGACCCACACCGGGGGGGTCTCGTGACACACCCCTGAGGGGTCACGTGACCCACCCCTGAGGGGTCACGTGACCCACCCTTGAGGGGTCACGTGACCCACCCCTGGGGGGTCTCGTGACCCACCCCTGGGGGGTCTCGTGACCCACCCCTGAGGGGTCACGTGACCCACACCTGCGGGGTCACGTGACCCACCCCTGGGGGTTCTCGTGACGCACCTCTGAGGTGTCACGTGACCCACCACTGGGGGGTCTCGTGACCCACCCCCGAGGGGTCACGTGACCCACACCTGCGGGGTCACGTGACCCACACCTGCGGGGTCACGTGACCCACCCCCGGGGGTTCACGTGACGCACCCCTGAGGGGTCACGTGACCCACCCCTGAGGGGTCTCGTGACCCACCCCTGAGGGGTCACGTGACCCACCCTTGAGGGGTTTCGTGACCCACCCTTTTGGGGTCACGTGACCCACCCTTGCGGGGTCTCGTGACCCACCCTTGGGAGGTCACCTGTCCCACCATGGAGGGGTCAGGTGACCCGCCCTTGAGAGGTCACAGCAGTTTCACAGGGTCCCTGCGCACCTGTCCATGGAAACAGAAGCCCTCCCTGCCACTCAGAGGACCGCGCTATTTCCCCTAGGCCACACTGCCCAGCAGCACTCTCAGCCCCACACAGACAGTGTGCTAAGGATAGACTTGGATACCGGGGGCCTGGGCGGGGGATTTTCCATGGAACTCTCTAAGGGCCCGGTGCCCTGTGACGCCCGGGAGTGCCCATGCCCTTCCTTGACCCCGCAGGACACTTGCATCCAGCAATAAGCAGCCGTCTGCCTCCACGGGGCTCAAACACCTGGGCCCGGTGTGCGGGCACCTGGCGTACGTGGAGGCAAACCCCTGACCCCTCTGGCCCGAACCCACCACTGCGAAGATCCCCCTTTTCTTCCATCCGTAAAGGGGCCCTCCCTGGGGAGTGGAGGAACATGGGGAGGCCCCCAGGAGATGGCTTTTCTCCGAGCCGCGGCTGGCTCCTTTCGGGCCTATACGTGGGCTGCGCATGCGCACTCAGGCTCCCAAGCACACGCCTCCCTCGGCTCACCTGACCCACCCTTTAGAGGTCACAGCAGTTCCACAGGGTCCCTGGGCACCTGTCCGTGGACACAGGAGCCCTCCCTGCCACCTAAAGGACCACGCGATTTCCGCTGGGGAACACTCCCCAGAAGCACTCCCAGCCTCACACAGACACTGTGCGCAGGATAGACTTGTGGACCAGGGGCCTGGGCGGGGAATTTTCCAGGGAACTCTCTAAAGGCCAGGTGCCCTCTGTCGCCCTGGGAGTGCCCACGCCATCCCTTAACCCTGCAGGACACTATCATCCAGCAATAAGCAGCCCTCTGCCTCCACGGGGCTCAAACACCTGGGCCCGTTGTGCGAGCACCTGGCGTTCGTGCAGGCAAACCCGCAGACCCCTCTGGCCCGAACCCACCACTGCGAAGATCCCACTTTTCTTCCATCCGTAAAGGGGTCCTCCTTGAGGAGTGGAGGAACATGGGGAGGCCCCCAGGAGATGGCTTTTCTCCGAGCCGCGGCTGGCTCCTTTCGGGCCTATACGTGGGCCGCGCGTGCGCACACAGGCTCCCCACAACAGGCCTCCCTCGGGTCACGGGACCCACCCTTGAGGTGTCTCCTGACCCACACTTGAGGGGTCACGTGACCCACACCTGGGGGGTCTCGTGACGCACCCCTGAGGTGTCACGTGACCCACCCCTGGGGGGTCTCGTGACGCACCACTGAGGGGTCACGTGACCCACCCCTGAGGGGTCTCGTGACCCACCCCTGAGGGGTCACGTGACCCACCCTTGAGGGGTTTCGTGACCCACCCCTGCGGGGTCTCGTGACCCACCCTTGGGAGGTCACCTGTCCCACCCTGGAGGGGTCAGGTGACCCGCCCTTGAGAGGTCACAGCAGTTTCACAGGGTCCCTGCGCACCTGTCCATGGAAACAGAAGCCCTCCCTGCCACTCAGAGGACCGCGCTATTTCCCCTAGGCCACACTGCCCAGCAGCACTCTCAGCCCCGCACAGACAGTGTGCTAAGGACAGACTTGGATACCGGGGGCCTGGGCGGGGGATTTTCCATGGAACTCTCTAAGGGCCCGGTGCCCTGTGTCGCCCCGGAGTGCCCATGCCCTTCCTTGACCCCGCAGGACACTTGCATCCAGCAATAAGCAGCCGTCTGCCTCCACGGGGCTCAAACACCTGGGCCCGGTGTGCGGGCGCCTGGCATACGTGGAGGCAAACCCCTGACCCCTCTGGCCCGAACCCACCACTGCGAAGATCCCCCTTTTCTTCCATCCGTAAAGGGGCCCTCCCTGGGGAGTGGAGGAACATGGGGAGGCCCCCAGGAGATGGCTTTTCTCCGAGCCGCGGCTGGCTCGTTTCGGGCCTATACGTGGGCCGCGCATGCGCACTCAGGCTCCCAAGCACACGGCTTCCTCGGCTCACCTGACCCACCCTTTAGAGGTCACAGCAGTTCTACAGGGTCCCTGGGCACCTGTCCGTGGACACAGGAGCCCTCCCTGCCACCTAAAGGACCACGCGATTTCCGCTGGGGAACACTCCCCAGAAGCACTCCCAGCCTCGCACAGACACTGTGCGCAGGATAGACTTGTGGACCAGGGGCCTGGGCGGGGAATTTTCCAGGGAACTCTCTAAAGGCCAGGTGCCCTCTGTCGCCCTGGGAGTGCCCACGCCATCCCTTAACCCTGCAGGACACTATCATCCAGCAATAAGCAGCCCTCTGCCTCCACGGGGCTCAAACACCTGGGCCCGTTGTGCGAGCACCTGGCGTTCGTGCAGGCAAACCCGCAGACCCCTCTGGCCCGAACCCACCACTGCGAAGATCCCACTTTTCTTCCATCCGTAAAGGGGTCCTCCTTGAGGAGTGGAGGAACATGGGGAGGCCCCCAGGAGATGGCTTTTCTCCGAGCCGCGGCTGGCTCCTTTCGGGCCTATACGTGGGCCGCGCGTGCGCACACAGGCTCCCCACAACAGGCCTCCCTCGGGTCACGGGACCCACCCTTGAGGTGTCTCCTGACCCACACTTGAGGGGTCACGTGACCCACACCTGGGGGGTCTCGTGACGCACCCCTGAGGTGTCACGTGACCCACCCCTGGGGGGTCTCGTGACGCACCACTGAGGGGTCACGTGACCCACCCCTGAGGGGTCTCGTGACCCACCCCTGAGGGGTCACGTGACCCACCCTTGAGGGGTTTCGTGACCCACCCCTGCGGGGTCTCGTGACCCACCCTTGGGAGGTCACCTGTCCCACCCTGGAGGGGTCAGGTGACCCGCCCTTGAGAGGTCACAGCAGTTTCACAGGGTCCCTGCGCACCTGTCCATGGAAACAGAAGCCCTCCCTGCCACTCAGAGGACCGCGCTATTTCCCCTAGGCCACACTGCCCAGCAGCACTCTCAGCCCCGCACAGACAGTGTGCTAAGGACAGACTTGGATACCGGGGGCCTGGGCGGGGGATTTTCCATGGAACTCTCTAAGGGCCCGGTGCCCTGTGTCGCCCCGGAGTGCCCATGCCCTTCCTTGACCCCGCAGGACACTTGCATCCAGCAATAAGCAGCCGTCTGCCTCCACGGGGCTCAAACACCTGGGCCCGGTGTGCGGGCGCCTGGCATACGTGGAGGCAAACCCCTGACCCCTCTGGCCCGAACCCACCACTGCGAAGATCCCCCTTTTCTTCCATCCGTAAAGGGGCCCTCCCTGGGGAGTGGAGGAACATGGGGAGGCCCCCAGGAGATGGCTTTTCTCCGAGCCGCGGCTGGCTCCTTTCGGGCCTATACGTGGGCCGCGCATGCGCACTCAGGCTCCCAAGCACACGCCTTCCTCGGCTCACCTGACCCACCCTTTAGAGGTCACAGCAGTTCCACAGGGTCCCTGGGCACCTGTCCGTGGACACAGGAGCCCTCCCTGCCACCTAAAGGACCACGCGATTTCCGCTGGGGAACACTCCCCAGAAGCACTCCCAGCCTCGCACAGACACTGTGCGCAGGATAGACTTGTGGACCAGGGGCCTGGGCGGGGAATTTTCCAGGGAACTCTCTAAAGGCCAGGTGCCCTCTGTCGCCCTGGGAGTGCCCACGCCATCCCTTAACCCTGCAGGACACTATCATCCAGCAATAAGCAGCCCTCTGCCTCCACGGGGCTCAAACACCTGGGCCCGTTGTGCGAGCACCTGGCGTTCGTGCAGGCAAACCCGCAGACCCCTCTGGCCCGAACCCACCACTGCGAAGATCCCACTTTTCTTCCATCCGTAAAGGGGTCCTCCTTGAGGAGTGGAGGAACATGGGGAGGCCCCCAGGAGATGGCTTTTCTCCGAGCCGCGGCTGGCTCCTTTCGGGCCTATATGTGGGCCGCGCGTGCGCACTCAGGCTCCCCACAACAGGCCTCCCTCGGGTCACGGGACCCACCCTTGAGGTGTCTCCTGACCCAGGCTGGAGGGGTCATGTGACCCACACCTGGGGGGTCTCGTGACGCACCCCTGAGGGGTCACGTGACCCACCCCTGGGGGGTCTCGTGACCCACCCCTGAGGGGTCACGTGACCCACACCTGCGGGGTCATGTGACCCACCCCTGGGGGGTCTCGTGACGCACCCCTGAGGGGTCACGTGACCCACCCCTGGGGGGTCTCGTGACCCACCCCTGAGGGGTCATGTGACCCACCCCTGAGGGGTCTGGTGACCCACCCCTGAGGGGTCACGTGACCCACCCTTGAGGGGTTTCGTGACCCACCCTTGCGGGGTCTCGTGACCCACCCTTGGGAGGTCACCTGTCCCACCCTGGAGGGGTCAGGTGACCCGCCCTTGAGAGGTCACAGCAGTTTCACAGGGTCCCTGCGCACCTGTCCATGGAAACAGAAGCCCTCCCTGCCACTCAGAGGACCGCGCTATTTCCCCTAGGCCACACTGCCCAGCAGCACTCTCAGCCCCGCACAGACAGTGTGCTAAGGACAGACTTGGATACCGGGGGCCTGGGCGGGGGATTTTCCATGGAACTCTCTAAGGGCCCGGTGCCCTGTGTCGCCCGGGAGTGCCCATGCCCTTCCTTGACCCCGCAGGACACTTGCATCCAGCAATAAGCAGCCGTCTGCCTCCACGGGTCTCAAACACCTGGGCCCGGTGTGCGGGCACCTGGCGTACGTGGAGGCAAACCCCTGACCCCTCTGGCCCGAACCCACCACTGCGAAGATCCCCCTTTTCTTCCATCTGTAAAGGGGCCCTCCCTGGGGAGTGGAGGAACATGGGGAGGCCCCCAGGAGATGGCTTTTCTCCGAGCCGCGGCTGGCTCGTTTCGGGCCTATATGTGGGCTGCGCATGCGCACTCAGGCTCCCAAGCACACGCCTCCCTCGGCTCACCTGACCCACCCTTTAGAGGTCACAGCAGTTCCACAGGGTCCCTGGGCACCTGTCCGTGGACACAGGAGCCCTCCCTGCCACCTAAAGGACCACGCGATTTCCGCTGGGGAACACTCCCCAGAAGCACTCCCAGCCTCACACAGACACTGTGCGCAGGATAGACTTGTGGACCAGGGGCCTGGGCGGGGAATTTTCCAGGGAACTCTCTAAAGGCCAGGTGCCCTCTGTCGCCCTGGGAGTGCCCACGCCATCCCTTAACCCTGCAGGACACTATCATCCAGCAATAAGCAGCCCTCTGCCTCCACGGGGCTCAAACACCTGGGCCCGTTGTGCGAGCACCTGGCGTTCGTGCAGGCAAACCCGCAGACCCCTCTGGCCCGAACCCACCACTGCGAAGATCCCACTTTTCTTCCATCCGTAAAGGGGTCCTCCTTGAGGAGTGGAGGAACATGGGGAGGCCCCCAGGAGATGGCTTTTCTCCGAGCCGCGGCTGGCTCCTTTCGGGCCTATACGTGGGCCGCGCGTGCGCACTCAGGCTCCCCACAACAGGCCTCCCTCGGGTCACGGGACCCACCCTTGAGGTGTCTCCTGACCCACCCTTGAGGGGTCACGTGACCCACACCTGGGGGGTCTCGTGACACACCCCTGAGGGGTCACGTGACCCACACCTGGGGGGTCTCGTGACCCACCCCTGAGGGGTCACGTGATCCACCCTTGAGGGGTTTCGTGACCCACCCTTTTGGGGTCACGTGACCCACCCTTGCGGGGTCTCGTGACCCACCCTTGGGAGGTCACCTGTCCCACCCTGGAGGGGTCAGGTGACCCGCCCTTGAGAGGTCACAGCAGTTTCACAGGGTCCCTGCGCACCTGTCCATGGAAACAGAAGCCCTCCCTTCCACTCAGAGGACCGCGCTATTTCCCCTAGGCCACACTGCCCAGCAGCACTCTCAGCCCCGCACAGACAGTGTGCTAAGGACAGACTTGGATACCGGGGGCCTGGGCGGGGATTTTTCCATGGAACTCTCTAAGGGCCCGGTGCCCTGTGTCGCCCCGGAGTGCCCATGCCCTTCCTTGACCCCGCAGGACACTTGCATCCAGCAATAAGCAGCCGTCTGCCTCCACGGGGCTCAAACACCTGGGCCCGGTGTGCGGGCACCTGGCGTACGTGGAGGCAAACCCCTGACCCCTCTGGCCCGAACCCACCACTGCGAAGATCCCCCTTTTCTTCCATCCGTAAAGGGGCCCTCCCTGGGGAGTGGAGGAACATGGGGAGGCCCCCAGGAGATGGCTTTTCTCCGAGCCGCGGCTGGCTCGTTTCGGGCCTATACGTGGGCCGCGCATGCGCACTCAGGCTCCCAAGCACACGGCTTCCTCGGCTCACCTGACCCACCCTTTAGAGGTCACAGCAGTTCTACAGGGTCCCTGGGCACCTGTCCGTGGACACAGGAGCCCTCCCTGCCACCTAAAGGACCACGCGATTTCCGCTGGGGAACACTCCCCAGAAGCACTCCCAGCCTCGCACAGACACTGTGCGCAGGATAGACTTGTGGACCAGGGGCCTGGGCGGGGAATTTTCCAGGGAACTCTCTAAAGGCCAGGTGCCCTCTGTCGCCCTGGGAGTGCCCACGCCATCCCTTAACCCTGCAGGACACTATCATCCAGCAATAAGCAGCCCTCTGCCTCCACGGGGCTCAAACACCTGGGCCCGTTGTGCGAGCACCTGGCGTTCGTGCAGGCAAACCCGCAGACCCCTCTGGCCCGAACCCACCACTGCGAAGATCCCACTTTTCTTCCATCCGTAAAGGGGTCCTCCTTGAGGAGTGGAGGAACATGGGGAGGCCCCCAGGAGATGGCTTTTCTCCGAGCCGCGGCTGGCTCCTTTCGGGCCTATACGTGGGCCGCGCGTGCGCACACAGGCTCCCCACAACAGGCCTCCCTCGGGTCACGGGACCCACCCTTGAGGTGTCTCCTGACCCACACTTGAGGGGTCACGTGACCCACACCTGGGGGGTCTCGTGACGCACCCCTGAGGGGTCACGTGACCCACCCCTGGGGGGTCTCGTGACGCACCCCTGAGGGGTCACGTGACCCACCCCTGAGGGGTCTCGTGACCCACCCCTGAGGGGTCACGTGACCCACCCTTGAGGGGTTTCGTGACCCACCCCTGAGGGGTCACGTGACCCACCCTTGAGGGGTTTCGTGACCCACCCTTGCGGGGTCTCGTGACCCACCCTTGGGAGGTCACCTGTCCCACCCTGGAGGGGTCAGGTGACCCGCCCTTGAGAGGTCACAGCAGTTTCACAGGGTCCCTGCGCACCTGTCCATGGAAACAGAAGCCCTCCCTGCCACTCAGAGGACCGCGCTATTTCCCCTAGGCCACACTGCCCAGCAGCACTCTCAGCCCCGCACAGACAGTGTGCTAAGGACAGACTTGGATACCGGGGGCCTGGGCGGGGGATTTTCCATGGAACTCTCTAAGGGCCCGGTGCCCTGTGTCGCCCCGGAGTGCCCATGCCCTTCCTTGACCCCGCAGGACCCTTGCATCCAGCAATAAGCAGCCGTCTGCCTCCACGGGGCTCAAACACCTGGGCCCGGTGTGCGGGCACCTGGCGTACGTGGAGGCAAACCCCTGACCCCTCTGGCCCGAACCCACCACTGCGAAGATCCCCCTTTTCTTCCATCCGTAAAGGGGCCCTCCCTGGGGAGTGGAGGAACATGGGGAGGCCCCCAGGAGATGGCTTTTCTCCGAGCCGCGGCTGGCTCGTTTCGGGCCTATACGTGGGCTGCGCATGCGCACTCAGGCTCCCAAGCACACGCCTCCCTCGGCTCACCTGACCCACCCTTTAGAGGTCACAGCAGTTCCACAGGGTCCCTGGGCACCTGTCCGTGGACACAGGAGCCCTCCCTGCCACCTAAAGGACCACGCGATTTCCGCTGGGGAACACTCCCCAGAAGCACTCCCAGCCTCACACAGACACTGTGCGCAGGATAGACTTGTGGACCAGGGGCCTGGGCGGGGAATTTTCCAGGGAACTCTCTAAAGGCCAGGTGCCCTCTGTCGCCCTGGGAGTGCCCACGCCATCCCTTAACCCTGCAGGACACTATCATCCAGCAATAAGCAGCCCTCTGCCTCCACGGGGCTCAAACACCTGGGCCCGTTGTGCGAGCACCTGGCGTTCGTGCAGGCAAACCCGCAGACCCCTCTGGCCCGAACCCACCACTGCGAAGATCCCACTTTTCTTCCATCCGTAAAGGGGTCCTCCTTGAGGAGTGGAGGAACATGGGGAGGCCCCCAGGAGATGGCTTTTCTCCGAGCCGCGGCTGGCTCCTTTCGGGCCTATACGTGGGCCGCGCGTGCGCACTCAGGCTCCCCACAACAGGCCTCCCTCGGGTCACGGGACCCACCCTTGAGGTGTCTCCTGACCCACCCTTGAGGGGTCACGTGACCCACACCTGGGGGGTCTCGTGACACACCCCTGAGGGGTCACGTGACCCACACCTGGGGGGTCTCGTGACCCACCCCTGAGGGGTCACGTGATCCACCCTTGAGGGGTTTCGTGACCCACCCTTTTGGGGTCACGTGACCCACCCTTGCGGGGTCTCGTGACCCACCCTTGGGAGGTCACCTGTCCCACCCTGGAGGGGTCAGGTGACCCGCCCTTGAGAGGTCACAGCAGTTTCACAGGGTCCCTGCGCACCTGTCCATGGAAACAGAAGCCCTCCCTTCCACTCAGAGGACCGCGCTATTTCCCCTAGGCCACACTGCCCAGCAGCACTCTCAGCCCCGCACAGACAGTGTGCTAAGGACAGACTTGGATACCGGGGGCCTGGGCGGGGATTTTTCCATGGAACTCTCTAAGGGCCCGGTGCCCTGTGTCGCCCCGGAGTGCCCATGCCCTTCCTTGACCCCGCAGGACACTTGCATCCAGCAATAAGCAGCCCTCTGCCTCCACGGGGCTCAAACACCTGGGCCCGGTGTGCGGGCACCTGGCGTACGTGGAGGCAAACCCCTGACCCCTCTGGCCCGAACCCACCACTGCGAAGATCCCCCTTTTCTTCCATCCGTAAAGGGGCCCTCCCTGGGGAGTGGAGGAACATGGGGAGGCCCCCAGGAGATGGCTTTTCTCCGAGCCGCGGCTGGCTCGTTTCGGGCCTATACGTGGGCCGCGCATGCGCACTCAGGCTCCCAAGCACACGGCTTCCTCGGCTCACCTGACCCACCCTTTAGAGGTCACAGCAGTTCTACAGGGTCCCTGGGCACCTGTCCGTGGACACAGGAGCCCTCCCTGCCACCTAAAGGACCACGCGATTTCCGCTGGGGAACACTCCCCAGAAGCACTCCCAGCCTCGCACAGACACTGTGCGCAGGATAGACTTGTGGACCAGGGGCCTGGGCGGGGAATTTTCCAGGGAACTCTCTAAAGGCCAGGTGCCCTCTGTCGCCCTGGGAGTGCCCACGCCATCCCTTAACCCTGCAGGACACTATCATCCAGCAATAAGCAGCCCTCTGCCTCCACGGGGCTCAAACACCTGGGCCCGTTGTGCGAGCACCTGGCGTTCGTGCAGGCAAACCCGCAGACCCCTCTGGCCCGAACCCACCACTGCGAAGATCCCACTTTTCTTCCATCCGTAAAGGGGTCCTCCTTGAGGAGTGGAGGAACATGGGGAGGCCCCCAGGAGATGGCTTTTCTCCGAGCCGCGGCTGGCTCCTTTCGGGCCTATACGTGGGCCGCGCGTGCGCACTCAGGCTCCCCACAACAGGCCTCCCTCGGGTCACGGGACCCACCCTTGAGGTGTCTCCTGACCCACACTTGAGGGGTCACGTGACCCACACCTGGGGGGTCTCGTGACGCACCCCTGAGGTGTCACGTGACCCACCCCTGGGGGGTCTCGTGACGCACCCCTGAGGGGTCACGTGACCCACCCCTGAGGGGTCTCGTGACCCACCCCTGAGGGGTCACGTGACCCACCCTTGAGGGGTTTCGTGACCCACCCCTGAGGGGTCACGTGACCCACCCTTGAGGGGTTTCGTGACCCACCCTTGCGGGGTCTCGTGACCCACCCTTGGGAGGTCACCTGTCCCACCCTGGAGGGGTCAGGTGACCCGCCCTTGAGAGGTCACAGCAGTTTCACAGGGTCCCTGCGCACCTGTCCATGGAAACAGAAGCCCTCCCTGCCACTCAGAGGACCGCGCTATTTCCCCTAGGCCACACTGCCCAGCAGCACTCTCAGCCCCGCACAGACAGTGTGCTAAGGACAGACTTGGATACCGGGGGCCTGGGCGGGGGATTTTCCATGGAACTCTCTCAGGGCCCGGTGCCCTGTGTCGCCCCGGAGTGCCCATGCCCTTCCTTGACCCCGCAGGACCCTTGCATCCAGCAATAAGCAGCCGTCTGCCTCCACGGGGCTCAAACACCTGGGCCCGGTGTGCGGGCACCTGGCGTACGTGGAGGCAAACCCCTGACCCCTCTGGCCCGAACCCACCACTGCGAAGATCCCCCTTTTCTTCCATCCGTAAAGGGGCCCTCCCTGGGGAGTGGAGGAACATGGGGAGGCCCCCAGGAGATGGCTTTTCTCCGAGCCGCGGCTGGCTCCTTTCGGGCCTATACGTGGGCTGCGCATGCGCACTCAGGCTCCCAAGCACACGCCTCCCTCGGCTCACCTGACCCACCCTTTAGAGGTCACAGCAGTTCCACAGGGTCCCTGGGCACCTGTCCGTGGACACAGGAGCCCTCCCTGCCACCTAAAGGACCACGCGATTTCCGCTGGGGAACACTCCCCAGAAGCACTCCCAGCCTCACACAGACACTGTGCGCAGGATAGACTTGTGGACCAGGGGCCTGGGCGGGGAATTTTCCAGGGAACTCTCTAAAGGCCAGGTGCCCTCTGTCGCCCTGGGAGTGCCCACGCCATCCCTTAACCCTGCAGGACACTATCATCCAGCAATAAGCAGCCCTCTGCCTCCACGGGGCTCAAACACCTGGGCCCGTTGTGCGAGCACCTGGCGTTCGTGCAGGCAAACCCGCAGACCCCTCTGGCCCGAACCCACCACTGCGAAGATCCCACTTTTCTTCCATCCGTAAAGGGGTCCTCCTTGAGGAGTGGAGGAACATGGGGAGGCCCCCAGGAGATGGCTTTTCTCCGAGCCGCGGCTGGCTCCTTTCGGGCCTATACGTGGGCCGCGCGTGCGCACTCAGGCTCCCCACAACAGGCCTCCCTCGGGTCACGGGACCCACCCTTGAGGTGTCTCCTGACCCACCCTTGAGGGGTCACGTGACCCACACCTGGGGGGTCTCGTGACACACCCCTGAGGGGTCACGTGACCCACACCTGGGGGGTCTCGTGACCCACCCCTGAGGGGTCACGTGATCCACCCTTGAGGGGTTTCGTGACCCACCCTTTTGGGGTCACGTGACCCACCCTTGCGGGGTCTCGTGACCCACCCTTGGGAGGTCACCTGTCCCACCCTGGAGGGGTCAGGTGACCCGCCCTTGAGAGGTCACAGCAGTTTCACAGGGTCCCTGCGCACCTGTCCATGGAAACAGAAGCCCTCCCTTCCACTCAGAGGACCGCGCTATTTCCCCTAGGCCACACTGCCCAGCAGCACTCTCAGCCCCGCACAGACAGTGTGCTAAGGACAGACTTGGATACCGGGGGCCTGGGCGGGGATTTTTCCATGGAACTCTCTAAGGGACCGGTGCCCTGTGTCGCCCCGGAGTGCCCATGCCCTTCCTTGACCCCGCAGGACACTTGCATCCAGCAATAAGCAGCCGTCTGCCTCCACGGGGCTCAAACACCTGGGCCCGGTGTGCGGGCACCTGGCGTACGTGGAGGCAAACCCCTGACCCCTCTGGCCCGAACCCACCACTGCGAAGATCCCCCTTTTCTTCCATCCGTAAAGGGGCCCTCCCTGGGGAGTGGAGGAACATGGGGAGGCCCCCAGGAGATGGCTTTTCTCCGAGCCGCGGCTGGCTCCTTTCGGGCCTATACGTGGGCTGCGCATGCGCACTCAGGCTCCCAAGCACACGCCTCCCTCGGCTCACCTGACCCACCCTTTAGAGGTCACAGCAGTTCCACAGGGTCCCTGGGCACCTGTCCGTGGACACAGGAGCCCTCCCTGCCACCTAAAGGACCACGCGATTTCCGCTGGGGAACACTCCCCAGAAGCACTCCCAGCCTCACACAGACACTGTGCGCAGGATAGACTTGTGGACCAGGGGCCTGGGCGGGGAATTTTCCAGGGAACTCTCTAAAGGCCAGGTGCCCTCTGTCGCCCTGGGAGTGCCCACGCCATCCCTTAACCCTGCAGGACACTATCATCCAGCAATAAGCAGCCCTCTGCCTCCACGGGGCTCAAACACCTGGGCCCGTTGTGCGAGGACCTGGCGTTCGTGCAGGCAAACCCGCAGACCCCTCTGGCCCGAACCCACCACTGCGAAGATCCCACTGTTCTTCCATCCGTAAAGGGGTCCTCCTTGAGGAGTGGAGGAACATGGGGAGGCCCCCAGGAGATGGCTTTTCTCCAAGCCGCGGCTGGCTCCTTTCGGGCCTATAAGTGGGCCGCGCGTGCGCACTCAGGCTCCCCACAACAGGCCTCCCTCGGGTCACGGGACCCACCCTTGAGGTGTCTCCTGACCCAGCCTGGAGGGGTCATGTGACCCACACCTGGGGGGTCTCGTGACGCACCCCTGAGGGGTCACGTGACCCACTCCTGGGGGTTCTCGTGACGCACCTCTGAGGTGTCACGTGACCCACCACTGGGGGGTCTCGTGACCCACCCCCGAGGGGTCACGTGACCCACACCTGCGGGGTCACGTGACCCACACCTGCGGGGTCACGTGACCCACCCCTGGGGGTTCACGTGAAGCACCCCTGAGGGGTCACGTGACCCACCCCTGAGGGGTCTCGTGACCCACCCCTGAGGGGTCACGTGACCCACCCTTGAGGGTTTTCGTGACCCACCCTTGGGAGGTCACCTGTCCCACCCTGGAGGGGTCAGGTGACCCGCCCTTGAGAGGTCACAGCAGTTTCACAGGGTCCCTGCGCACCTGTCCATGGAAACAGAAGCCCTTCCTGCCACTCAGAGGACCGCGCTATTTCCCCTAGGCCACACTGCCCAGCAGCACTCTCAGCCCCGCACAGACAGTGTGCTAAGGACAGACTTGGATACCGGGGGCCTGGGCGGGGGATTTTCCATGGAACTCTCTAAGGGCCCGGTGCCCTGTGTCGCCCCGGAGTGCCCATGCCCTTCCTTGACCCCGCAGGACCCTTGCATCCAGCAATAAGCAGCCGTCTGCCTCCACGGGTCTCAAACACCTGGGCCCGGTGTGCGGGCACCTGGCGTACGTGGAGGCAAACCCCTGACCCCTCTGGCCCGAACCCACCACTGCGAAGATCCCCCTTTTCTTCCATCCGTAAAGGGGCCCTCCCTGGGGAGTGGAGGAACATGGGGAGGCCCCCAGGAGATGGCTTTTCTCCGAGCCGCGGCTGGCTCCTTTCGGGCCTATACGTGGGCTGCGCATGCGCACTCAGGCTCCCAAGCACACGCCTCCCTCGGCTCACCTGACCCACCCTTTAGAGGTCACAGCAGTTCCACAGGGTCCCTGGGCACCTGTCCGTGGACACAGGAGCCCTCCCTGCCACCTAAAGGACCACGCGATTTCCGCTGGGGAACACTCCCCAGAAGCACTCCCAGCCTCACACAGACACTGTGCGCAGGATAGACTTGTGGACCAGGGGCCTGGGCGGGGAATTTTCCAGGGAACTCTCTAAAGGCCAGGTGCCCTCTGTCGCCCTGGGAGTGCCCACGCCATCCCTTAACCCTGCAGGACACTATCATCCAGCAATAAGCAGCCCTCTGCCTCCACGGGGCTCAAACACCTGGGCCCGTTGTGCGAGCACCTGGCGTTCGTGCAGGCAAACCCGCAGACCCCTCTGGCCCGAACCCACCACTGCGAAGATCCCACTTTTCTTCCATCCGTAAAGGGGTCCTCCTTGAGGAGTGGAGGAACATGGGGAGGCCTCCAGGAGATGGCTTTTCTCCGAGCCGCGGCTGGCTCCTTTCGGGCCTATACGTGGGCCGCGCGTGCGCACTCAGGCTCCCCACAACAGGCCTCCCTTGGGTCACGGGACCCACCCTTGAGGTGTCTCCTGACCCAGCCTGGAGGGGTCATGTGACCCACACCTGGGGGGTCTCGTGACGCACCCTTGAGGGGTCACGTGACCCACACCTGGGGGGTCTCATGACGCACCCCTGAGGTGTCACGTGACCCACCCCTGGGGGGTCTCGTGACGCACCCCTGAGGGGTCACGTGACCCACCCCTGGGGGGTCTCGTGACCCACCCCTGAGGGGTCACGTGACCCACCCTTGAGGGGTTTCGTGACCCACCCTTGCGGGGTCTCGTGACCCACCCTTGGGAGGTCACCTGTCCCACCCTGGAGGGGTCAGGTGACCCGCCCTTGAGAGGTCACAGCAGTTTCACAGGGTCCCTGCGCACCTGTCCATGGAAACAGAAGCCCTCCCTGCCACTCAGAGGACCGCGCTATTTCCCCTAGGCCACACTGCCCAGCAGCACTCTCAGCCCCACACAGACAGTGTGCTAAGGATAGACTTGGATACCGGGGGCCTGGGCGGGGGATTTTCCATGGAACTCTCTAAGGGCCCGGTGCCCTGTGACGCCCGGGAGTGCCCATGCCCTTCCTTGACCCCGCAGGACACTTGCATCCAGCAATAAGCAGCCGTCTGCCTCCACGGGGCTCAAACACCTGGGCCCGGTGTGCGGGCACCTGGCGTACGTGGAGGCAAACCCCTGACCCCTCTGGCCCGAACCCACCACTGCGAAGATCCCCCTTTTCTTCCATCCGTAAAGGGGCCCTCCCTGGGGAGTGGAGGAACATGGGGAGGCCCCCAGGAGATGGCTTTTCTCCGAGCCGCGGCTGGCTCGTTTCGGGCCTATACGTGGGCCGCGCATGCGCACTCAGGCTCCCAAGCACACGGCTTCCTCGGCTCACCTGACCCACCCTTTAGAGGTCACAGTAGTTCCACAGGGTCCCTGGGCACCTGTCCGTGGACACAGGAGCCCTCCCTGCCACCTAAAGGACCACGCGATTTCCGCTGGGGAACACTCCCCAGAAGCACTCCCAGCCTCGCACAGACACTGTGCGCAGGATAGACTTGTGGACCAGGGGCCTGGGCGGGGAATTTTCCAGGGAACTCTCTAAAGGCCAGGTGCCCTCTGTCGCCCTGGGAGTGCCCACGCCATCCCTTAACCCTGCAGGACACTATCATCCAGCAATAAGCAGCCCTCTGCCTCCACGGGGCTCAAACACCTGGGCCCGTTGTGCGAGCACCTGGCGTTCGTGCAGGCAAACCCGCAGACCCCTCTGGCCCGAACCCACCACTGCGAAGATCCCCCTTTTCTTCCATCCGTAAAGTGGCCCTCCCTGGGGAGTGGAGGAACATGGGGAGGCCCCCAGGAGATGGCTTTTCTCCGAGCCGCGGCTGGCTCGTTTCGGGCCTATACGTGGGCCGCGCATGCGCACTCAGGCTCCCAAGCACACGCCTTCCTCGGCTCACCTGACCCACCCTTTAGAGGTCACAGCAGTTCCACAGGGTCCCTGGGCACCTGTCCGTGGACACAGGAGCCCTCCCTGCCACCTAAAGGACCACGCGATTTCCGCTGGGGAACACTCCCCAGAAGCACTCCCAGCCTCGCACAGACACTGTGCGCAGGATAGACTTGTGGACCAGGGGCCTGGGCGGGGAATTTTCCAGGGAACTCTCTAAAGGCCAGGTGCCCTCTGTCGCCCTGGGAGTGCCCACGCCATCCCTTAACCCTGCAGGACACTATCATCCAGCAATAAGCAGCCCTCTGCCTCCACGGGGCTCAAACACCTGGGCCCGTTGTGCGAGCACCTGGCGTTCGTGCAGGCAAACCCCTGACCCCTCTGGCCCGAACCCACCACTGCGAAGATCCCCCTGTTCTTCCATCCGTAAAGGGGCCCTCCCTGGGGAGTGGAGGAACATGGGGAGGCCCCCAGGAGATGGCTTTTCTCCGAGCCGCGGCTGGCTCGTTTCGGGCCTATACGTGGGCCGCGCGTGCGCACTCAGGCTCCCCACAACAGGCCTCCCTCGGGTCACGGGACCCACCCTTGAGGTGTCTCCTGACCCAGCCTGGAGGGGTCATGTGACCCACACCTGGGGGGTCTCGTGACGCACCCCTGGGGGGTCACGTGACCCACCCCTGGGGGGTCTCGTGACCCACCACTGAGGGGTCACGTGACCCACCCTTGAGGGGTCACGTGACCCACACCTGGGGGTTCTCGTGACGCACCTCTGAGGTGTCACGTGACCCACCACTGGGGGGTCTCGTGACCCACCCCCGAGGGGTCACGTGACCCACACCTGCGGGGTCACGTGACCCACACCTGCGGGGTCACGTGACCCACCCCCGGGGGTTCACGTGACGCACCCCTGAGGGGTCACGTGACCCACCCCTGAGGGGTCTCGTGACCCACCCCTGAGGGGTCACGTGACCCACCCTTGAGGGGTTTCGTGACCCACCCTTTTGGGGTCACGTGACCCACCCTTGCGGGGTCTCGTGACCCACCCTTGGGAGGTCACCTGTCCCACCATGGAGGGGTCAGGTGACCCGCCCTTGAGAGGTCACAGCAGTTTCACAGGGTCCCTGCGCACCTGTCCATGGAAACAGAAGCCCTCCCTGCCACTCAGAGGACCGCGCTATTTCCCCTAGGCCACACTGCCCAGCAGCACTCTCAGCCCCACACAGACAGTGTGCTAAGGATAGACTTGGATACCGGGGGCCTGGGCGGGGGATTTTCCATGGAACTCTCTAAGGGCCCGGTGCCCTGTGACGCCCGGGAGTGCCCATGCCCTTCCTTGACCCCGCAGGACACTTGCATCCAGCAATAAGCAGCCGTCTGCCTCCACGGGGCTCAAACACCTGGGCCCGGTGTGCGGGCACCTGGCGTACGTGGAGGCAAACCCCTGACCCCTCTGGCCCGAACCCACCACTGCGAAGATCCCCCTTTTCTTCCATCCGTAAAGGGGCCCTCCCTGGGGAGTGGAGGAACATGGGGAGGCCCCCAGGAGATGGCTTTTCTCCGAGCCGCGGCTGGCTCCTTTCGGGCCTATACGTGGGCTGCGCATGCGCACTCAGGCTCCCAAGCACACGCCTCCCTCGGCTCACCTGACCCACCCTTTAGAGGTCACAGCAGTTCCACAGGGTCCCTGGGCACCTGTCCGTGGACACAGGAGCCCTCCCTGCCACCTAAAGGACCACGCGATTTCCGCTGGGGAACACTCCCCAGAAGCACTCCCAGCCTCACACAGACACTGTGCGCAGGATAGACTTGTGGACCAGGGGCCTGGGCGGGGAATTTTCCAGGGAACTCTCTAAAGGCCAGGTGCCCTCTGTCGCCCTGGGAGTGCCCACGCCATCCCTTAACCCTGCAGGACACTATCATCCAGCAATAAGCAGCCCTCTGCCTCCACGGGGCTCAAACACCTGGGCCCGTTGTGCGAGCACCTGGCGTTCGTGCAGGCAAACCCGCAGACCCCTCTGGCCCGAACCCACCACTGCGAAGATCCCACTTTTCTTCCATCCGTAAAGGGGTCCTCCTTGAGGAGTGGAGGAACATGGGGAGGCCTCCAGGAGATGGCTTTTCTCCGAGCCGCGGCTGGCTCCTTTCGGGCCTATACGTGGGCCGCGCGTGCGCACTCAGGCTCCCCACAACAGGCCTCCCTTGGGTCACGGGACCCACCCTTGAGGTGTCTCCTGACCCAGCCTGGAGGGGTCATGTGACCCACACCTGGGGGGTCTCGTGACGCACCCTTGAGGGGTCACGTGACCCACACCTGGGGGGTCTCATGACGCACCCCTGAGGTGTCACGTGACCCACCCCTGGGGGGTCTCGTGACGCACCCCTGAGGGGTCACGTGACCCACCCCTGGGGGGTCTCGTGACCCACCCCTGAGGGGTCACGTGACCCACCCTTGAGGGGTTTCGTGACCCACCCTTGCGGGGTCTCGTGACCCACCCTTGGGAGGTCACCTGTCCCACCCTGGAGGGGTCAGGTGACCCGCCCTTGAGAGGTCACAGCAGTTTCACAGGGTCCCTGCGCACCTGTCCATGGAAACAGAAGCCCTCCCTGCCACTCAGAGGACCGCGCTATTTCCCCTAGGCCACACTGCCCAGCAGCACTCTCAGCCCCACACAGACAGTGTGCTAAGGATAGACTTGGATACCGGGGGCCTGGGCGGGGGATTTTCCATGGAACTCTCTAAGGGCCCGGTGCCCTGTGACGCCCGGGAGTGCCCATGCCCTTCCTTGACCCCGCAGGACACTTGCATCCAGCAATAAGCAGCCGTCTGCCTCCACGGGGCTCAAACACCTGGGCCCGGTGTGCGGGCACCTGGCGTACGTGGAGGCAAACCCCTGACCCCTCTGGCCCGAACCCACCACTGCGAAGATCCCCCTTTTCTTCCATCCGTAAAGGGGCCCTCCCTGGGGAGTGGAGGAACATGGGGAGGCCCCCAGGAGATGGCTTTTCTCCGAGCCGCGGCTGGCTCGTTTCGGGCCTATACGTGGGCCGCGCATGCGCACTCAGGCTCCCAAGCACACGGCTTCCTCGGCTCACCTGACCCACCCTTTAGAGGTCACAGTAGTTCCACAGGGTCCCTGGGCACCTGTCCGTGGACACAGGAGCCCTCCCTGCCACCTAAAGGACCACGCGATTTCCGCTGGGGAACACTCCCCAGAAGCACTCCCAGCCTCGCACAGACACTGTGCGCAGGATAGACTTGTGGACCAGGGGCCTGGGCGGGGAATTTTCCAGGGAACTCTCTAAAGGCCAGGTGCCCTCTGTCGCCCTGGGAGTGCCCACGCCATCCCTTAACCCTGCAGGACACTATCATCCAGCAATAAGCAGCCCTCTGCCTCCACGGGGCTCAAACACCTGGGCCCGTTGTGCGAGCACCTGGCGTTCGTGCAGGCAAACCCGCAGACCCCTCTGGCCCGAACCCACCACTGCGAAGATCCCCCTTTTCTTCCATCCGTAAAGTGGCCCTCCCTGGGGAGTGGAGGAACATGGGGAGGCCCCCAGGAGATGGCTTTTCTCCGAGCCGCGGCTGGCTCGTTTCGGGCCTATACGTGGGCCGCGCATGCGCACTCAGGCTCCCAAGCACACGCCTTCCTCGGCTCACCTGACCCACCCTTTAGAGGTCACCGCAGTTCCACAGGGTCCCTGGGCACCTGTCCGTGGACACAGGAGCCCTCCCTGCCACCTAAAGGACCACGCGATTTCCGCTGGGGAACACTCCCCAGAAGCACTCCCAGCCTCGCACAGACACTGTGCGCAGGATAGACTTGTGGACCAGGGGCCTGGGCGGGGAATTTTCCAGGGAACTCTCTAAAGGCCAGGTGCCCTCTGTCGCCCTGGGAGTGCCCACGCCATCCCTTAACCCTGCAGGACACTATCATCCAGCAATAAGCAGCCCTCTGCCTCCACGGGGCTCAAACACCTGGGCCGGTTGTGCGAGCACCTGGCGTTCGTGCAGGCAAACCCCTGACCCCTCTGGCCCGAACCCACCACTGCGAAGATCCCCCTGTTCTTCCATCCGTAAAGGGGCCCTCCCTGGGGAGTGGAGGAACATGGGGAGGCCCCCAGGAGATGGCTTTTCTCCGAGCCGCGGCTGGCTCGTTTCGGGCCTATACGTGGGCCGCGCGTGCGCACTCAGGCTCCCCACAACAGGCCTCCCTCGGGTCACGGGACCCACCCTTGAGGTGTCTCCTGACCCAGCCTGGAGGGGTCATGTGACCCACACCTGGGGGGTCTCGTGACGCACCCCTGAGGGGTCACGTGACCCACCCCTGGGGGGTCTCGTGACCCACCACTGAGGGGTCACGTGACCCACCCTTGAGGGGTCACGTGACCCACACCTGGGGGTTCTCGTGACGCACCTCTGAGGTGTCACGTGACCCACCACTGGGGGGTCTCGTGACCCACCCCCGAGGGGTCACGTGACCCACACCTGCGGGGTCACGTGACCCACACCTGCGGGGTCACGTGACCCACCCCCGGGGGTTCACGTGACGCACCCCTGAGGGGTCACGTGACCCACCCCTGAGGGGTCTCGTGACCCACCCCTGAGGGGTCACGTGACCCACCCTTGAGGGGTTTCGTGACCCACCCTTTTGGGGTCACGTGACCCACCCTTGCGGGGTCTCGTGACCCACCCTTGGGAGGTCACCTGTCCCACCATGGAGGGGTCAGGTGACCCGCCCTTGAGAGGTCACAGCAGTTTCACAGGGTCCCTGCGCACCTGTCCATGGAAACAGAAGCCCTCCCTGCCACTCAGAGGACCGCGCTATTTCCCCTAGGCCACACTGCCCAGCAGCACTCTCAGCCCCACACAGACAGTGTGCTAAGGATAGACTTGGATACCGGGGGCCTGGGCGGGGGATTTTCCATGGAACTCTCTAAGGGCCCGGTGCCCTGTGACGCCCGGGAGTGCCCATGCCCTTCCTTGACCCCGCAGGACACTTGCATCCAGCAATAAGCAGCCGTCTGCCTCCACGGGGCTCAAACACCTGGGCCCGGTGTGCGGGCACCTGGCGTACGTGGAGGCAAACCCCTGACCCCTCTGGCCCGAACCCACCACTGCGAAGATCCCCCTTTTCTTCCATCCGTAAAGGGGCCCTCCCTGGGGAGTGGAGGAACATGGGGAGGCCCCCAGGAGATGGCTTTTCTCCGAGCCGCGGCTGGCTCCTTTCGGGCCTATACGTGGGCTGCGCATGCGCACTCAGGCTCCCAAGCACACGCCTCCCTCGGCTCACCTGACCCACCCTTTAGAGGTCACAGCAGTTCCACAGGGTCCCTGGGCACCTGTCCGTGGACACAGGAGCCCTCCCTGCCACCTAAAGGACCACGCGATTTCCGCTGGGGAACACTCCCCAGAAGCACTCCCAGCCTCACACAGACACTGTGCGCAGGATAGACTTGTGGACCAGGGGCCTGGGCGGGGAATTTTCCAGGGAACTCTCTAAAGGCCAGGTGCCCTCTGTCGCCCTGGGAGTGCCCACGCCATCCCTTAACCCTGCAGGACACTATCATCCAGCAATAAGCAGCCCTCTGCCTCCACGGGGCTCAAACACCTGGGCCCGTTGTGCGAGCACCTGGCGTTCGTGCAGGCAAACCCGCAGACCCCTCTGGCCCGAACCCACCACTGCGAAGATCCCACTTTTCTTCCATCCGTAAAGGGGTCCTCCTTGAGGAGTGGAGGAACATGGGGAGGCCCCCAGGAGATGGCTTTTCTCCGAGCCGCGGCTGGCTCCTTTCGGGCCTATACGTGGGCCGCGCGTGCGCACTCAGGCTCCCCACAACAGGCCTCCCTCGGGTCACGGGACCCACCCTTGAGGTGTCTCCTGACCCACCCTTGAGGGGTCACGTGACCCACACCTGGGGGGTCTCGTGACACACCCCTGAGGGGTCACGTGACCCACCCCTGGGGGGTCTCGTGACCCACCCCTGAGGGGTCACGTGACCCACCCTTGAGGGGTCACGTGATCCACACCTGGGGGGTCTCGTGACGCACCCCTGAGGTGTCACATGACCCACCCCTGGGGGGTCTCGTGACGCACCCCTGAGGGGTCACGTGACCCACCCCTGAGGGGTCTCGTGACCCACCCCTGAGGGGTCACGTGACCCACCCTTGAGGGGTTTCGTGACCCACCCTTGCGGGGTCTCGTGACCCACCCTTGGGAGGTCACCTGTCCCACCCTGGAGGGGTCAGGTGACCCGCCCTTGAGAGGTCACAGCAGTTTCACAGGGTCCCTGCGAACCTGTCCATGGAAACAGAAGCCCTCCCTGCCACTCAGAGGACCGCGCTATTTCCCCTAGGCCACACTGCCCAGCAGCACTCTCAGCCCCGCACAGACAGTGTGCTAAGGACAGACTTGGATACCGGGGGCCTGGGCGGGGGATTTTCCATGGAACTCTCTAAGGGCCCGGTGCCCTGTGTCGCCCCGGAGTGCCCATGCCCTTCCTTGACCCCGCAGGACACTTGCATCCAGCAATAAGCAGCCGTCTGCCTCCACGGGGCTCAAACACCTGGGCCCGGTGTGCGGGCACCTGGCGTACGTGGAGGCAAACCCCTGACCCCTCTGGCCCGAACCCACCACTGCGAAGATCCCCCTTTTCTTCCATCCGTAAAGGGGCCCTCCCTGGGGAGTGGAGGAACATGGGGAGGCCCCCAGGAGATGGCTTTTCTCCGAGCCGCGGCTGGCTCCTTTCGGGCCTATACGTGGGCTGCGCATGCGCACTCAGGCTCCCAAGCACACGCCTCCCTCGGCTCACCTGACCCACCCTTTAGAGGTCACAGCAGTTCCACAGGGTCCCTGGGCACCTGTCCGTGGACACAGGAGCCCTCCCTGCCACCTAAAGGACCACGCGATTTCCGCTGGGGAACACTCCCCAGAAGCACTCCCAGCCTCACACAGACACTGTGCGCAGGATAGACTTGTGGACCAGGGGCCTGGGCGGGGAATTTTCCAGGGAACTCTCTAAAGGCCAGGTGCCCTCTGTCGCCCTGGGAGTGCCCACGCCATCCCTTAACCCTGCAGGACACTATCATCCAGCAATAAGCAGCCCTCTGCCTCCACGGGGCTCAAACACCTGGGCCCGTTGTGCGAGCACCTGGCGTTCGTGCAGGCAAACCCGCAGACCCCTCTGGCCCGAACCCACCACTGCGAAGATCCCACTTTTCTTCCATCCGTAAAGGGGTCCTCCTTGAGGAGTGGAGGAACATGGGGAGGCCCCCAGGAGATGGCTTTTCTCCGAGCCGCGGCTGGCTCCTTTCGGGCCTATACGTGGGCCGCGCGTGCGCACTCAGGCTCCCCACAACAGGCCTCCCTCGGGTCACGGGACCCACCCTTGAGGTGTCTCCTGACCCAGCCTGGAGGGGTCATGTGACCCACACCTGGGGGGTCTCGTGACGCACCCTTGAGGGGTCACGTGACCCACACCTGGGGGGTCTCGTGACGCACCCCTGAGGTGTCACGTGACCCACCCCTGGGGGGTCTCGTGACGCACCCCTGAGGGGTCACGTGACCCACCCCTGAGGGGTCTCGTGACCCACCCCCGAGGGGTCACGTGACCCACACCTGCGGGGTCACGTGACCCACACCTGCGGGGTCACGTGACCCACCCCTGGGGGTTCACGTGACGCACCCCTGAGGGGTCACGTGACCCACCCCTGAGGGGTCTCGTGACCCACCCCTGAGGGGTCACGTGACCCACCCTTGAGGGGTTTCGTGACCCACCCTTTTGGGGTCACGTGACCCACCCTTGCGGGGTCTCGTGACCCACCCTTGGGAGGTCACCTGTCCCACCCTGGAGGGGTCAGGTGACCCGCCCTTGAGAGGTCACAGCAGTTTCACAGGGTCCCTGCGCACCTGTCCATGGAAACAGAAGCCCTCCCTGCCACTCAGAGGACCGCGCTATTTCCCCTAGGCCACACTGCCCAGCAGCACTCTCAGCCCCGCACAGACAGTGTGCTAAGGACAGACTTGGATACCGGGGGCCTGGGCGGGGGATTTTCCATGGAACTCTCTAAGGGCCCTGTGCCCTGTGTTGCCCGGGAGTGCCCATGCCCTTCCTTGACCCCGCAGGACACTTGCATCCAGCAATAAGCAGCCGTCTGCCTCCACGGGGCTCAAACACCTGGGCCCGGTGTGCGGGCACCTGGCGTACGTGGAGGCAAACCCCTGACCCCTCTGGCCCGAACCCACCACTGCGAAGATCCCCCTTTTCTTCCATCCGTAAAGGGGCCCTCCCTGGGGAGTGGAGGAACATGGGGAGGCCCCCAGGAGATGGCTTTTCTCCGAGCCGCGGCTGGCTCGTTTCGGGCCTATACGTGGGCCGCGCATGCGCACTCAGGCTCCCAAGCACACGCCTTCCTCGGCTCACCTGACCCACCCTTTAGAGGTCACAGCAGTTCCACAGGGTCCCTGGGCACCTGTCCGTGGACACAGGAGCCCTCCCTGCCACCTAAAGGACCACGCGATTTCCGCTGGGGAACACTCCCCAGAAGCACTCCCAGCCTCGCACAGACACTGTGCGCAGGATAGACTTGTGGACCAGGGGCCTGGGCGTGGAATTTTCCAGGGAACTCTCTAAAGGCCAGGTGCCCTCTGTCGCCCTGGGAGTGCCCACGCCATCCCTTAACCCTGCAGGACACTATCATCCAGCAATAAGCAGCCCTCTGCCTCCACGGGGCTCAAACACCTGGGCCCGTTGTGCGAGCACCTGGCGTTCGTGCAGGCAAACCCGCAGACCCCTCTGGCCCGAACCCACCACTGCGAAGATCCCACTTTTCTTCCATCCGTAAAGGGGTCCTCCTTGAGGAGTGGAGGAACATGGGGAGGCCCCCAGGAGATGGCTTTTCTCCAAGCCGCGGCTGGCTCCTTTCGGGCCTATACGTGGGCCGCGCGTGCGCACTCAGGCTCCCCACAACAGGCCTCCCTCGGGTCACGGGACCCACCCTTGAGGTGTCTCCTGACCCACCCTTGAGGGGTCACGTGACCCACACCGGGGGGGTCTCGTGACACACCCCTGAGGGGTCACGTGACCCACCCCTGAGGGGTCACGTGACCCACCCTTGAGGGGTCACGTGACCCACACCTGCGGGGTCACGTGACCCACCCCTGGGGGGTCTCGTGACGCACCCCTGAGGGGTCACGTGACCCACCCCTGGGGGGTCTCGTGACGCACCCCTGAGGGGTCACGTGATCCACCCTTGAGGGGTTTCGTGACCCACCCTTGGGAGGTCACCTGTCCCACCCTGGAGGGGTCAGGTGACCCGCCCTTGAGAGGTCACAGCAGTTTCACAGGGTCCCTGCGCACCTGTCCATGGAAACAGAAGCCCTCCCTTCCACTCAGAGGACCGCGCTATTTCCCCTAGGCCACACTGCCCAGCAGCACTCTCAGCCCCGCACAGACAGTGTGCTAAGGACAGACTTGGATACCGGGGGCCTGGGCGGGGGATTTTCCATGGAACTCTCTAAGGGCCCGGTGCCCTGTGTCGCCCGGGAGTGCCCATGCCCTTCCTTGACCCCGCAGGACACTTGCATCCAGCAATAAGCAGCCGTCTGCCTCCACGGGGCTCAAACACCTGGGCCCGGTGTGCGGGCACCTGGCGTACGTGGAGGCAAACACCTGACCCCTCTGGCCCGAACCCACCACTGCGAAGATCCCCCTTTTCTTCCATCCGTAAAGGGGCCCTCCCTGGGGAGTGGAGGAACATGGGGAGGCCCCCAGGAGATGGCTTTTCTCCGAGCCGCGGCTGGCTCCTTTCGGGCCTATACGTGGGCTGCGCATGCGCACTCAGGCTCCCAAGCACACGCCTCCCTCGGCTCACCTGACCCACCCTTTAGAGGTCACAGCAGTTCCACAGGGTCCCTGGGCACCTGTCCGTGGACACAGGAGCCCTCCCTGCCACCTAAAGGACCACGCGATTTCCGCTGGGGAACACTCCCCAGAAGCACTCCCAGCCTCCCACAGACACTGTGCGCAGGATAGACTTGTGGACCAGGGGCCTGGGCGGGGAATTTTCCAGGGAACTCTCTAAAGGCCAGGTGCCCTCTGTCGCCCTGGGAGTGCCCACGCCATCCCTTAACCCTGCAGGACACTATCATCCAGCAATAAGCAGCCCTCTGCCTCCACGGGGCTCAAACACCTGGGCCCGTTGTGCGAGCACCTGGCGTTCGTGCAGGCAAACCCGCAGACCCCTCTGGCCCGAACCCACCACTGCGAAGATCCCACTTTTCTTCCATCCGTAAAGGGGTCCTCCTTGAGGAGTGGAGGAACATGGGGAGGCCCCCAGGAGATGGCTTTTCTCCGAGCCGCGGCTGGCTCCTTTCGGGCCTATACGTGGGCCGCGCGTGCGCACTCAGGCTCCCCACAACAGGCCTCCCTCGGGTCACGGGACCCACCCTTGAGGTGTCTCCTGACCCACCCTTGAGGGGTCACGTGACCCACACCTGGGGGGTCTCGTGACACACCCCTGAGGGGTCACGTGACCCACCCCTGGGGGGTCTCGTGACCCACCCCTGAGGGGTCACGAACCCACCCTTGAGGGGTCACGTGACCCACACCTGGGGGGTCTCGTGACGCACCCTTGAGGGGTCACGTGACCCACCCCTGGGGGGTCTCGTGACGCACCCCTGAGGGGTCACGTGACCCACCCCTGAGGGGTCTCGTGACCCACCCCTGAGGGGTCACGTGACCCACCCTTGAGGGGTTTCGTGACCCACCCTTGCGGGGTCTCGTGACCCACCCTTGGGAGGTCACCTGTCCCACCCTGGAGGGGTCAGGTGACCCGCCCTTGAGAGGTCACAGCAGTTTCACAGGGTCCCTGCGCACCTGTCCATGGAAACAGAAGCCCTCCCTGCCACTCAGAGGACCGCGCTATTTCCCCTAGGCCACACTGCCCAGCAGCACTCTCAGCCCCGCACAGACAGTGTGCTAAGGACAGACTTGGATACCGGGGCCCTGGGCGGGGGATTTTCCATGGAACTCTCTAAGGGCCCGGTGCCCTGTGTCGCCCCGGAGTGCCCATGCCCTTCCTTGACCCCGCAGGACACTTGCATCCAGCAATAAGCAGCCGTCTGCCTCCACGGGGCTCAAACACCTGGGCCCGGTGTGCGGGCACCTGGCGTACGTGGAGGCAAACACCTGACCCCTCTGGCCCGAACCCACCACTGCGAAGATCCCCCTTTTCTTCCATCCGTAAAGGGGCCCTCCCTGGGGAGTGGAGGAACATGGGGAGGCCCCCAGGAGATGGCTTTTCTCCGAGCCGCGGCTGGCTCCTTTCGGGCCTATACGTGGGCTGCGCATGCGCACTCAGGCTCCCAAGCACACGCCTCCCTCGGCTCACCTGACCCACCCTTTAGAGGTCACAGCAGTTCCACAGGGTCCCTGGGCACCTGTCCGTGGACACAGGAGCCCTCCCTGCCACCTAAAGGACCACGCGATTTCCGCTGGGGAACACTCCCCAGAAGCACTCCCAGCCTCCCACAGACACTGTGCGCAGGATAGACTTGTGGACCAGGGGCCTGGGCGGGGAATTTTCCAGGGAACTCTCTAAAGGCCAGGTGCCCTCTGTCGCCCTGGGAGTGCCCACGCCATCCCTTAACCCTGCAGGACACTATCATCCAGCAATAAGCAGCCCTCTGCCTCCACGGGGCTCAAACACCTGGGCCCGTTGTGCGAGCACCTGGCGTTCGTGCAGGCAAACCCGCAGACCCCTCTGGCCCGAACCCACCACTGCGAAGATCCCACTTTTCTTCCATCCGTAAAGGGGTCCTCCTTGAGGAGTGGAGGAACATGGGGAGGCCCCCAGGAGATGGCTTTTCTCCGAGCCGCGGCTGGCTCCTTTCGGGCCTATACGTGGGCCGCGCGTGCGCACTCAGGCTCCCCACAACAGGCCTCCCTCGGGTCACGGGACCCACACTTGAGGTGTCTCCTGACCCACCCTTGAGGGGTCACGTGACCCACACCTGGGGGGTCTCGTGACACACCCCTGAGGGGTCACGTGACCCACCCCTGGGGGGTCTCGTGACCCACCCCTGAGGGGTCACGTGACCCACCCTTGAGGGGTCACGTGACCCACACCTGGGGGGTCTCGTGACGCACCCCTGAGGGGTCACGGGACCCACCCCTGAGGGGTCTCGTGACCCACCCCTGAGGGGTCACGTGACCCACCCTTGAGGGGTTTCGTGACCCACCCTTGCGGGGTCTCGTGACCCACCCTTGGGAGGTCACCTGTCCCACCCTGGAGGGGTCAGGTGACCCGCCCTTGAGAGGTCACAGCAGTTTCACAGGGTCCCTGCGCACCTGTCCATGGAAACAGAAGCCCTCCCTGCCACTCAGAGGACCGCGCTATTTCCCCTAGGCCACACTGCCCAGCAGCACTCTCAGCCCCGCACAGACAGTGTGCTAAGGACAGACTTGGATACCGGGGGCCTGGGCGGGGGATTTTCCATGGAACTCTCTAAGGGCCCGGTGCCCTGTGTCGCCCCGGAGTGCCCATGCCCTTCCTTGACCCCGCAGGACACTTGCATCCAGCAATAAGCAGCCGTCTGCCTCCACGGGGCTCAAACACCTGGGCCCGGTGTGCGGGCACCTGGCGTACGTGGAGGCAAACCCCTGACCCCTCTGGCCCGAACCCACCACTGCGAAGATCCCCCTTTTCTTCCATCCGTAAAGGGGCCCTCCCTGGGGAGTGGAGGAACATGGGGAGGCCCCCAGGAGATGGCTTTTCTCCGAGCCGCGGCTGGCTCCTTTCGGGCCTATACGTGGGCTGCGCATGCGCACTCAGGCTCCCAAGCACACGCCTCCCTCGGCTCACCTGACCCACCCTTTAGAGGTCACAGCAGTTCCACAGGGTCCCTGGGCACCTGTCCGTGGACACAGGAGCCCTCCCTGCCACCTAAAGGACCACGCGATTTCCGCTGGGGAACACTCCCCAGAAGCACTCCCAGCCTCACACAGACACTGTGCGCAGGATAGACTTGTGGACCAGGGGCCTGGGCGGGGAATTTTCCAGGGAACTCTCTAAAGGCCAGGTGCCCTCTGTCGCCCTGGGAGTGCCCACGCCATCCCTTAACCCTGCAGGACACTATCATCCAGCAATAAGCAGCCCTCTGCCTCCACGGGGCTCAAACACCTGGGCCCGTTGTGCGAGCACCTGGCGTTCGTGCAGGCAAACCCGCAGACCCCTCTGGCCCGAACCCACCACTGCGAAGATCCCACTTTTCTTCCATCCGTAAAGGGGTCCTCCTTGAGGAGTGGAGGAACATGGGGAGGCCCCCAGGAGATGGCTTTTCTCCGAGCCGCGGCTGGCTCCTTTCGGGCCTATACGTGGGCCGCGCGTGCGCACTCAGGCTCCCCACAACAGGCCTCCCTCGGGTCACGGGACCCACCCTTGAGGTGTCTCCTGACCCAGCCTGGAGGGGTCATGTGACCCACACCTGGGGGGTCTCGTGACGCACCCTTGAGGGGTCACGTGACCCACACCTGGGGGGTCTCGTGACGCACCCCTGAGGTGTCACGTGACCCACCCCTGGGGGGTCTCGTGACGCACCCCTGAGGGGTCACGTGACCCACCCCTGAGGGGTCTCGTGACCCACCCCCGAGGGGTCACGTGACCCACACCTGCGGGGTCACGTGACCCACACCTGCGGGGTCACGTGACCCACCCCTGGGGGTTCACGTGACGCACCCCTGAGGGGTCACGTGACCCACCCCTGAGGGGTCTCGTGACCCACCCCTGAGGGGTCACGTGACCCACCCTTGAGGGGTTTCGTGACCCACCCTTTTGGGGTCACGTGACCCACCCTTGCGGGGTCTCGTGACCCACCCTTGGGAGGTCACCTGTCCCACCCTGGAGGGGTCAGGTGACCCGCCCTTGAGAGGTCACAGCAGTTTCACAGGGTCCCTGCGCACCTGTCCATGGAAACAGAAGCCCTCCCTGCCACTCAGAGGACCGCGCTATTTCCCCTAGGCCACACTGCCCAGCAGCACTCTCAGCCCCGCACAGACAGTGTGCTAAGGACAGACTTGGATACCGGGGGCCTGGGCGGGGGATTTTCCATGGAACTCTCTAAGGGCCCTGTGCCCTGTGTTGCCCGGGAGTGCCCATGCCCTTCCTTGACCCCGCAGGACACTTGCATCCAGCAATAAGCAGCCGTCTGCCTCCACGGGGCTCAAACACCTGGGCCCGGTGTGCGGGCACCTGGCGTACGTGGAGGCAAACCCCTGACCCCTCTGGCCCGAACCCACCACTGCGAAGATCCCCCTTTTCTTCCATCCGTAAAGGGGCCCTCCCTGGGGAGTGGAGGAACATGGGGAGGCCCCCAGGAGATGGCTTTTCTCCGAGCCGCGGCTGGCTCGTTTCGGGCCTATACGTGGGCCGCGCATGCGCACTCAGGCTCCCAAGCACACGCCTTCCTCGGCTCACCTGACCCACCCTTTAGAGGTCACAGCAGTTCCACAGGGTCCCTGGGCACCTGTCCGTGGACACAGGAGCCCTCCCTGCCACCTAAAGGACCACGCGATTTCCGCTGGGGAACACTCCCCAGAAGCACTCCCAGCCTCGCACAGACACTGTGCGCAGGATAGACTTGTGGACCAGGGGCCTGGGCGTGGAATTTTCCAGGGAACTCTCTAAAGGCCAGGTGCCCTCTGTCGCCCTGGGAGTGCCCACGCCATCCCTTAACCCTGCAGGACACTATCATCCAGCAATAAGCAGCCCTCTGCCTCCACGGGGCTCAAACACCTGGGCCCGTTGTGCGAGCACCTGGCGTTCGTGCAGGCAAACCCGCAGACCCCTCTGGCCCGAACCCACCACTGCGAAGATCCCACTTTTCTTCCATCCGTAAAGGGGTCCTCCTTGAGGAGTGGAGGAACATGGGGAGGCCCCCAGGAGATGGCTTTTCTCCAAGCCGCGGCTGGCTCCTTTCGGGCCTATACGTGGGCCGCGCGTGCGCACTCAGGCTCCCCACAACAGGCCTCCCTCGGGTCACGGGACCCACCCTTGAGGTGTCTCCTGACCCACCCTTGAGGGGTCACGTGACCCACACCGGGGGGGTCTCGTGACACACCCCTGAGGGGTCACGTGACCCACCCCTGAGGGGTCACGTGACCCACCCTTGAGGGGTCACGTGACCCACACCTGCGGGGTCACGTGACCCACCCCTGGGGGGTCTCGTGACGCACCCCTGAGGGGTCACGTGACCCACCCCTGGGGGGTCTCGTGACGCACCCCTGAGGGGTCACGTGATCCACCCTTGAGGGGTTTCGTGACCCACCCTTGGGAGGTCACCTGTCCCACCCTGGAGGGGTCAGGTGACCCGCCCTTGAGAGGTCACAGCAGTTTCACAGGGTCCCTGCGCACCTGTCCATGGAAACAGAAGCCCTCCCTTCCACTCAGAGGACCGCGCTATTTCCCCTAGGCCACACTGCCCAGCAGCACTCTCAGCCCCGCACAGACAGTGTGCTAAGGACAGACTTGGATACCGGGGGCCTGGGCGGGGGATTTTCCATGGAACTCTCTAAGGGCCCGGTGCCCTGTGTCGCCCGGGAGTGCCCATGCCCTTCCTTGACCCCGCAGGACACTTGCATCCAGCAATAAGCAGCCGTCTGCCTCCACGGGGCTCAAACACCTGGGCCCGGTGTGCGGGCACCTGGCGTACGTGGAGGCAAACACCTGACCCCTCTGGCCCGAACCCACCACTGCGAAGATCCCCCTTTTCTTCCATCCGTAAAGGGGCCCTCCCTGGGGAGTGGAGGAACATGGGGAGGCCCCCAGGAGATGGCTTTTCTCCGAGCCGCGGCTGGCTCCTTTCGGGCCTATACGTGGGCTGCGCATGCGCACTCAGGCTCCCAAGCACACGCCTCCCTCGGCTCACCTGACCCACCCTTTAGAGGTCACAGCAGTTCCACAGGGTCCCTGGGCACCTGTCCGTGGACACAGGAGCCCTCCCTGCCACCTAAAGGACCACGCGATTTCCGCTGGGGAACACTCCCCAGAAGCACTCCCAGCCTCCCACAGACACTGTGCGCAGGATAGACTTGTGGACCAGGGGCCTGGGCGGGGAATTTTCCAGGGAACTCTCTAAAGGCCAGGTGCCCTCTGTCGCCCTGGGAGTGCCCACGCCATCCCTTAACCCTGCAGGACACTATCATCCAGCAATAAGCAGCCCTCTGCCTCCACGGGGCTCAAACACCTGGGCCCGTTGTGCGAGCACCTGGCGTTCGTGCAGGCAAACCCGCAGACCCCTCTGGCCCGAACCCACCACTGCGAAGATCCCACTTTTCTTCCATCCGTAAAGGGGTCCTCCTTGAGGAGTGGAGGAACATGGGGAGGCCCCCAGGAGATGGCTTTTCTCCGAGCCGCGGCTGGCTCCTTTCGGGCCTATACGTGGGCCGCGCGTGCGCACTCAGGCTCCCCACAACAGGCCTCCCTCGGGTCACGGGACCCACCCTTGAGGTGTCTCCTGACCCACCCTTGAGGGGTCACGTGACCCACACCTGGGGGGTCTCGTGACACACCCCTGAGGGGTCACGTGACCCACCCCTGGGGGGTCTCGTGACCCACCCCTGAGGGGTCACGAACCCACCCTTGAGGGGTCACGTGACCCACACCTGGGGGGTCTCGTGACGCACCCTTGAGGGGTCACGTGACCCACCCCTGGGGGGTCTCGTGACGCACCCCTGAGGGGTCACGTGACCCACCCCTGAGGGGTCTCGTGACCCACCCCTGAGGGGTCACGTGACCCACCCTTGAGGGGTTTCGTGACCCACCCTTGCGGGGTCTCGTGACCCACCCTTGGGAGGTCACCTGTCCCACCCTGGAGGGGTCAGGTGACCCGCCCTTGAGAGGTCACAGCAGTTTCACAGGGTCCCTGCGCACCTGTCCATGGAAACAGAAGCCCTCCCTGCCACTCAGAGGACCGCGCTATTTCCCCTAGGCCACACTGCCCAGCAGCACTCTCAGCCCCGCACAGACAGTGTGCTAAGGACAGACTTGGATACCGGGGCCCTGGGCGGGGGATTTTCCATGGAACTCTCTAAGGGCCCGGTGCCCTGTGTCGCCCCGGAGTGCCCATGCCCTTCCTTGACCCCGCAGGACACTTGCATCCAGCAATAAGCAGCCGTCTGCCTCCACGGGGCTCAAACACCTGGGCCCGGTGTGCGGGCACCTGGCGTACGTGGAGGCAAACACCTGACCCCTCTGGCCCGAACCCACCACTGCGAAGATCCCCCTTTTCTTCCATCCGTAAAGGGGCCCTCCCTGGGGAGTGGAGGAACATGGGGAGGCCCCCAGGAGATGGCTTTTCTCCGAGCCGCGGCTGGCTCCTTTCGGGCCTATACGTGGGCTGCGCATGCGCACTCAGGCTCCCAAGCACACGCCTCCCTCGGCTCACCTGACCCACCCTTTAGAGGTCACAGCAGTTCCACAGGGTCCCTGGGCACCTGTCCGTGGACACAGGAGCCCTCCCTGCCACCTAAAGGACCACGCGATTTCCGCTGGGGAACACTCCCCAGAAGCACTCCCAGCCTCCCACAGACACTGTGCGCAGGATAGACTTGTGGACCAGGGGCCTGGGCGGGGAATTTTCCAGGGAACTCTCTAAAGGCCAGGTGCCCTCTGTCGCCCTGGGAGTGCCCACGCCATCCCTTAACCCTGCAGGACACTATCATCCAGCAATAAGCAGCCCTCTGCCTCCACGGGGCTCAAACACCTGGGCCCGTTGTGCGAGCACCTGGCGTTCGTGCAGGCAAACCCGCAGACCCCTCTGGCCCGAACCCACCACTGCGAAGATCCCACTTTTCTTCCATCCGTAAAGGGGTCCTCCTTGAGGAGTGGAGGAACATGGGGAGGCCCCCAGGAGATGGCTTTTCTCCGAGCCGCGGCTGGCTCCTTTCGGGCCTATACGTGGGCCGCGCGTGCGCACTCAGGCTCCCCACAACAGGCCTCCCTCGGGTCACGGGACCCACACTTGAGGTGTCTCCTGACCCACCCTTGAGGGGTCACGTGACCCACACCTGGGGGGTCTCGTGACACACCCCTGAGGGGTCACGTGACCCACCCCTGGGGGGTCTCGTGACCCACCCCTGAGGGGTCACGTGACCCACCCTTGAGGGGTCACGTGACCCACACCTGGGGGGTCTCGTGACGCACCCCTGAGGGGTCACGGGACCCACCCCTGAGGGGTCTCGTGACCCACCCCTGAGGGGTCACGTGACCCACCCTTGAGGGGTTTCGTGACCCACCCTTGCGGGGTCTCGTGACCCACCCTTGGGAGGTCACCTGTCCCACCCTGGAGGGGTCAGGTGACCCGCCCTTGAGAGGTCACAGCAGTTTCACAGGGTCCCTGCGCACCTGTCCATGGAAACAGAAGCCCTCCCTGCCACTCAGAGGACCGCGCTATTTCCCCTAGGCCACACTGCCCAGCAGCACTCTCAGCCCCGCACAGACAGTGTGCTAAGGACAGACTTGGATACCGGGGGCCTGGGCGGGGGATTTTCCATGGAACTCTCTAAGGGCCCGGTGCCCTGTGTCGCCCGGGAGTGCCCATGCCCTTCCTTGACCCCGCAGGACACTTGCATCCAGCAATAAGCAGCCGTCTGCCTCCACGGGGCTCAAACACCTGGGCCCGGTGTGCGGGCACCTGGCGTACGTGGAGGCAAACCCCTGACCCCTCTGGCCCGAACCCACCACTGCGAAGATCCCCCTTTTCTTCCATCCGTAAAGGGGCCCTCCCTGGGGAGTGGAGGAACATGGGGAGGCCCCCAGGAGATGGCTTTTCTCCGAGCCGCGGCTGGCTCCTTTCGGGCCTATACGTGGGCCGCGCATGCGCACTCAGGCTCCCAAGCACACGCCTTCCTCGGCTCACCTGACCCACCCTTTAGAGGTCACAGCAGTTCCACAGGGTCCCTGGGCACCTGTCCGTGGACACAGGAGCCCTCCCTGCCACCTAAAGGACCACGCGATTTCCGCTGGGGAACACTCCCCAGAAGCACTCCCAGCCTCACACAGACACTGTGCGCAGGATAGACTTGTGGACCAGGGGCCTGGGCGGGGAATTTTCCAGGGAACTCTCTAAAGGCCAGGTGCCCTCTGTCGCCCTGGGAGTGCCCACGCCATCCCTTAACCCTGCAGGACACTATCATCCAGCAATAAGCAGCCCTCTGCCTCCACGGGGCTCAAACACCTGGGCCCGTTGTGCGAGCACCTGGCGTTCGTGCAGGCAAACCCGCAGACCCCTCTGGCCCGAACCCACCACTGCGAAGATCCCACTTTTCTTCCATCCGTAAAGGGGTCCTCCTTGAGGAGTGGAGGAACATGGGGAGGCCCCCAGGAGATGGCTTTTCTCCAAGCCGCGGCTGGCTCCTTTCGGGCCTATACGTGGGCCGCGCGTGCGCACTCAGGCTCCCCACAACAGGCCTCCCTCGGGTCACGGGACCCACCCTTGAGGTGTCTCCTGACCCAGCCTGGAGGGGTCATGTGACCCACACCTGGGGGGTCTCGTGACGCACCCCTGAGGGGTCACGTGACCCACCCCTGGGGGGTCTCGTGACCCACCACTGAGGGGTCACGTGACCCACCCTTGAGGGGTCAAGTGACCCACACCTGGGGGTTCTCGTGACGCACCTCTGAGGTGTCACGTGACCCACCACTGGGGGGTCTCGTGACCCACCCCCGAGGGGTCACGTGACCCACACCTGCGGGGTCACGTGACCCACACCTGCGGGGTCACGTGACCCACCCCTGGGGGTTCACGTGACGCACCCCTGAGGGGTCACGTGACCCACCCCTGAGGGGTCTCGTGACCCACCCCTGAGGGGTCACGTGACCCACCCTTGAGGGGTTTCGTGACCCACCCTTTTGGGGTCACGTGACCCACCTCTGGGGGGTCTCGTGACCCACCCCTGAGGGGTCACGTGACCCACAACTGCGGGGTCACGTGACCCACCACTGGGGGGTCTCGTGACGCACCCCTGAGGGGTCACGTGACCCACCCCTGGGGGGTCTCGTGACGCACCCCTGAGGGGTCACGTGATCCACCCTTGAGGGGTTTCGTGACCCACCCTTTTGGGGTCACGTGACCCACCCTTGCGGGGTCTCGTGACACACCCCTGAGGGGTCACGTGACCCACCCCTGGGGGGTCTCGTGACCCACCCCTGAGGGGTCACGTGACCCACCCTTGAGGGGTCACGTGACCCACACCTGGGGGGTCTCGTGACGCACCCCTGAGGTGTCACGTGACCCACCCCTGGGGGGTCTCGTGACGCACCCCTGAGGGGTCACGTGACCCACCCCTGAGGGGTCTCGTGACCCACCCTTGAGGGGTTTCGTGACCCACCCTTGCGGGGTCTCGTGACCCACCCTTGGGAGGTCACCTGTCCCACCCTGGAGGGGTCAGGTGACCCGCCCTTGAGAGGTCACAGCAGTTTCACAGGGTCCCTGCGAACCTGTCCATGGAAACAGAAGCCCTCCCTGCCACTCAGAGGACCGCGCTATTTCCCCTAGGCCACACTGCCCAGCAGCACTCTCAGCCCCGCACAGACAGTGTGCTAAGGACAGACTTGGATACCGGGGGCCTGGGCGGGGGATTTTCCATGGAACTCTCTAAGGGCCCGGTGCCCTGTGTCGCCCCGGAGTGCCCATGCCCTTCCTTGACCCCGCAGGACACTTGCATCCAGCAATAAGCAGCCGTCTGCCTCCACGGGGCTCAAACACCTGGGCCCGGTGTGCGGGCACCTGGCGTACGTGGAGGCAAACCCCTGACCCCTCTGGCCCGAACCCACCACTGCGAAGATCCCCCTTTTCTTCCATCCGTAAAGGGGCCCTCCCTGGGGAGTGGAGGAACATGGGGAGGCCCCCAGGAGATGGCTTTTCTCCGAGCCGCGGCTGGCTCCTTTCGGGCCTATACGTGGGCTGCGCATGCACACTCATGCTCCCAAGCACACGCCTCCCTCGGCTCACCTGACCCACCCTTTAGAGGTCACAGCAGTTCCACAGGGTCCCTGGGCACCTGTCCGTGGACACAGGAGCCCTCCCTGCCACCTAAAGGACCACGCGATTTCCGCTGGGGAACACTCCCCAGAAGCACTCCCAGCCTCCCACAGACACTGTGCGCAGGATAGACTTGTGGACCAGGGGCCTGGGCGGGGAATTTTCCAGGGAACTCTCTAAAGGCCAGGTGCCCTCTGTCGCCCTGGGAGTGCCCACGCCATCCCTTAACCCTGCAGGACACTATCATCCAGCAATAAGCAGCCCTCTGCCTCCACGGGGCTCAAACACCTGGGCCCGTTGTGCGAGCACCTGGCGTTCGTGCAGGCAAACCCGCAGACCCCTCTGGCCCGAACCCACCACTGCGAAGATCCCACTTTTCTTCCATCCATAAAGGGGTCCTCCTTGAGGAGTGGAGGAACATGGGGAGGCCCCCAGGAGATGGCTTTTCTCCGAGCCGCGGCTGGCTCCTTTCGGGCCTATACGTGGGCCGCGCGTGCGCACTCAGGCTCCCCACAACAGGCCTCCCTCGGGTCACGGGACCCACCCTTGAGGTGTCTCCTGACCCAGCCTGGAGGGGTCATGTGACCCACACCTGGGGGGTCTCGTGACGCACCCCTGAGGGGTCACGTGACCCACCCTTGAGGGGTTTCGTGACCCACCCTTTTGGGGTCACGTGACCCACCTCTGGGGGGTCTCGTGACCCACCCCTGAGGGGTCACGTGACCCACAACTGCGGGGTCACGTGACCCACCACTGGGGGGTCTCGTGACGCACCCCTGAGGGGTCACGTGACCCACCCCTGGGGGGTCTCGTGACGCACCCCTGAGGGGTCACGTGATCCACCCTTGAGGGGTTTCGTGACCCACCCTTTTGGGGTCACGTGACCCACCCTTGCGGGGTCTCGTGACACACCCCTGAGGGGTCACGTGACCCACCCCTGGGGGGTCTCGTGACCCACCCCTGAGGGGTCACGTGACCCACCCTTGAGGGGTCACGTGACCCACACCTGGGGGGTCTCGTGACGCACCCCTGAGGTGTCACGTGACCCACCCCTGGGGGGTCTCGTGACGCACCCCTGAGGGGTCACGTGACCCACCCCTGAGGGGTCTCGTGACCCACCCTTGAGGGGTTTCGTGACCCACCCTTGCGGGGTCTCGTGACCCACCCTTGGGAGGTCACCTGTCCCACCCTGGAGGGGTCAGGTGACCCGCCCTTGAGAGGTCACAGCAGTTTCACAGGGTCCCTGCGAACCTGTCCATGGAAACAGAAGCCCTCCCTGCCACTCAGAGGACCGCGCTATTTCCCCTAGGCCACACTGCCCAGCAGCACTCTCAGCCCCGCACAGACAGTGTGCTAAGGACAGACTTGGATACCGGGGGCCTGGGCGGGGGATTTTCCATGGAACTCTCTAAGGGCCCGGTGCCCTGTGTCGCCCCGGAGTGCCCATGCCCTTCCTTGACCCCGCAGGACACTTGCATCCAGCAATAAGCAGCCGTCTGCCTCCACGGGGCTCAAACACCTGGGCCCGGTGTGCGGGCACCTGGCGTACGTGGAGGCAAACCCCTGACCCCTCTGGCCCGAACCCACCACTGCGAAGATCCCCCTTTTCTTCCATCCGTAAAGGGGCCCTCCCTGGGGAGTGGAGGAACATGGGGAGGCCCCCAGGAGATGGCTTTTCTCCGAGCCGCGGCTGGCTCCTTTCGGGCCTATACGTGGGCTGCGCATGCACACTCATGCTCCCAAGCACACGCCTCCCTCGGCTCACCTGACCCACCCTTTAGAGGTCACAGCAGTTCCACAGGGTCCCTGGGCACCTGTCCGTGGACACAGGAGCCCTCCCTGCCACCTAAAGGACCACGCGATTTCCGCTGGGGAACACTCCCCAGAAGCACTCCCAGCCTCCCACAGACACTGTGCGCAGGATAGACTTGTGGACCAGGGGCCTGGGCGGGGAATTTTCCAGGGAACTCTCTAAAGGCCAGGTGCCCTCTGTCGCCCTGGGAGTGCCCACGCCATCCCTTAACCCTGCAGGACACTATCATCCAGCAATAAGCAGCCCTCTGCCTCCACGGGGCTCAAACACCTGGGCCCGTTGTGCGAGCACCTGGCGTTCGTGCAGGCAAACCCGCAGACCCCTCTGGCCCGAACCCACCACTGCGAAGATCCCACTTTTCTTCCATCCATAAAGGGGTCCTCCTTGAGGAGTGGAGGAACATGGGGAGGCCCCCAGGAGATGGCTTTTCTCCGAGCCGCGGCTGGCTCCTTTCGGGCCTATACGTGGGCCGCGCGTGCGCACTCAGGCTCCCCACAACAGGCCTCCCTCGGGTCACGGGACCCACCCTTGAGGTGTCTCCTGACCCAGCCTGGAGGGGTCATGTGACCCACACCTGGGGGGTCTCGTGACGCACCCTTGAGGGGTCACGTGACCCACACCTGGGGGGTCTCGTGACGCACCCCTGAGGTGTCACGTGACCCACCCCTGGGGGGTCTCGTGACGCACCCCTGAGGGGTCACGTGACCCACCCCTGAGGGGTCTCGTGACCCACCCCTGAGGGGTCACGTGACCTACCCTTGAGGGGTTTCCTGACCCACCCTTGCGGGGTCTCGTGACCCACCTTGGGAGGTCACCTGTCCCACCCTGGAGGGGTCAGGTGACCCGCCCTTGAGAGGTCACAGCAGTTTCACAGGGTCCCTGCGCACCTGTCCATGGAAACAGAAGCCCTCCCTGCCACTCAGAGGACCGCGCTATTTCCCCTAGGCCACACTGCCCAGCAGCACTCTCAGCCCCGCACAGACAGTGTGCTAAGGACAGACTTGGATACCGGGGGCCTGGGCGGGGGATTTTCCATGGAACTCTCTAAGGGCCCGGTGCCCTGTGTCGCCCGGGAGTGCCCATGCCCTTCCTTGACCCCGCAGGACACTTGCATCCAGCAATAAGCAGCCGTCTGCCTCCACGGGGCTCAAACACCTGGGCCCGGTGTGCGGGCACCTGGCGTACGTGGAGGCAAACCCCTGACCCCTCTGGCCCGAACCCACCACTGCGAAGATCCCCCTTTTCTTCCATCCGTAAAGGGGCCCTCCCTGGGGAGTGGAGGAACATGGGGAGGCCCCCAGGAGATGGCTTTTCTCCGAGCCGCGGCTGGCTCCTTTCGGGCCTATACGTGGGCCGCGCATGCGCACTCAGGCTCCCAAGCACACGCCTTCCTCGGCTCACCTGACCCACCCTTTAGAGGTCACAGCAGTTCCACAGGGTCCCTGGGCACCTGTCCGTGGACACAGGAGCCCTCCCTGCCACCTAAAGGACCACGCGATTTCCGCTGGGGAACACTCCCCAGAAGCACTCCCAGCCTCACACAGACACTGTGCGCAGGATAGACTTGTGGACCAGGGGCCTGGGCGGGGAATTTTCCAGGGAACTCTCTAAAGGCCAGGTGCCCTCTGTCGCCCTGGGAGTGCCCACGCCATCCCTTAACCCTGCAGGACACTATCATCCAGCAATAAGCAGCCCTCTGCCTCCACGGGGCTCAAACACCTGGGCCCGTTGTGCGAGCACCTGGCGTTCGTGCAGGCAAACCCGCAGACCCCTCTGGCCCGAACCCACCACTGCGAAGATCCCACTTTTCTTCCATCCGTAAAGGGGTCCTCCTTGAGGAGTGGAGGAACATGGGGAGGCCCCCAGGAGATGGCTTTTCTCCAAGCCGCGGCTGGCTCCTTTCGGGCCTATACGTGGGCCGCGCGTGCGCACTCAGGCTCCCCACAACAGGCCTCCCTCGGGTCACGGGACCCACCCTTGAGGTGTCTCCTGACCCAGCCTGGAGGGGTCATGTGACCCACACCTGGGGGGTCTCGTGACGCACCCCTGAGGGGTCACGTGACCCACCCCTGGGGGGTCTCGTGACCCACCACTGAGGGGTCACGTGACCCACCCTTGAGGGGTCAAGTGACCCACACCTGGGGGTTCTCGTGACGCACCTCTGAGGTGTCACGTGACCCACCACTGGGGGGTCTCGTGACCCACCCCCGAGGGGTCACGTGACCCACACCTGCGGGGTCACGTGACCCACACCTGCGGGGTCACGTGACCCACCCCTGGGGGTTCACGTGACGCACCCCTGAGGGGTCACGTGACCCACCCCTGAGGGGTCTCGTGACCCACCCCTGAGGGGTCACGTGACCCACCCTTGAGGGGTTTCGTGACCCACCCTTTTGGGGTCACGTGACCCACCTCTGGGGGGTCTCGTGACCCACCACTGAGGGGTCACGTGACCCACAACTGCGGGGTCACGTGACCCACCCCTGGGGGGTCTCGTGACGCACCCCTGAGGGGTCACGTGACCCACCCCTGGGGGGTCTCGTGACGCACCCCTGAGGGGTCACGTGATCCACCCTTGAGGGGTTTCGTGACCCACCCTTTTGGGGTCACGTGACCCACCCTTGCGGGGTCTCGTGACACACCCCTGAGGGGTCACGTGACCCACCCCTGGGGGGTCTCGTGACCCACCCCTGAGGGGTCACGTGACCCACCCTTGAGGGGTCACGTGACCCACACCTGGGGGGTCTCGTGACGCACCCCTGAGGTGTCACGTGACCCACCCCTGGGGGGTCTCGTGACGCACCCCTGAGGGGTCACGTGACCCACCCCTGAGGGGTCTCGTGACCCACCCTTGAGGGGTTTCGTGACCCACCCTTGCGGGGTCTCGTGACCCACCCTTGGGAGGTCACCTGTCCCACCCTGGAGGGGTCAGGTGACCCGCCCTTGAGAGGTCACAGCAGTTTCACAGGGTCCCTGCGAACCTGTCCATGGAAACAGAAGCCCTCCCTGCCACTCAGAGGACCGCGCTATTTCCCCTAGGCCACACTGCCCAGCAGCACTCTCAGCCCCGCACAGACAGTGTGCTAAGGACAGACTTGGATACCGGGGGCCTGGGCGGGGGATTTTCCATGGAACTCTCTAAGGGCCCGGTGCCCTGTGTCGCCCCGGAGTGCCCATGCCCTTCCTTGACCCCGCAGGACACTTGCATCCAGCAATAAGCAGCCGTCTGCCTCCACGGGGCTCAAACACCTGGGCCCGGTGTGCGGGCACCTGGCGTACGTGGAGGCAAACCCCTGACCCCTCTGGCCCGAACCCACCACTGCGAAGATCCCCCTTTTCTTCCATCCGTAAAGGGGCCCTCCCTGGGGAGTGGAGGAACATGGTGAGGCCCCCAGGAGATGGCTTTTCTCCGAGCCACGGCTGGCTCCTTTCGGGCCTATACGTGGGCCGCGCATGCGCACTCAGGCTTCCAAGCACACGCCTCCCTCGGCTCACCTGACCCACCCTTTAGAGGTCACAGCAGTTCCACAGGGTCCCTGGGCACCTGTCCGTGGACACAGGAGCCCTCCCTGCCACCTAAAGGACCACGCGATTTCCGCTGGGGAACACTCCCCAGAAGCACTCCCAGCCTCACACAGACACTGTGCGCAGGATAGACTTGTGGACCAGGGGCCTGGGCGGGGAATTTTCCAGGGAACTCTCTAAAGGCCAGGTGCCCTCTGTCGCCCTGGGAGTGCCCACGCCATCCCTTAACCCTGCAGGACACTATCATCCAGCAATAAGCAGCCCTCTGCCTCCACGGGGCTCAAACACCTGGGCCCGTTGTGCGAGCACCTGGCGTTCGTGCAGGCAAACCCGCAGACCCCTCTGGCCCGAACCCACCACTGCGAAGATCCCACTTTTCTTCCATCCGTAAAGGGGTCCTCCTTGAGGAGTGGAGGAACATGGGGAGGCCCCCAGGAGATGGCTTTTCTCCGAGCCGCGGCTGGCTCCTTTCGGGCCTATACGTGGGCCGCGCGTGCGCACTCAGGCTCCCCACAACAGGCCTCCCACGGGTCACGGGACCCACCCTTGAGGTGTCTCCTGACCCACCCTTGAGGGGTCACGTGACCCACACCTGGGGGGTCTCGTGACACACCACTGAGGGGTCACGTGACCCACCCCTGGGGGGTCTCGTGACCCACCCCTGAGGGGTCACGTGACCCACCCTTGAGGGGTCACGTGACCCACACCTGGGGGGTCTCGTGACGCACCCCTGAGGTGTCACGTGACCCACCCCTGGGGGGTCTCGTGACGCACCCCTGAGGGGTCACGTGACCCACCCCTGAGGGGTCTCGTGACCCACCCCTGAGGGGTCACGTGACCCACCCTTGAGGGGTTTCGTGACCCACCCTTGCGGGGTCTCGTGACCCACCCTTGGGAGGTCACCTGTCCCACCCTGGAGGGGTCAGGTGACCCGCCCTTGAGAGGTCACAGCAGTTTCACAGGGTCCCTGCGAACCTGTCCATGGAAACAGAAGCCCTCCCTGCCACTCAGAGGACCGCGCTATTTCCCCTAGGCCACACTGCCCAGCAGCACTCTCAGCCCCGCACAGACAGTTTGCTAAGGACAGACTTGGATACCGGGGGCCTGGGCGGGGGATTTTCCATGGAACTCTCTAAGGGCCCGGTGCCCTGTGTCGCCCCGGAGTGCCCATGCCCTTCCTTGACCCCGCAGGACACTTGCATCCAGCAATAAGCAGCCGTCTGCCTCCACGGGGCTCAAACACCTGGGCCCGGTGTGCGGGCACCTGGCGTACGTGGAGGCAAACCCCTGACCCCTCTGGCCCGAACCCACCACTGCGAAGATCCCCCTTTTCTTCCATCCGTAAAGGGGCCCTCCCTGGGGAGTGGAGGAACATGGGGAGGCCCCCAGGAGATGGCTTTTCTCCGAGCCGCGGCTGGCTCCTTTCGGGCCTATACGTGGGCTGCGCATGCGCACTCAGGCTCCCAAGCACACGCCTCCCTCGGCTCACCTGACCCACCCTTTAGAGGTCACAGCAGTTCCACAGGGTCCCTGGGCACCTGTCCGTGGACACAGGAGCCCTCCCTGCCACCTAAAGGACCACGCGATTTCCGCTGGGGAACACTCCCCAGAAGCACTCCCAGCCTCACACAGACACTGTGCGCAGGATAGACTTGTGGACCAGGGGCCTGGGCGGGGAATTTTCCAGGGAACTCTCTAAAGGCCAGGTGCCCTCTGTCGCCCTGGGAGTGCCCACGCCATCCCTTAACCCTGCAGGACACTATCATCCAGCAATAAGCAGCCCTCTGCCTCCACGGGGCTCAAACACCTGGGCCCGTTGTGCGAGCACCTGGCGTTCGTGCAGGCAAACCCGCAGACCCCTCTGGCCCGAACCCACCACTGCGAAGATCCCACTTTTCTTCCATCCGTAAAGGGGTCCTCCTTGAGGAGTGGAGGAACATGGGGAGGCCCCCAGGAGATGGCTTTTCTCCGAGCCGCGGCTGGCTCCTTTCGGGCCTATACGTGGGCCGCGCGTGCGCACTCAGGCTCCCCACAACAGGCCTCCCTCGGGTCACGGGACCCACCCTTGAGGTGTCTCCTGACCCACCCTTGAGGGGTCACGTGACCCACACCGGGGGGGTCTCGTGACACACCCCTGAGGGGTCACGTGACCCACCCCTGAGGGGTCACGTGACCCACCCTTGAGGGGTCACGTGACCCACCCCTGGGGGGTCTCGTGACCCACCCCTGAGGGGTCACGTGACCCACACCTGCGGGGTCACGTGACCCACCCCTGGGGGTTCTCGTGACGCACCTCTGAGGTGTCACGTGACCCACCACTGGGGGGTCTCGTGACCCACCCCCGAGGGGTCACGTGACCCACACCTGCGGGGTCACGTGACCCACACCTGCGGGGTCACGTGACCCACCCCCGGGGGTTCACGTGACGCACCCCTGAGGGGTCACGTGACCCACCCCTGAGGGGTCTCGTGACCCACCCCTGAGGGGTCACGTGACCCACCCTTGAGGGGTTTCGTGACCCACCCTTTTGGGGTCACGTGACCCACCCTTGCGGGGTCTCGTGACCCACCCTTGGGAGGTCACCTGTCCCACCATGGAGGGGTCAGGTGACCCGCCCTTGAGAGGTCACAGCAGTTTCACAGGGTCCCTGCGCACCTGTCCATGGAAACAGAAGCCCTCCCTGCCACTCAGAGGACCGCGCTATTTCCCCTAGGCCACACTGCCCAGCAGCACTCTCAGCCCCACACAGACAGTGTGCTAAGGATAGACTTGGATACCGGGGGCCTGGGCGGGGGATTTTCCATGGAACTCTCTAAGGGCCCGGTGCCCTGTGACGCCCGGGAGTGCCCATGCCCTTCCTTGACCCCGCAGGACACTTGCATCCAGCAATAAGCAGCCGTCTGCCTCCACGGGGCTCAAACACCTGGGCCCGGTGTGCGGGCACCTGGCGTACGTGGAGGCAAACCCCTGACCCCTCTGGCCCGAACCCACCACTGCGAAGATCCCCCTTTTCTTCCATCCGTAAAGGGGCCCTCCCTGGGGAGTGGAGGAACATGGGGAGGCCCCCAGGAGATGGCTTTTCTCCGAGCCGCGGCTGGCTCCTTTCGGGCCTATACGTGGGCTGCGCATGCGCACTCAGGCTCCCAAGCACACGCCTCCCTCGGCTCACCTGACCCACCCTTTAGAGGTCACAGCAGTTCCACAGGGTCCCTGGGCACCTGTCCGTGGACACAGGAGCCCTCCCTGCCACCTAAAGGACCACGCGATTTCCGCTGGGGAACACTCCCCAGAAGCACTCCCAGCCTCACACAGACACTGTGCGCAGGATAGACTTGTGGACCAGGGGCCTGGGCGGGGAATTTTCCAGGGAACTCTCTAAAGGCCAGGTGCCCTCTGTCGCCCTGGGAGTGCCCACGCCATCCCTTAACCCTGCAGGACACTATCATCCAGCAATAAGCAGCCCTCTGCCTCCACGGGGCTCAAACACCTGGGCCCGTTGTGCGAGCACCTGGCGTTCGTGCAGGCAAACCCGCAGACCCCTCTGGCCCGAACCCACCACTGCGAAGATCCCACTTTTCTTCCATCCGTAAAGGGGTCCTCCTTGAGGAGTGGAGGAACATGGGGAGGCCCCCAGGAGATGGCTTTTCTCCGAGCCGCGGCTGGCTCCTTTCGGGCCTATACGTGGGCCGCGCGTGCGCACTCAGGCTCCCCACAACAGGCCTCCCTCGGGTCACGGGACCCACCCTTGAGGTGTCTCCTGACCCACCCTTGAGGGGTCACGTGACCCACACCTGGGGGGTCTCGTGACACACCCCTGAGGGGTCACGTGACCCACCCCTGGGGGGTCTCGTGACCCACCCCTGAGGGGTCACGTGACCCACCCTTGAGGGGTCACGTGATCCACACCTGGGGGGTCTCGTGACGCACCCCTGAGGTGTCACATGACCCACCCCTGGGGGGTCTCGTGACGCACCCCTGAGGGGTCACGTGACCCACCCCTGAGGGGTCTCGTGACCCACCCCTGAGGGGTCACGTGACCCACCCTTGAGGGGTTTCGTGACCCACCCTTGCGGGGTCTCGTGACCCACCCTTGGGAGGTCACCTGTCCCACCCTGGAGGGGTCAGGTGACCCGCCCTTGAGAGGTCACAGCAGTTTCACAGGGTCCCTGCGAACCTGTCCATGGAAACAGAAGCCCTCCCTGCCACTCAGAGGACCGCGCTATTTCCCCTAGGCCACACTGCCCAGCAGCACTCTCAGCCCCGCACAGACAGTGTGCTAAGGACAGACTTGGATACCGGGGGCCTGGGCGGGGGATTTTCCATGGAACTCTCTAAGGGCCCGGTGCCCTGTGTCGCCCGGGAGTGCCCATGCCCTTCCTTGACCCCGCAGGACACTTGCATCCAGCAATAAGCAGCCGTCTGCCTCCACGGGGCTCAAACACCTGGGCCCGGTGTGCGGGCACCTGGCGTACGTGGAGGCAAACCCCTGACCCCTCTGGCCCGAACCCACCACTGCGAAGATCCCCCTTTTCTTCCATCCGTAAAGGGGCCCTCCCTGGGGAGTGGAGGAACATGGGGAGGCCCCCAGGAGATGGCTTTTCTCCGAGCCGCGGCTGGCTCCTTTCGGGCCTATACGTGGGCCGCGCATGCGCACTCAGGCTCCCAAGCACACGCCTTCCTCGGCTCACCTGACCCACCCTTTAGAGGTCACAGCAGTTCCACAGGGTCCCTGGGCACCTGTCCGTGGACACAGGAGCCCTCCCTGCCACCTAAAGGACCACGCGATTTCCGCTGGGGAACACTCCCCAGAAGCACTCCCAGCCTCACACAGACACTGTGCGCAGGATAGACTTGTGGACCAGGGGCCTGGGCGGGGAATTTTCCAGGGAACTCTCTAAAGGCCAGGTGCCCTCTGTCGCCCTGGGAGTGCCCACGCCATCCCTTAACCCTGCAGGACACTATCATCCAGCAATAAGCAGCCCTCTGCCTCCACGGGGCTCAAACACCTGGGCCCGTTGTGCGAGCACCTGGCGTTCGTGCAGGCAAACCCGCAGACCCCTCTGGCCCGAACCCACCACTGCGAAGATCCCACTTTTCTTCCATCCGTAAAGGGGTCCTCCTTGAGGAGTGGAGGAACATGGGGAGGCCCCCAGGAGATGGCTTTTCTCCAAGCCGCGGCTGGCTCCTTTCGGGCCTATACGTGGGCCGCGCGTGCGCACTCAGGCTCCCCACAACAGGCCTCCCTCGGGTCACGGGACCCACCCTTGAGGTGTCTCCTGACCCAGCCTGGAGGGGTCATGTGACCCACACCTGGGGGGTCTCGTGACGCACCCCTGAGGGGTCACGTGACCCACCCCTGGGGGGTCTCGTGACCCACCACTGAGGGGTCACGTGACCCACCCTTGAGGGGTCAAGTGACCCACACCTGGGGGTTCTCGTGACGCACCTCTGAGGTGTCACGTGACCCACCACTGGGGGGTCTCGTGACCCACCCCCGAGGGGTCACGTGACCCACACCTGCGGGGTCACGTGACCCACACCTGCGGGGTCACGTGACCCACCCCTGGGGGTTCACGTGACGCACCCCTGAGGGGTCACGTGACCCACCCCTGAGGGGTCTCGTGACCCACCCCTGAGGGGTCACGTGACCCACCCTTGAGGGGTTTCGTGACCCACCCTTTTGGGGTCACGTGACCCACCTCTGGGGGGTCTCGTGACCCACCACTGAGGGGTCACGTGACCCACAACTGCGGGGTCACGTGACCCACCCCTGGGGGGTCTCGTGACGCACCCCTGAGGGGTCACGTGACCCACCCCTGGGGGGTCTCGTGACGCACCCCTGAGGGTCACGTGATCCACCCTTGAGGGGTTTCGTGACCCACCCTTTTGGGGTCACGTGACCCACCCTTGCGGGGTCTCGTGACACACCCCTGAGGGGTCACGTGACCCACCCCTGGGGGGTCTCGTGACCCACCCCTGAGGGGTCACGTGACCCACCCTTGAGGGGTCACGTGACCCACACCTGGGGGGTCTCGTGACGCACCCCTGAGGTGTCACGTGACCCACCCCTGGGGGGTCTCGTGACGCACCCCTGAGGGGTCACGTGACCCACCCCTGAGGGGTCTCGTGACCCACCCTTGAGGGGTTTCGTGACCCACCCTTGCGGGGTCTCGTGACCCACCCTTGGGAGGTCACCTGTCCCACCCTGGAGGGGTCAGGTGACCCGCCCTTGAGAGGTCACAGCAGTTTCACAGGGTCCCTGCGAACCTGTCCATGGAAACAGAAGCCCTCCCTGCCACTCAGAGGACCGCGCTATTTCCCCTAGGCCACACTGCCCAGCAGCACTCTCAGCCCCGCACAGACAGTGTGCTAAGGACAGACTTGGATACCGGGGGCCTGGGCGGGGGATTTTCCATGGAACTCTCTAAGGGCCCGGTGCCCTGTGTCGCCCCGGAGTGCCCATGCCCTTCCTTGACCCCGCAGGACACTTGCATCCAGCAATAAGCAGCCGTCTGCCTCCACGGGGCTCAAACACCTGGGCCCGGTGTGCGGGCACCTGGCGTACGTGGAGGCAAACCCCTGACCCCTCTGGCCCGAACCCACCACTGCGAAGATCCCCCTTTTCTTCCATCCGTAAAGGGGCCCTCCCTGGGGAGTGGAGGAACATGGTGAGGCCCCCAGGAGATGGCTTTTCTCCGAGCCACGGCTGGCTCCTTTCGGGCCTATACGTGGGCCGCGCATGCGCACTCAGGCTTCCAAGCACACGCCTCCCTCGGCTCACCTGACCCACCCTTTAGAGGTCACAGCAGTTCCACAGGGTCCCTGGGCACCTGTCCGTGGACACAGGAGCCCTCCCTGCCACCTAAAGGACCACGCGATTTCCGCTGGGGAACACTCCCAGAAGCACTCCCAGCCTCACACAGACACTGTGCGCAGGATAGACTTGTGGACCAGGGGCCTGGGCGGGGAATTTTCCAGGGAACTCTCTAAAGGCCAGGTGCCCTCTGTCGCCCTGGGAGTGCCCACGCCATCCCTTAACCCTGCAGGACACTATCATCCAGCAATAAGCAGCCCTCTGCCTCCACGGGGCTCAAACACCTGGGCCCGTTGTGCGAGCACCTGGCGTTCGTGCAGGCAAACCCGCAGACCCCTCTGGCCCGAACCCACCACTGCGAAGATCCCACTTTTCTTCCATCCGTAAAGGGGTCCTCCTTGAGGAGTGGAGGAACATGGGGAGGCCCCCAGGAGATGGCTTTTCTCCGAGCCGCGGCTGGCTCCTTTCGGGCCTATACGTGGGCCGCGCGTGCGCACTCAGGCTCCCCACAACAGGCCTCCCACGGGTCACGGGACCCACCCTTGAGGTGTCTCCTGACCCACCCTTGAGGGGTCACGTGACCCACACCTGGGGGGTCTCGTGACACACCACTGAGGGGTCACGTGACCCACCCCTGGGGGGTCTCGTG